>NC_045688.1:8502404-8817404 GCF_003331165.1 Xiphophorus hellerii | reverse complement strand
GGTGCCTCCTATTCACACTGTTTCATAATCAAATCACTCTTTCACTGTAACTGAAACCGAGGCAGGTATGGTATTTAAAAAAAAAAAATCTTAGTATTATAATGTGATTTGCTGCAAGAAAAACTGAATTGCATCTACACAGTCGTGATCCACAGAGGGATTATACTTTGTTTTCACCAGAAGATTTTCCCCGAGCGAATAAATTCATTCACTTTGATTTAGTGGCTTTTCTTGGCAGGGTGACTGGATAATTGGTTATGGTCAACTCTCATAAGGTTTACTAAAACAATGGCAGGTGCTTTGATAAGAACAAGCAGAGATTTATCATAAAGGTTCAAGCAGCAAACTGTGACATTGTGTGAAAGAGTCTGATAAAAATAGAAATTTTCTAGTGTATTTGGTAAAAGCAGATTATTACTTTTCAGACATTATGCTATTTTTTGGGGGGAGTCAACATCTTGTTTTGCATGTTTTGATTTTGCTTAGTGTCTGCATGTTGTTTCCACATGTTTGAGGCAACATTGAAATGTCAGGGTGATGCACACATGCTTGTGCAGCTTATACAGGATAGTGGGTTTGGGATTTTATCTTCCTGTTGCAGCTTATGGATCTACCAAAGCCATAAAGGAATAAATTGTGTGTTAAAATAGTGGTTACAGAGTTCATATTATGTTTAGTGAGCACATGATTGCATTTTTGCATGGGATTTGGCTATATGTCAGTTTAGGCAGAAACATGAGAGCAGCTCAGCGGTGGATCGTGACTTTCAATCCTGTGTGGGAGATGCTGCTACTCCCACGCAACCTCCTCCTTTCCTGTCGCTCTTTTATCTCACTCCAAATTCTCTTTAACTTCACCTCATTTCTCTCTTAACCTGCTCTCTCAACTATAACATGTAAACAGTCTTATTGTTTGAGTGGATGCTGAATGAGATGGAGATCATTGGGTTATAAGATCATAGAAAGTTAGTAATCAAGCATTATATCAACGTGTTTCCTCTTTCAGCTTTTCTCTGTCATGCTTGTGTGAATGCATATGACTTTATTCAGTGGCTATAGTGCAGTGATTAATAGACTTGCATCAGTTATTGACATCTATTTTACTAAGGTATAAAATGTTTTATTTACTGCTGGTCAGCTGGCTGAAAGAAGACTTCTACACTTTCCATCGCTTCCAAGGAAGAGTTGACAGGAATAATTTCACTGGCATAAAATACCAAAACTAGAATAAATATATTATATTTAATCACTGTTAGTTAGAAACTAAAAGTGTCATAACTTGAGGCTGCTATCAATCTCTTTACTGTTTTAGTTAAAAAAAAACTTTAAGTAATTTTTTGTAATTACTGTGATACAGTAAATGTAACACAGGTTATGCTTTGACAGGCTCATCGAGTCTCCTCGAGGCCAATGCCTAATTCTGTATGAGATTGTCAAAGAATGACACAATCCTGAATGTCCCTCTTGAAGAGCTTTGCTTGAATAACAGCTTAGCAGAAGGCCATTAGAGTTTTTGTTTTTTAAAGAAAAACTGTGTGATACTTCATCAGCAATTGTTTGATAAAAAAGTAGGTTAATGAGTGAGATGGTCCACCTTCTGAAGTTGGGGTTAGGACCCAACATGTAAGAGTGGGTTCTCAAGATCTTTTTGATAAAGTAAAAAAATCTTAAATAAGAAAAAATGTGAAATAGAAGCATGTATGTTTTTAAAAATAAAGTAAAAGTGGAAAAAAACAAAGTAGGACTAGACTAGATAAAAATAAAAGCAACATTGATTCTGATTTTGTTGCCATTGTACCACCTTTTATGTTTCTCAGCGACAATCCTTGTGTCCTCAACCAAGAGTTAGTCATGGCTCTCTCATATTTAAATTTTTTTAAAATCAGAAACTAGAAAGTTTGAGAACCACTGACTGCAGTGTGAATATGAACCACACCAGCTGAAAATATAACAGATGTTGCAATTTTGGTCCCCAATCCAACTGAGTCTACCACACTATCAGGTGTGAAAACACCCTTAGTTGAGGGATCAGACTTTAGTTTTTATTATTAGGTTTGCTGCACGGGATAGTAGTGTGTCACAAAAAACAAGACCATACAGTCTACATACTACAGTCCTTTTTTTTTTTTTTTTACCCCTCCAGGGGGTCTTTTTGTGGGCTCTAGTGTCCCTTATATGACAGTAGGCTGACAGGAAACGGGGAAGGAGAGGGGGGAAGACATGCGCCAAATGTCGTCGGGTCCGGGAGTCGAACCCGCGACGGCCGCGTCGAGGACTGAAGGCCTCCAAATTTGGGTCGCGCCAACCGCTACGCCACCACGGCACGCCCCATTACAGTCCATCTTTAAGAGGAAATATTGTGACTCTTTTCCATATGCAGAAATAAAAGTTTGTTTCAAAGTCGCACAATTAAAGTTTACTCAGAATGTTTAAACTATAATACAACACATAAAATGATACCCCACCAAACAGATAGTATGATGAATCAATCAATCAATCAAATTTTATTTGTATAGCACATTTCAGCAGCAAGGCATTTCAAAGTGCTTTACATCATTACAAACACAGAAACACAATGCAGCATAGAATCAACTATCAAAACAAAGCATTAAGTCAAGTTCCATCAATAAATTTGTAATTGATTACATTTCAAATACAATTCTAAACAGGTGGGTTTTTAGTCGAGATTTAAAATGTGGTTTGCAGAGTTATAAAAAGTGTTGGGGTCAGTCAAGAGAGAAGCAGAACTTCTTTCTTGTTTTGTGATGATGGTGCAAAACAAACTATGCATAATCTGGCATTTCCATCTATTTGACCTTGGATGTTCTTTATGGCTGGACAGTAACAGGGTTGCTAAGGTAATTCAATTAACAAACCCTCAATGGGCAATGGTAATTACTACTCACTAAATCCACACTAATCTCCCCTCTGAGTCTTCTTTCAAACACTCAACCCAAGGCACTCTAACATGCAACGCTGACTCATCAACTCTGTCCCAAACAGGAGCCATCCAGAAGACACGCAGTTTCTATCTGCACACAAATCTCCAAATCCATCAGGTGTGTATGTGCTTTTGTTTCCACCCTGCCTCATATATTTGTTGTCCAAATCTCAACAGTCATCAGTTCTGGTAATTTCCCCTCACTCTTATGTGTGTGAATCAATGGGGATCTAAGGTCAAAGGTGCTTCTCTTCTCTCCATAAGGAGGTCATAATTATCCCTGCAGACATGACTCGGATGTGACCTGTGAGTAACTGAAGTTAGAAAATGAGGAGGAGGATAAGAAGAGAGAAGATTACGTTAATTGGACCTTGAACCAAAAACACCTGGATTTATTAAAGTATGTCTGAAAGTACTGAAGCTACCTCATTCAATTAAATTTTGTTTTTGAAGTTCCCACGCTACTTTGCAATGACACCAGGATGGTTTTAAAAGATTCCAAAAAAGTCCAACTGTACAGAAACAGACTCAATATGGTTAGTTATTGAATTTATTCAGAATAAAGGTGAAGTTACTAATTTTTGCACTCAATTGAGAGCAGCAGAATTCACAATCACTTTTCAAAGTTGTGTTTTAATCAACAATTAATATGACTGAAACACAGTAGATAATTTTTTAAAAGTTCAGATTAATTATGTTTTTCAAGAAGTATAAAATGTGCAGTTGAACAATGATGCTGAAGCAAAGCAATAGTCTCAAAAAGAACTCAAAAATGAAGATAAAATAACCTTCTAAGCCACATGTGTCAAACTCAAGGCCAGGGGGCCAAATCCGGCCCACCATAGCATTTTATGTGGCCCTCTATATTCTACACTAAACATTAATTCTGGTTAAACTTAGTTATTAATCAATTTTATGCATTTTTTATCTGTTTACTGCCTAATTGTATCAATGAGTTCCTCCAATTTCTTGTGAAATATCGTGTAAATTCACACAAAATCAACACATTCCTGCTCTTTTTTCCGCTAATACATAATTGGGAGTTTATTGCAGATTTTTTTTAAAAATTGTGAAAAACTTTCTTACTTGTACTAAAAAGCTGCCTCAGCCTTAATTGATATCAGATTACAGTCCATGATCTATATAAAAACGTTACATTTACTGTCATAAATAAGTTCAAATATTTCCAAATTAGTACCAGAAACTCTTTGATTTTTAGTGCAAAAAAATCACAAAAACAATCACAAAATCCTGGAGGGACTGAAAAGATGTTCAACAATATTATCTAATTTTAAGAATTCATTGATACTTTAAAAGTTTATCAATACATTCTGGCACGACCGGCTCTTTAATAGCATTCATGATCTTGATTTGGCCCAAAATGAAAATGAGTTTGACATCCCTGTTCTAAGCGATGAAAAAACATCAAATAGTAGACAACATTTTGCAGTTAGTTTGATCACTCTCCTCTGCTGAATTTATTTCTTGGCACACTTTGGAACTTTTTGTATCAGTCGTGTTTTTTTTTTTTCTTTAGCCAAGAAGCCTTTGCGAGTAGAAAGGTGCACCTACCCTCTGACATAATCTCAAGCATGAAAATAAGTTCACTTGCTGCACTCCAATTGACTTTCCAGTCATCATTGCTAAATCAAAAACAGTTAATTTGAGATATTAAGTGGAAGATTTGCTTAATGGACGTGGAGTGGAGAAATCTACTGCAACTGTATGATGCTGGTATGTCAATATGAACCAAAATCTGAGAATTGTTTTGGACATCTTGTTGAATCTGTTACAACTTAAGGTAGGATTGAAAACAAAAAGGTGTCCAAGCAGCTCAAGAAGGGTGTACTGTGAGTGTATGTACTCCTCTTGGTACCATAAAAGATCATTTAGATTATTTAGTTGCTTGTTTCACCTAGAAAATATTCAGAAATGTGTAAAGGTCTGTAATATCCTTTGAATGTCATAAAAACAAAGAAAAACCTTCAAATATATGAAGAACAGTGGTTGCTGGAGGTTCTTAGAAAGACAAATGGTATCATTTACAGTGTTTGCAGGTGAAATCTTCTGACAAAGGTTAATATAATAAGCATTGAGTCTCTAAAAAGTCAGCTGCTAAAAAAGATAAAAATGGGTGGAAAACAACCCTCCCCTGGGCTTCCTATTTGCCACTTCAGGATGAATTTTGGATTTTAGCCAAACATCTGTGAGACGTCCGTGTCATTGGAAAGTATCGCTGACCCCAGCAGGTGTTCTGCGTGCATCGTTGCAGCCTGTTTGTTTGTGTGTGTGGGGGTGGGGACTTTGTGTGCAGTATAAACCACATGCATGCGAGTGAGAGAAGCCGGCTGGTGGTGAAAAGCTGCACCTGCATGGATTGAGAAGAGTTCTCTGAATAGCTCCATATTTGAACAGCCACTTGTCTACAGATAAAGCTGTAAGTGATTCGTGACAGCTTCCTGCCTGCGGTTGGGGGGGCATGTGGAGGAGGGAATCAGAAAAAGACTGAGAAAAAAAAGAGATGAAATGAGAGCATTAGCTGTAATTACTGCTTCTTTTCTCCATTTGAAAGTGCATTTCTCTGTTTCCAAGAGAATTCGTTCTGGATACTCTGGGTGGGTCAAAGCAGCGTTACTGTTCCATGAATCAAGTGAGAACAGTGTTGCTTCTAAAGAAGTACAACATTTACATATTATTTATGACTAAAGGTGCCACAATCACATCTACAATATCTGTTTTAAAGAGTCTGTCTTGGCAATTGAGCAGATTGCACCAACCCTTCATTTTGTATCATTAGACCAGTTTCTCATTTAATGCATCACAGGTCATCTTGTCAAGACATGCAGATCTCTGATTTGGATGTTCTTTTTGGCTTCCTCTTATGAATAGGTACGCCATGTGATTTAAGGTGGATTTTGTCACCTAAACTAATCGAGCCAGAATAGAAAAGTGGAGAAGCAGACTTACAAATAATTGCAACTTCTTTCTAACTAAGGAGATTTTTCTGTACACAATTTAACTTGCTATTAATCAAGTCTGGAAATGGACATTTGACAAATGTTTATGTTAAACGTGTCACTTTTAATGTGAGAAGTTTACCAGTGTGAGAAGATGTTCCTTCCACAAAAATAATATAGCAAGAAAACTTATTCATTGTGCACATAATCATGCACATTAAACTGTACTTGTGTTCTTTTAAAATATTAAGAAAAATTTGAAATATAATGCATCATATTTCATTTTTTAGCCATTTAGCATGTACAGTTTTTAAAAATTAGTAATCAGATAACTTATTCTGTGAAACTGCTTGAAAAGATTACTGCTGACTCTTGAATGTTTTCTATTATAGGTTGAATAAGACCAGTAATTTGCTGTGTCCAAAGGTGACCTCTGCAATGCTCCTGACATTTGGGAAATTGTCCTTTTGTTCACCTTTCTCCTTTTATTCTGCTGGTGTTTTTTTTCCTTCTAAATGCCATTTCAACCTGTTCAGTCCCGTTCTACTCTGTTAATCTATCCATTTTCATCTTCCTTTCTTCTTCAATGGAAGTCGACCATTGACAGGTTTCCAACCTTTGTTGGGTTCACATTTCCTGTCCATTTCTTTCGAAACTAAGTGTGTCTCCCATCACCTGGCAAAAACACTCTTAGAAAGTTTTCAGCTTTCATAACAAAAAGAAATGTGGCCCCTGATGCAGTACTTTTGAGGGGTAGAAAATATTTTCACAAAGGCCACATTGCACTGGTTTAGTTACTTGTACAATAATAAGTTCTGCATATTTATGGAACCATAAAACTATGAAACATAAAGCCATACTTGAAGGGATTAAAATAAATTCAGCATTGAAAACATTTCCTGTTCCTGAGAAGCACTGACCAGTTGCTGTTAGCATGACTGTCTTTGACTAAAATGACATGGTATTATTTTAGAAGCCTCCTCTACTTTTGAATATTGTGTGTAATAATGCTTGAAGAAGGTTGTAAAAAATGACCAGTGGTAGACAAGATTCTGTCTATTTATTCCTTTATTTAGCAGCAAAACTGAAAATGTTGCTTATTTTGCGGATAGTTTTTGATTGAACCTTATTAAAGGCGCTTGCATCACTCCTATTTTAACATCATAGCACTGACTATTAAAATTCATTTTACATTAATTTTAAAGCTCAATTCTGTGTTACTGAATTGCTAAAGCATCACACTTGCTCAGATTCCCATACCAAAAGTTACTCTTAGTCAGGAGGACCAAATATACGACTCACTATATTGAGCCCTAGTTACAGCAGTAAAGAACTGGGATATGTGTTGAACTGACTCAGATATTTTCTTTACATGGTTGCACTCCTTCCTGCTCTCATTAGGGTCTAGCTATAAGACTACAGAGCCACAAATCTGCAGTGGGCGCATCACTTGACCGAGTAATGGAGCTATCCCAAACATCTACAGAGCACAGCACCTATACCACACACAGCAGCAGGGAGGCAAGGCTTATTTAAAGAAGAGCAAGCTGTGTGGAGTCCAGGCAAAGTGCTGGTTGGCAATCATTAACAGAGACTCGCTGTTTGCTTTGCCTCTGTTCTGACTCTCTGTTAGCGTTTGTCTCTGTGTGTGTGTTTCCGTAGTCAAATGAGCCTGTGGCTCAGTATGCAATAACAAGCTGGACACTTTATTTATATTCTTATATCATATCAGCATTAATGCATCTAAAATTAGCAATGATTGATAATAGGATCGTCTGGTACAGTGCTGGTTTATATATTTCTTGATCAACATTGATAATTTATCAATTAACAGTAAAAAATCTGAGCAGGCAAAATTTACACATGAAGCACACTCAACACTCCATTATCGATATCTATCACTCCCAGTACTTGGCATTGCTTTAACGCTTGACCACAGTCCAGTTCAGTCAAAGAGTTGTACACAAAACAGTAAGATGGTTTAATTTTCTCCAGATTAATTTGGAGAAGATATAAGTCATAATTTTTGGATTGATAAATGCAACGATAGAAATAATTTGTCAAAAACACCAGATGAGGTCAAAGATCACAGAGTGCAAATACCTAACAATATACATTTTATCACCAACATAATCCATACTACCACATTAACTTATTATTTTCTTAAAAATGTACCTAGTGTGCTTTTATTACTGACGGGTATCGTTTTCAAATTAGTCGGCTGCAGCTCATCCAAAATGCTGTTGTTAAACCTAAAGAAGATGAACCATATTACACTGGTGCTAAAGTCACTAAACTGGCTCCCAGTTTGTAAAATGAGAGCCATCATCTAAATCCATGTTATAGATCTGGGCTCAAATACTTTTTAGAGTTTTTCATTAGGTTTCCATCTTGACCTCTTAGGTCATCAGAGGGCCACTCAGTCACTAAGTCAGTGTTTCCAGGACCTGAACTGAAAAAGGTGAACCAGCATTTATTTTTTTATGCTCCTCTGCTCTGAAACAAACTCTCACAAACTTTCTGAAAGTCTGAGATGTGCAGAAAAACGTGGTTCCTTTTGATCAAGACTGAAAGAAATATCAACTTCAGTTTACGCATGAATATCAAATATGAGGTTTTTGTATTTGAAGTAATTTTTTATGTCATCCCTAAGTTTACTGTTTTTATTTTTATCATATTTACCTGTCTAGTTTAGAAAATCATGTAAGAATTATGCTTGAAAACACTGCTGGTATCATTGGTCTAGCTTTGTCAGATGAAGTGAAAGAACGACGGTTTGTCAGGTTTTCACTGCTGGTCCTCCTTCGTCATTGCCGTCCCCTCTTTGGGAGATCCAAGTGCCACATCCGGTCAGGCTGAGTGTCTGGAGGATGCTAGGCAGCTCCTCGAGGCAGACCATTAGCATACACTTACTCTGGGAATGCCCTTGACTAGCTGTCTGTAGAATGGGACGTGAGCAGCATCAGATACACCAGCGACTTCCTAGGAGAGACAGAAATAAATAGAATGAGGCACGGAGGGGGGAGAAATCAAGAAGAATAAGCGGGAGCGAGCAACCTCAAACAGTAATCATATAAACTGTGAATGCCTCATTAAGAGTATTCATTAATCCCACCATCTAGTGTTATTGAGCTTGCACAAGGGCTTTGTTTCATTCTCTCACATAATATCCACAGAAATGGTCCATAAACCAAGAACAAGTTTGTAAATGATGTGTGGAAATGCACATCTAATAGTACCACCGACTGATATTTGTTTTCATAGAGCAGAAGTTGTGAGTGGGTGGGGGAAAAATGTCAGAAAATAGTGAGCTGAGAGATCGAGGGGCTATGTGCATTTTGTCTGACAGCAGAGGAGCAAGAGAGGGAGCGGTAGGGAAGAGAAAGGAGTCGGAGCGTCAGAAGGGGGAGGGGGCTGGAGTAGGTGGGCGGGAAGAGAGGAGGCGAGTGTCACGGACAGTAAGAGAGGGAAGGAACAGCGAGCCGCTCGCTCGCTTGCTGGAGCTGCTGACTGGGTGTTCAAGTGTGTGATCGTGAGTGCTTCCTGAGCCGTCGTGTGAATAAAAGGACGTTTCTTTTCAAGCCACTGATGTTTGTTTTTCCCCTTTTTCCTTCTTCTCAAAGTGCAACATCAAGCAGAACTTGTCTGAAGCTCTTCCTGGTATTTTGAAGAGAACCCAAAGAAACACAGCGAGCTGCCAGGTAGGAGATCAAACCAAAAATCATTCAGGCAAACATTTACATGAAGGCAGAGCTTTTGTTTGTGTTGCTGCTTTGAAATGAATGCATGCCATGGTTGGCCGCTTGAAATGGAGATTTTTTTTCTCATATGTGTGAGCGCGTCCGTAAACATGGCTCACAGGACACTGTACTGTAACTGTCTAGAGAAGTCAGGTTGGATTTTGTAGGGAAAAGGAGGCTCTGATCATAGGTGACGGATGTCAAACGGTTTCCCATTTATTCCTGAAAAGTGCTAAAAAAATTTCCTAAGACAAGGTTAACTTAGGAAAAACATTGAAGGTTTTTTCTTGTCTCTCCCCTTTACATGTCCACATTTCTGCACACGTTTTTTATTTTGTAGTTACTTCATTAATAATTAGTTTTTGGTTTCCATTCTGAGTGGGACCTGGCTGAATTTGGCTCTCCATGGTGGTTAGGATGAGGGTTGGGCTCAGCTCCTCAGCGGAGACAATAACTGAGCTCTAGAGAAGCCAACAGATGTGACATATTTACCACTTGTATCCAGTTTGGATCTGATGTTGCTGTTTCCCGTTTGCCTGTGTTTGCTTTCTTTGTCATGTAATGAGAAGTTAACAGTGTAATCGAATCACTGCACTGCCTTCCCCGCTGTTTGTCATTTCCCCCCTCTGTCATCCCTTATCGCTTCCCCCTCTCTCTTTGGCCTCATTATCCCTGATTCGCCTGAAATGAACGAGTCAGTCTCTCTGCCTTCCTCCATCCATGCATGCTGAGGTGCCATAGATGTTTTATCAAAGTGTCTGGAGCTGAACAAAGCTTCCCAGCCTCTGTTATTGTTTGCACTTTCGCTCACTTAGAAACACAAGTGAGGTAAAATCCACTGTGAAGTTTTCAGACTTCAAACTAGTTTGGTGTCAAGTCCACTTTTCTTACATCGTCTAAATCCTTACTTCTGTGCTTTGCGGGTCCTTAGAAATACCTGATTGCGTTTTCAGCATTCATTGTGAAACTGAAGTCGGTACGATCATTCTTTCTTTTTCCTTTCATCTTTAAATACAGTTGCACACACTAGAATCTCTCCATGTCTCCTTAGTCTGTGCGGTGTGTATCCAGCAGCATTAATAGTTAAAGAACAGAGTGTTTTTATTGAACAGCTGTTTGAATGATACACTGTACTACAGCAGCGTGCAGCAACATGCTGACCTTCACCTAACCTTGCAGAGCAACAGTGGGTGTTTAGACACTAAATAAAGGATGGCATCTTTTACAAATCACATATTTTCTCATGAGAAGTTTAAAGGTAAGCAGCAGCAAGCAATGAGATGCAGAGATGCTGCCTTTTTTGCTGAGCGGACCTATGTGTGGACCTCCAGATTGGTTCAGGACATTGAAGCGTCCCTGGAGGTGAAAGCATCTCTGCCCAGAGCGGCATACGGCTTCTCTCGGTCCACTGGATGCAGACCACTCTCTTCGTGACTCATTGCCTCATCCGCTATGATTGGCTGTCCTTTCTACTCCAAGGAAAGACAGGATGAGGTGGGGTCAGCCTTTTCTTTTACAATTCATTAAAACATGAGAAAGCACAACAAAGTAAGGGTTAGGAGGTTTTGCGTCCTTTCACGACGTGCACCCCTCCTCCCACTGAACTCCTCTCCATCAGTGCAAGACGCTGTGACACGTGTGGCAGCTCAGAGAGCAAACAGGGCGTGGAGCTTCCCGCCTGCTGAGACTCTAGCTTGGTTGGCGCTTTCAGACGGACCCAGCTGAGCCGAGGTCCGGGCCGCTCCACCCAGCCAGGCAGCCGACAAAATGATCGTCTCATATCAGTGAGAAGAGCTTCTGGAGCGCTGGTTCAGAACCACGGACAGCGCTGCTGCACAGCAGAGCAGGAGAGACGATGCTGGGAATCAGCACCTCCTTTTATAAAGAACACCACATGAAATGACATGAATGTGATGCAAAATATTTCATTTTTTTTAAAAAGCAGTGATGTGGTGACTGGATTACGTAATGTGCAGAGGTGGCAGGTTTGCCATTTGGTTACGTAGGGAGCAGTTTGTTTCTAAAGTGCAGATTATATCCTGGGAAAATAGAAAAAGTGCTTTTGATCAGGTTGGCTGGCCTACTACTGTAGTGCAGCTGAATCCTTAGAGCATTTTGTGTAATTCATTGGAGCATTACATTGTAGTTGCTCTGTGCTTAATTTATTTTAACACATACCGTTGAAGAACAAAGGAAACAGCTTAAATTAGACATTTTTGTCCTTTCTTTCTTGTTTTTTGTAGTTATTTTGATGAAATTTTCTGTTATGTTTTTAATTATTGAATGTTAAACTAACTGTGTAAAGTTAGTGATAACTTTGTATACAAAAAAAATCTTAATGTTATTTTTAGATGCGTTTGTTTCCATTGTCGCTATTCCTTATGCTGCAAAATCAACTACTTGCTTCCTGTGAGATATTTGGTTGCATTTTCCTTGAATCAAAACCACTTTGTGCTCTTAGCAATGTTTTGGGTGAGTGTGTGTTTGACTATACCGTTTAATTATGTTGTCAGTAAAAAGACCACTCAGGTGCCATTAAACCCCAGCAGAATAATAGCATACGTTTATGCAAAATATGGCATTCTAGTTATAATATGGCGGTTTACATAGAAGTATTATTTAAAATGCACTAATAGTTAAATTAAAATAAATTTCAGGTTGCCAAGAACTAAAATATTCTCTTTTAGATAATCAATCAAAATTGAAAGCAGACGGTTGACTATTTGTGGCTTTTTTTTTTTTTATGGTACTCAAAATGTTTACACTTGTGTGTTGAGAACTTGACGTAACATCATTGTCAAATCCTCAAAAGAGGATAATGGTAAATGGAACTTTGTCATAAATTTCAATAGGATATGTTAAATAACACAATGTGAAGAAGTTAAAAGTTGGAATATTTGCAAAATTAGTGTGTTTTAATCTTAAATGCTAAGTTGGATACAAATGTTATCTATTTCAGATTAATTTTTTCGAAAATACTTTGGAATATAGTGCAAGTTGTCTTGTGTAAAAAAGAAATGTTAACTGTATTCTCTCCTAAATCACTATTGCTAAATTACTGAATTTGTTTACTGCTTTGTTGAACCATTAGCTCTAGTGTTGGAGAATCTTTATTAGTTGAATGATTCATCACAAAGAATCAATTTAACTAGGTGCAAAAATAAAATAATTTCTGTTAATCACTATTTGGTTAAAGATACATCTTACAACTGAAAGGGGCTCTTAAACTTGATCATTTCTATTTGCCCACATCCACAGGACTCTGCACACATTTGCACAACAGGAAAGTGAAACCAGTCTGGCCCCTGAGCTTTTGTTTTCAACAGTGGACAGCGAACCAGCCATTCAACATGTACTGTAATTGAGAGGGATAATAACCAACCAGGGCCATTTGTATATGTAACCATTTGCATAATCGAATAGGCATGAGTTAAATGTTTTCCACCAGTGTGTTAATAATACTGTCTGCTAACGTGTGCGGTGTGTTTCATGGCTCATTGCTGTCGTCAGATTTGTCTATCTGTACCTTTCTACCTGAGATAATTTTCTTTTTCTTTTTTTCCATTTGTGCCATAAATGATGCCAGTCTTGTTCTGTTCTTGTTTCTCTAGGATGTGTATCTGTGGATCTAATGTTGAGATCTCATGTGTGGCAGGTTAGACAGCTTCTGGGCTGCAGGTAATTTTCATGTGTCAAACAGACTAGACTGGACATGCTGACTGCAAGAGAACGGTAAAAGGAGTGATGGCAGGAGTTGAGCATATGAAATATAGTTGTATGAGTTTTGTTTTTGAAGAAGAAACTGGATATTTTTCCCGACTTGGTCTGCTGGGGCTGTCACTGTTGCTCCACTGCTTAAATCTATGTGCTGTCTGCTACAAATGTGATCTGAGAGGTACGTTTTATCACATATCTCTGACTCCACGGTATGCAAAGTATTCACCAGAGACCCCTGTTTACAGAGAGGGAAGAGGGCAAAGCTGACAGCATCAGCAAAAGTGCAGTTTCTGCAGCACTGAGTGCACAGGTTACTGAAAGGTAGAAGTAAACTCGAGAGAAGCTCACCTCAGATGTATTTAATAGTTGCATAGCAACAACTCTGAGCTTTTCAGCAGATATAGCACCAAGCAAAGGCTTGTTTTGTGTTTGACAGAATGTGGAATAATGGGTAATGAAAAGCGGGAAAAACGCTGTGCAGGAAGACATCTACTTTAACTACATTTATTATCCTTACCCTCATTTGGTATGCTGTTTAATTAGAAAGGAAAGCTCCCTGCAGCCAGGTGCAGAACAGCAGGATCCAATGGGGGGAATACTACTGGACTCTGACATAAACATAAAAAGCTTGTTGGAATATAAATATATTTCACTCAATGATTTTCATTTGTGCCTGATCGATTAGAAATAATGCAAATATAATTTTGAGGCCGAAAGGCAACATTTTTGGTCTGTTTTCTACCACATCGATGGTAGAAAGAAGATCACTGATGTTAGTCATGGATGTGAAGGGAAAAATGCGTCTCTACAGATCTTCTGTCTGCCGATAGCAAGTCTAGAGATGTGTGCTGTAAATTGATCAGTACACAAGTGATTAATATTGTTTTAAAATCTGCCAGACAAAATCTGAGTCGTTTATAAGTTTACATTCTGTTACATCAGACATAAAATTAACATTCCAGAAAAAGAAATGTAGTGTGGTGTTCTGGGGTTGCTTTGCTTCTTCAACCTCTGGATGACTTGCCTCATTGATGGATCGAGGAATTATGCTCTGTACCAGAAAATTCTGGAGGAGAATGTCCAGCAATTAGTTTGCGGTCTTAAGGTCAAGTGCCCTTGAGCTGTGCAGCAGAAAAATAATCCAAAGTACAACATTCAACAACCTGAATGTTGTTTAAAAAAAAACATTCAGGTTGTTTTTTTAACCTGAATGTTAAAAAAACAAAGTAAGTAAGTTTGACAGACCAGTCAGGCCTGTAAACCTTTGAAGGTTGCTGGCATTAGAACAAATGTTGCGGTGCCACATGGCTCAGTAGTAGAGTAGGCGCATTGTATACAGAGTTAGTCCTCAATGCATTTGTCCCTGGTTTGATTCCAGGCTACCAATGCCATAAAAACATTAAAAAAGAGTAGACTAAAATAAATCAGGAGCAAGGTAGAGGTATTGGCTGCATTATAATCTTAGGAGGCACATTATTCCATGGATTATATCTCAAATACTCAAAAGAAAATGCAGCTTCGGAATCTGAAATAGTTTGGCAAATTGCTACCGTTGTCCTGCAGTTTTTAGATGTGCCACAGGTACAAAACACTGGAATGAAATGGCTTAATTACCTCCTCCTTGTGTAGATCAGTTCTCCAGAGCCTTGCTAATGACATAGTTATTCTATACAGGTGTGGTGCAGAACAGACGCATCTAAAAGTTGCAGGACTGCAGCCCTCAAGGACTGGAGTTTGAGACCCCTGCTGTAGATATTGGCTTGTGTTGTGCTGAGATGGTTTCCACTGAGGATAGTAAGATATATTTGGTGTTTGATCTATTAAAATAAGCAGTTTTAATAGTTTAACAGTTTGACCTCAGTCACATGAAAGATTTTGCTATAATTTAGGGGTTTTTTCTTGGGATTTGGTGTGGAGAATCTCTCAAGAGATCCCCCTGGAGATTTAAAGGGGATCTCAAGTTTCTTTGGATTTTAGCTATTTCTAAGTAGCTGTGGTCCCTAATCGCCATGTCCACTGGTGTCCACTGTATCATTTATTGTAGTAAAATCTGAAGAAACCCTGAGAGTGTTGTGGATGTAGCTAGTAAATAGGATATCTATGCTTCATGTATTTTGTCATATTCAGGTTTTCAATCATGTTGTTTTTACTTTCAGTCTGTTATTTAAATGGCCTGGGAGGCTAAAAGATCAGCAGCTACACAGAACTTGCATCCTAAAAAAAAGCTGAAATTTGTCCTGTTCATCCTGCAGAGATGTTTTCTCCCAAGTCCTACTCAACATTTAAGTAACAAACAGACGTTGTCTTTGTTTCAGTAGCATTGTTTTCTGTACATTCATTGGGGTTACTGGTCTCATCTTCTATCTGCGACCTTACAATAGGGTCTGCTTTTCGTCATTGAGAAGATGTGTACTGTTAGGAGGCCAAATCACAGAAAGAAGAAAGTCACAGGGTTATCTACAAATCAGACAAGTTCTCCCACCTCGGCCCTTTAGTGCACTGACGCACCCTGAAGCAGAGCAGGCTGTTAAATGGAGGGTGATCACTGATTGTAGATGGGGTTTTTTCCCCAGCTGCCCCATCGAGGAGGCTCGCTGTAGGAGAAACAGATCCCATTACAGATGAGGCTTAAAGCACACACACACAACTACAGAATTACATGAGTAAACATTGTATTTGTGTGCAAAGTTTGGAGTTCAAGGTTCTTGGGTTTTTACCACAAATGCATAAGTGGGTCATAGACAAGGCAATGAGGAAGAATAAATAATTTTTTTTTGGTGAAAATCTGCAAACTAGTCAGGTAAACTGCAATCAGTGCTTTTGCTTTTTCTCCTGACAACCCTCCCGCTCCCCTTCTCCCTTCTCCCCCCACCTCTCTGATTTAATGCATGTCTGTGTGTTGAGATGAAGTGAGAAGATGAAAGTGAAATATGGAACTAGTGCAGAATATTTCTCACTTTTTTATTCATTTAGCTGCATCTGACTTCTCCTCACCTGTTCTTAGATCAGCTAAAGAAGGTGAAAGTGTCTGCGTTCACAGAAACACTCCCCACCCCTGTCGTTAACTGCAACACGTCGAGCTCATGCATTATTCATTCCCTCCACCTTCACCTTCTGCCAAAAGTCGTGACTGACTTTTGGAAAGGGACGAGAAAATCTGAAGCCATGTGAACCAGATTTGCCCTTCTGCATTTAAATCAATTACCTGAGACCACCTGTGTGTGAAAAATGGTGACACATTGTGATAAACAGCTTCTTACTTCCAGTCTGCTTATCTGCAGTGTGAAGCAAACATCACACGAAGCTAATTGACAGAATTTTTGCAGACCAATCCAGCCAAGTTTCAACAAACTATGTAATTAGGACCATAATCTTTAAAATTAATAATAAATCGAGAAGCTCCCTCCACTCAAACCCTCGCCAGTCTCTCTCTGAGCCATAACTGTCAGCATAAATAACCTCTCTGGGTCCTGATATGATAAATCCCCCAGAGAAAAAAATGATCCAGGATGCACACATAGAGAGAGCGCAGTTCACGAGGAGAATGAGCGGCATGGTCACAGTTCGTTCTCTGCACTAAAACGTCTCCAGGGTGAGAATTCAGCCAGAACTGACCTATTTCACTCCTTTTGAAAACCGGAAAAACATTAGTAAGCCATGATGGCATAGTTACTTTGAAAAAGTAACTTTAATCGGATTACTGATTACTCCTTGAAAAAGTAACTTAGATAGATTACCGATTACTTGATTTGGAAAGTAACTAAGTTACATTAAAATTAACTTTTTTAGTTACTTTCAGCAGCTGCTAACCAACAACACTCCTCCACCCGTGAAAATTACATTGATCTTTGCCAATACTTAATTGCAAGTTATTTTATAATTGTATCAACAATATAACAATATATTATATATCCACTTATAAGGTTAACCTGAGGGGGAGATTGTTTAATGGTTACAACAGTACAAAAAAAACTTTAGTAATTTGTGCATGTTTTTGTGTTCCGGTGTTGTCTGGAAAACTATAAATAGGATTTTTCCTCCTCGTTTGCAGTCAGCGCAGCGCGCAGAGCTCCTCCTGCAGCTCCACAACTCAGATGTCCCGCTGCACAGATTTGTGACACTTATCTTAATATTAATGACTATAATGGCGTTTAGTTGCACAACTTTACAGACTTGTTCATTCGTAGCTGTTTTCACGTTTATTGCGCTGTTCATATTAGTCTCGATGTTTGCAGTTTTCTGGAGCGCAACGCGAAGCTCGACGTCAGTCACAGGTAATATATTGACTTGACATTAACAAAGACGCAGCGGGACGGATCATCTGGGAAATGATGGACTAAAACTAACTGGATGTCAGACAGATTCTGGGGTTCTTGTCTGCTTATTTCCAAGCCCAAAAAGTGCATCCCGCGACTCATTAAATTTGCAAGCGACTTTAGAAAGAACAAAACAAGCCCAAAGCTGCTTGTAATAAACGGAATTGGCGACCGAATCTCAAAATAATTCCTTTTGATGTTCATTTAGATGTACTGAATGCGAAAATCTAAATGACAAAGATATTCCAGAAACAAAGTCTTCCCATTGACACACAAATTTATCAAAATATGAAATTTGCTCAGAGAAAAAGGTCAGAGAAAATGACATAAAGATAAAACATTTTCCAAATAGAAAACTAATTTAACCAGAATTTTATTAAAGCAAAACCTTGAGATTAGTTTTTTGCAGCCTCTGTCTGGCCTGCCTTGTATTTGTATCCATTTTCCCCTCAACTCTGACCAGGTTCCCTGTCCCGGCATTTAATCATCTCCACTGGATGATCCTTCTGCCAACATAATTCAGGATGGAGGATATTGAGGATTCTGCATTCAGGGTGTTTGCAGCAGTGTTGTATAAAGTACTGAAATCTCAGAGTCAAGTAAAAGTACAAGTACCTCTCCAAAATATGACTTTGGTAAAAGTCGAAGTCACTGACTGAAATGTTACTTGAGTAAAAGTCTTAAAGTATTTGAAACTTCTTGTACTTAAGTATGGAAATTACTGTAAAAATGGATGTACTCAAGTAATGTAATGAAAAGTACAAGTAAAAAGTAAAACAAAGCAAATGCAGTTTGAATGACATTTTTTATATTTTGGTAAACTTGTCAAATACACTTAAAATAATGTACCCAACCAAATGCAGGCAAAATTAAACCTGCTAATAGATATACCTGCAGGCATCATTTAGTTAAGAAAATTAGGTGCTTTACCTATAGCACAAGGTTAACTTAACCTGCTTTACAACTGAACCAGCTTCTTAGTATACCCTCCAGGACAGAAAATACAAAGTTTTTGTAAGCCTTAAGTTTTCCCTTCAAGTAAGGTCAGTGCTGAAAATGAGAAAAATAAATAGTACAGAAAATCCGGCCAACATGAAGAAAAAGAGCTGTTACGATTACTCTACTTCACAAATCAGTGAATCAGTCAATGCTACAGTCAGTAGGTGGTGCACACAACTGGTCATTATGCAAAAGAAAAAAAAACTGGGAGGGAAATGCAGCTTATTGGCATCTGTAAACCTGGTTTTGAACTTGCATGCCTTTCCTATATTCGTTAAATTTAGTCTAAATTGCTATTGCTATGGCTTCTGTCCCCCCTTGAACAGAGGAGTCTAGGTAGCCTGCTACAGTCAACATTAGGCCTAAGCTAAATACACCACGTGTGGAACTGAAACAATGCCAAACAAAGTTCATTTATGGTCAAGATTTCACAATACAGTAGTGCCTAGTGACCAAGCTATAGTTACTGAAACAGGAGGATTATAACCATTTCATAAGAAGTTACCTCGATGTGTTTCTTCAAGTTGGACGGGGAGTTTTTGTAAGATAGAATTTCCATGTGACTGCTACTGATTGCGAGACTTGCTTTGTGTTTAATGGGAGAAGCGAAACAGGTGTATCCTAATTAAAAGTAAAGAAATCAAGAAATGGCAAAAAATGTGGAATGAAGATAAGAAAGGAAGAAGATTATATGAAGTACAAAAGTCAGTTTGAATTCGAAGCATTAATGAACGAAACAGAAGAGAAGAAATAATAATTAGTAGATTAAGAGTAGGTCATACATACTTAAATGGCATGCTTTATAAAATAGGGAGGAAAAATAATGATAAATGTGAGAGATGTGGAGAGAAAGAAAATGTAGAACACATATTGATGAACTGTAAGTCAAATGAACTCGAAAGGGAAGAATTAAAGAGAATAGTTAGAAATATGGGGCATGAATGGAATCTTAAAGGTATATTAGGAAATGAAGGAAACATAACAGATATTCACAAATTAAGGAAAGCATTGTTTATTTATCTTAAGAATACAAAATTAAAAAGTAGAATTTAATAGATATGAAGTAATGCTTCTACACACTCATGTACAGTAGGTGGCGGTATGCACCTTAAAGTTGCTTGTGATCCGCCATAATAGAAAAGAAGAAGAAGAAGAAGTATCCTATTGGTGGTGATGAACAAGCCCAGGCAAGCAGGCTACGGACTTTGTTCGGTAGCCTGCTTGCTACTTGCTAATCAGTAGGTGGGGTCAAAACACTTACGTTTCTCTCTCTCGCTTTTTTGTAACGAGTAACTAAACCACACATTGAAAATGTATCGGAGTAAAAGTACGCAATTAAGTTCGGAAATATAGTGAAGTAAAAGTGAAAGTCATCAAAAATTTTCATACTCCAGGAAAGTATGAAGTACTCCAAAATATACTTAAGTAAAGTAGTGAAGTATTTTTACTTCGTTACTATACAACACTGGTTTGCAGTGTTACGTTTCTGGCACTACTTCAACTACTTCCATCGTGCAAAGAGAGGGAACACAAAGCTGATGACAGAAAACTCCAACAATGTCTCTTATTTGAGAAACCAACCAGATTAATGTATCGTATTTTTGGCTTGTGGTCCCAACGACCCTGATGAAGGGTCGGCTAGCAAAGTTATGTTCTCAGATCTTTAAATTCTCAGTTGAATATTGCCATCCTTGCTATCATAACTTTATTATTTTATGTGATGAATTATAATATAAAAATGTTTTGTGTGTCACAGGCAGAATTGAATCCAGCTCACTTGATAAAAATGTCTTCAAGCTTTCTCAACCAGATGACATCTAATTACTCACATTCTGCAAATTTGTCTTGCAAACAGTCAGTAAAGATTTGAGATGAGGAAACAAATTATCACAAGAGAAACAACCAGAGATCCGTGTTCACAACACCTCTGTAATTGGACACAATCTCAAGTCAGTCACATTGTTCTCGCTGTACTTTGTCTGATTTTCACTGGAAATGAAGCTGGAGTCTGTTGCTGGAGCTTGAGGGTTAAGAGCTTTTTCAGTGAGCTGAATTGCACCTTCGGGGCACTTCTTTTTTTCTTTTTTTTTTTATCCGAACACACCAGTCAGATCTGTGACAGCGTCTTACCTCAGGCTCTCCACTGCACCCGTCCCTTACCCCACCCAGCTTCTCCCTTTTGGCCCATCAATCACTCCGGCCTGCATCACGCTCTAGTAAGCTTGACTGGCACTAAGGAGTGAATCTGGCTTTGCCGACGCTGGGTGTGTGGGGCTGTTTACATCCTCATATTTCTGTTTTCCTCCCGGAGATGTTCTGAAAGGAAGCAAACTACTCAGGATTACTTTAAAATTCTAGATCAGAGCTGCTCTTTGATTCTTGTAGATTTATCTCGTCCTCCTATCCTGCTCTTTATCTGCTCTTGCTCCTTATAAAGGCCAAGAGGCTGGTCACATCAGCTGGTCAAGGACCGTCCTTGTCAGGTCATTTGGTGTATAAACTGCCCGTCTCCTTTGTGGCTTTAGTGCTCACTCCGTATCCGTTTATTGATTCCAGCGCTGATCCCTTTCAGGCAGGCCTGAATGTGCATCTCAGACTCGGAAAACATCCCATCATGTCGCTCTGCTCATTACAGCATCTGAGCGGCGTCCTTCTTTGTGTCAGCACGATGAGCAGTGACAGCACTCCGAGTCATGTCCTTTTGTTGTGTTTACTGGAATGAACTGGGAGCTGTTCGCGAACCAAAAGCTGAGCTGTAAAGCCGAGTTAGGTCCAAGGTTGAATGCTGACCCAATGTTTTTTTTCTTCTCCTTCTTCCTCACACCACATGGCACACTTTTTTTTTTCTTTGAATCAATGACCCAGAAAGGCACACTCCCTCTAAAATCATTAAACGCATTGTGCATTTTCTCCTTCCTGCTCATGGCTGATTGATAACGAGGCAGTAATGGATGTTTTTTAACTAAAATGATAATTAAAATGTTGTGGAAATCCAAACTAGATCATTTCAGGCCTAGACTGTTAATTTTAATTTATGAGCCAGGAATGTCTTGAGAGGGTAATGAACAGCATGGCCGTCCACATTTATAAACCAGAGTAAATTAGAGCTGTGACAGCCTCTAATTAAGTCTCAAGTCACAGCCAATGATTATTTTGCTGTTTTGTCATGGAAATGCGGAAGGCAAGGACAGAAATAAGGAGATGTAATTGGAGTGACACACGACAGGATGAAGACAAAGTTCAGCAGGGAGGTTGGAATTGAAAGTTTTCATTCTTTAGAGGAGGTGGGAATAGGATGAAGGTTTTTTTTACAGAGGGAGCAGATGGCCCATCTGCTCCTGTTCTGGCCAAGAAAGATGCTTTGGCTTCTTTTATCCTGCTTTCACAGAGTTTGTTCAGTCTTTCTGGATGACTCCCCACCCACCTGCACTCCGGTTTGCCTGCTTGTCCCTCACAGAGAGTCATTTCAAGACATCAAGCACCTTTCCACTAACAGGCTCCCTACATAGTGTGGAAAGGTACAGCATTTGATTTGATTTGTTTTCCAGGTTGGGATGATGATAGAAAAAGGAACATTTCCATACTTAATATTCTATTCCTCTTGTCTGCAGAAGAAGCAAAAATAATCACCCCTCCACCACCGTGCTGGACAGCACTGCCAATATGCTGCTTTAATATATTGCCTTGGCAAATTTAAGTTGTAGTGCCATACTTTTTCAGATGCAATAATTTCCACTTTGCTGAAAGAATTATAGACTGAGTAACTTTGGAAGTGGCCTTCTAAGCCTCCTCATATTGATGGACAGCAGCTGATTTTCTAAATCACTGCTGATGTCTCTGCTTTTTGGTAATTCCTTCAAGCACCCTTACAGGCTTTAGTACAGCAATCTGACAAAAAACTTTGGCTTTTAAGAGCATCTCTGACTTTATGATGACTAATTAACCAAGTGGATTTGATTAGAGGCACCTGGCCTCTACGTTTCCTCTTAATTCTTACAGAATAACCATGTTGGTTATGTTTCCCAGGTGGGACCACCAGATTTTTATATAAAATTGGTCTGGTATTAAAAGGTTCATTCTCACCTGACCAAAGTATTTGGTTTCACTTAAGATCTCAGTAATCTTAAGTGATTACTTAAGATTTTTCATAAATGAAAAATGTTTGGCAAACATTTTTCATTTATGTTTGTGATGGTAGGACAGAAAAAGCATTTCTCTGGCATGCCTCCCAAACATCTGATTGGTACTTATGTCATAAAAACAACATACTTCACTTTAAATTATAATTTTTGAGCATTTTACAGACATTTTTTCTCTAAAAAGGACTCACGTCATACAAGAAAAGATTTTTTTTTTTAATACTTAACCTTGCCACTCCACACAATCTCTGTTCATGATATGTTCTCCCTTGAGACACTGTAATAGAAATGGCCCATTAAAAAAAACCTGTGTATGGCTGTATGACTAATATAAGCCATCCTGTGTTTGCAGCTGTTTATTTTTTTTCTCTAATTTGAGCAAAATCTGCTCAGTTGGAAGCAGTTTATTTTTCCTGTTTTTATTTATTAACCTAACATGTGGCTTAAATATGTGACAAGCTAAGAAAAGGTATCCTGACACAAATCTGTTTAGAAATCTGTCCCTGCAGTGTTTGTGGGCTGGAACATCTGTTATGGCCCGTTACTCTAAACAGGCGCCTATAAGTTCAGTTCAACATGGGAAAAGAGATTAGGGTAATTGTATATGAGGAGAAATTGTGTAAGGCTGCAAGTATTTTAATATACAAACTATTCAAAAGTGAGCTAAAACAGAGCACAGGTTGTGTTCCTGCTGCTCAGATAGTCAATCAAAACTAAATGTGCTTCTCTTTGCATAAGAACAAGCTCCGTCTTAAGAATGGATCCTGTCACATCTCTATTTTAAGGGTGGCTAAATTTTCTCACTAATTCCCAATGTTCTGAAATGTGTAAGAGACGGCTTAACACCGTGCACCATCTTCGGTTTCCATGACGACCGTGATCCCTGTATAATAATCGGATTCCCACCGTAGCTGTGAAAACACTCATTCCTGCTCAATCTAGGCAAATTACAACAAGAAAAACTGTGATGAGGAATCTTGACTGTTCTGGTAAACAATCCTGTGAAGATCTGCTTATTTTTGGAAGTTGGGGCCAGCGTGACGGGTCAGACCTCAACACATCTATTCATAACCACAGCAAGGCTATGGTTTTGAATAAAAAGAAAGATTTCAGATGTGCATTTACATTTAAGAGGAACAGAGGGAGAAAATGAAGACGGCATTTAGCAAATTTACATTTAAAACATTTAAAGCGTAATTTTTGACATTTATTTATCCCTGGATTCAGCTCCTTTTTTCTTTCAATTCAAATTCAAAAATACTTTATCACAAAGTTGTAAGTCATATCATCATCATATCAATGATCTGTTGTGCATGGTGATTCTGTGGACAGAAAGGATCTGTGGTAGCAGTCAGTCTTGCAGTGAATCTGAAGAGACCTCTGACTGAAGCCTGTCACATAATAGCTTCATAATTAATAGGAAGGGCAACAGAGACAATATTCCATAGGTGACACTGTAAGTTGTTGCCAAGCACTGCTAATCCTCTGCTAATGTCAAAATGAGGCAGCAGCATAATTTTGCTGGATAGTGTGTTTAAAAGCAACAGCCTGAATGAAAAACCAACACAATCCAGTGGAAAGTAGTTTAGTTTGAAATAACACAATGAGTCTTTTGTGCCTTCTCTGACTTTTTGTAACATACAACTGGTGCTAAAAATAGTTAATTTTGAGAAATTTTCTATCAGTGAAAACTTCCACACTGAGGAGAGTTGTTAAGTATCAGTATTTACTAATTAGGAATAAGTGGAAATTTTAAATTTCCCACCAGCATGTCATTGTTGTCATTAATACTCTGGTTTTTTACACAAACTGTAGCTGCTAATAAGTAAATGGATAAAAAAATAAGAAATAACCTTTTTAAATATTTTTATGAACAAAACATAAAACGTTGCTCCTCCTCCCTGTAACAAGTATTGCTGGAAACGGGGCACCAAATGAAATTCCTGCCTAAATCCTTGGGCTGCATCAGTTTTTTTTTTTTTTTACATGTTTCTTTTAAATATGATTTGAAATTTGACAGAAATACGTGACTTGTTCTGCATAATGTGTTCACATCCAGCTCCGCTGTACCTCCCTGTTGTGCCTCAGGGTAACGGTGCTTACTTGAGTTGTTTTTAACCTAGGATATTAAATGTGAAAGCACCTGAACACATTTGTAGAGGAATAGTGTCATGACAGTAAATATATTGCAGATAATGAAAATAGGGCATCCTTCAGAGTATCAAGAAGAGACTCTGTAAGAGACATCCACCCAGGTTTAATTGCATTCTCCATCTCCAGTCTCTGGGTTTTGTTTTGTCATTTTTTCTGTCTTGCATTATATCTGAGAGCAAAGGGGCTGACTCCATTAATTCTTTTCACTGGCACAGTTTTCGCCTTTCACATTTATCTCCAGCTCAGCGTATGACAACTATAGATCCTCTCTCCTTTGCACAAGACAAATGACCTTATTACCAAGGAGGACCATTCAAAATAGGATCATGTCAGGCATGGCGAAATGCTTTTGAGAACGTACAGAGCAGCTCCGTGAGCCGTGCGCTGGTTCTCTGGGAAACCATCAAAAGGCCGTTTTACAGACCAAATGAGTTTTTAGAGCTTGTTTGGGCTTTCAGCTCGCATCAAGAGGCTCATCCAGAACCAGCACTAAAGTAGACAGCAGGCTCTTTCTCTATATAATCCAATACTGTCCAGACATTTCTAAAAGACTACCTTCAGCAGAACACAATTGTTTTACCATAATGAAGTTTTTGGTTTACTGACAAACATAGGTACTTGCCTTGCCCTTCACTTTGTGTGTAGTTTTCAATGTGTTTGCATGCACTCTTTCCCCTCCATATGTTGTCATAGCACTGAGGGCCAGAAAGATAGGCCAGGCACGCAATGTTCTCCCTTGTGGGAAATTAGCGTCCTCATGCATAATTGCAGGATAAGATAGCAGAGGCAGGATGCATTTTCCTCAGTTGTGTACATATAGCCCTGAAGCTCTGATACATTATCTACACATCACTGTGAGGAACTTTCTTTGCTGAATAATTCATGCTCACAGCTGTTTGTGCAACAGTTAGAAACCAGGTGAGTTCAAGCAAATCAAACAAAAGACGCCATGCTATCATTCCAGAGCTGTTCTCGTATGATCTTTTTTTTCTTTAGAGATGAGCGGGAGATAAACAAGGCCACTGTGTGTAAGTGTCCAATCACAAACCATCAAGGCTAAACCATGATGGCAGATATTAAAAGCATGACTGATGGGCTAATAAACCTATCACATTTGTGTCAGTCATACAGAATGGGCTCCCTGTCCTCAAAGTGGTCAGTATAGGTTTCACAGGATTTGCATAAATTCAGTATTCCCACACAAGATCACCTATTACCAAAAAAATGTTAGATATTTACTAGTTTCTGTAAACCTAAACAATTTACCCCATGTTAGAAAATTACAAAGATGGCTTTCATTAAACAACAAAAAAGGAATTTTAAAATGGTTTCTAAAGATCCTAAAGGCATTTCTTTACTAGCCTTTTACATTTAGAGATTGAAATATATCTTTGCTCATTCTTTACAAAACAGCTCGAGATCAGTCAGATTAGATGGATCTGTTTTCATATTTTTTCTCATTTGGATGTCAGTTCGAACTTTGACTGGGCCATTCTAACTCATCATGGTTTGATCTAAACCATTTCACTGTAGCTATGACTGTATAATTGGGCTGTAAGAAACTTTCCATCAACTATAATGAGCTTATCCCTCTCAGCTGAAGAGAAGCATTCCCACAGCATGATGCTGCCACCACCAAACTCTTTGCAGCCACTAACAGTTTTTTTTTTGTTTAGAAATGCCCTTTATGCCAGTTCCTAATCTCTGCTGATTGGGAACTGGCATCATGTGTGATACCATAGAGATAATTTGTTCAGTGTTCATTTTCCACTCCAACTAGCTTTTGTGGTTTTATTTGATTAGAGTGCATTCTAATTGGTGTACCAGCTAGACAATGGTTTATATTTTTGGGCAAATAATCTGTATTTCCTACAGATGCTGATAATTTTATTTGGACCCAAACAAGACATTTTAAGCTTTTCTTTTTAACATTTTTTGGAGGACATAAATTCAGATTACTTGTAATAGCTAAATCAACTCTTTGTAAAGAAAACTGATGCTGGTTTAGAAAACCTGCCACGAATTTCTGAAATTTCAGATGAACAATTTGGCAACAGCGTTCAGCGTGCCTCTCTTTAATTACCTCAGTCAGAACTTGATTTTCTTGGCACATTTCTTTTCAACACTTCTGATTTAAAAGTGAAACTCTTGTGATGATAACTGCAATTTTTGAGCCAACATTGAAGACCGAATGCTCGAAAGTGGCTGAAAAATATGAAAGTAAAATAACGGTGCAGAGAAAATGTTGCACTTTTTCCCAGAACCGCCTTTATGTTTCTTCCATCTTGGCACTGCCTGTGCTATTCTGGGTGCAAAGTGCAAATTCTGTAAAGAACAAGCAAAATGGAAACTTTGTGCATGCAAGCATCTGCAGCACAGGTTGTTGATACCACAGGTTTAGCCTAACTGAACTTGTTCCCGCCTGAGTGACTTGTCGAATCATTCATCCTGGCTCTTTGCCCCTCAGGTGAGCTGCGTTCCTCACTCGATGTTTATGCAGGTTGTCAACATTTGACAGCGAACGAAACCGGGCTGGCAGTTGGTTTCCTCTTCGCCTGATCAGTGTGGACCGTTGGCCCACAGCTGAAGGTCAGAATAGGGCACACACAAACACCGCAGCATCCTGAGATGCATGAAAAATTGTCCATTTGAGAGCAAAATTGATCACTGAATAAGAAGTATAAGGATTTTTTTATTAGCTTTCATTTTTTGTTTTAAGTTTTTATATAATAATATTAATATAAAATTTAACTTTTTCTAGTCTTTTTCCCAGAAATCTGCCATTTTATGTTGTTTTTGATGGGCTGCAGGAAATTCTTTGAAGGATTTTCCCCACATCAGTTCTTTTCTCAGCTCACAGACTACACAGCTGTTTTATCTCTTGATCAAGGACCAAATGGTTGTCATTTCCCACTAACAACTCATATTTTCTTTAAATGCCACGGAAATGCATTCATCTGGAGCTAAACGGAGAGCAAACACTGTCAAATGTTGTGATTTTGCTTTCCTCCCGGCTATTCTCCTTTTGAAAATCAATATCTCCACATTGCCTCTGTAGATTTTTTCCAGAAGATAAAACCAGAAGGCCAAGTTTGTCTATCCAAGGTCAAAAATTCACTATTTTTTCTGACACAATCAAAAGCAGTAATGAGTGGTGTCTTTTTAGAAAGCTGCAGTTTCAGCTTCAGTTTCATTAAATCATCCAGTTTCATGAAAAAGATTTTTACCCATTTAAATGTTTGCATTTGCTTTTTTCCAAATCTAAAACATTTCATATTGTAAAATGAGTATCAGGCATACATAACCCAAAAAATATAAAAATCTTTTTTCAGATCATATCAAAACTAAACTATCTCCATGTGAAAGTATTTGTAACTGTGATTAACCACATTTTCTTTTGTTTCATTTCACTTCAACACAACCAGGGCCTGATCCAAATCATGACTTTAAGCTTTAAGTCAAAGCTCATTTGAGAGAGTTTATGTTTAATGATCTGCTGACTGCTGCTGCAAAGAGTGACACGGCCAGTTATTAAAGTTTCAGGGGAACTTACTCTTTTTTTCCTTAAGAAACAAAATCTTCAAGTATCTTCATCTAATATTAAAATGTATTTTATTTGAAACATTTCAGTGTGACAAAGTAGAAACTGAAGGAATTTGAAAGAGCTGAAGTGGTTTTATAGTTAATTGAGATGCTTCTAAAAAAATTTATTTAACTTTATCTTAAAGTCTCAAATTTATGCAAAGATTCATCTAAATATTTGTGGTGCTAAATGTTTTAAACATCTGTTAACTTTACAAGGCCTGTTGACTTTCTTTTGATAATCATGATTGAAAACTTCAAGGAGTTTCCCTAAGCTTGCATAAAAACTACAGAATAGAACAACAAAGAGAATAATTGGAAAGGAACAGATAAGATTCAACATAAAACTTCTGGATTCTTCCCAAAGACTCCAACAATTTGAACTTTTATGCCAATTTAAATGAGCTTAAGCAATTCTGTCATAAATATCCTGTTAGAACAATGACTGAAGCTTCTTGATGGCTACAAAAAGTAAGTAGTTGAAGCAAATAACTTTGGAAAATTTAACCAGTGCTTGTAAAATGTCATGGAAAACCTATTTTCCTGAAGCTTCCTGAGCCTCAGCAGCAAACTCTTTGTAAAACAGCTGCTATGTCTAATTTTGAAAAGTTTCCAGTTTCCAATTTTTACGTCTGTGCTGACATTTCTCACTTTCTGAACTGCTTGTGCTGTGGAAAAATGTCTCCCCTGAATAAGTAGGGATGTTTCTTCACATTCCCACATGGAAAAATAAACAGCTTGTTCAGTCAAGGGCTATCAGCTGCAGATGGCTGAAGACAATAAACATGATCAAACATGGAGGCTGGTATTTTGAGGCCTATTGCTTAAAGATGATGTAATCTGGCTCTTTTTTTTTTGCTCTATTTTCTTATATTCTTCCCAAAAGAATCTTCAAAACTTTTACATCAATGTGACCTTTCATTTCAGCGTATGATTAAATGTCCTGATTCATAACTTCCTTTCCAACCATAAACAATCTAAGTTGTGTAATGGGATGTGTGAGCTGCCCCTCAATATTAATGGCTTCAATAAATCACCTATTTATCTGAACTGACGAGTGGTGCTGAGTCTCAGCACTTCCCTCTCCCAGCAGCGAGCCACCTTCAAGCCATCCCGTCCTGTAATCTTGATTAATTCTGTTTACCTTGGAGCAGTCATTATAGAGAATGGCTCCTATGATCTCAGCAGACTTCTTGTTTTGTAGGTTGGAGGTTGACCTCGATGTTGTTTGGCTCCTCATTTTCCCCCAAGGTTACAGGCTTTTGTCGATTTGAAACGGAGTTAAAACGTTGGCTTTCTGTGCATTTGTTGGATTCTCATCTGCATCACAAACAGCGTTACATACAGCGCCTCTTTTTAACATTTTGGCACAACGACAGTTGCATCATATAAGTATTTCCTTTGTTTATATTTAGCCCCTAAATAAAATCCAGAGCAACCATTTGCCTTCAGATGTTGCATAGTTGATGAACAAGGTACTTTTTTGTCTTATCTATCTAAATCCAGCTGTTCTGTGAAGACCTGAGATGTTTGTTGAGGAACACTGGTGAATAAGCAACATGAAAATCAAGAAATACATCAGACAAGTAATAAATGAAGGGTTTGGACAGTAGGATTTAGTTATAAAACAATATCCCAAGCGTTGAGCTCCTAAAAGAGAGCAATTCTATATGGTATGACCACAATGTTAGCAAAACCATGCAAACTGAAAAAAACTGATCAGCGATTTCTCTGAGTATTAGCAAAGGTGTCAAAGGTAACTTTGGAGGAACTGCAGAGACTTGCAGCTCTGGTAGAATAATCTTTTGGTAGCATAAATATTAACTGTTTTTATAAGTGTGACCATTGTGGAAATGGAGCAAGAAGAGAGACATTGTTGGGGGAAAAAAACTATTTGGAGGTTGCAAGTTTGCATCTTGGCATTTTAGGTATGTAGAGAAGATGGTTGCTTACATGCGTGTCTACAAGAAGAAAGATGCATCTTAATTGCTTGACTGACTTTATGAAATCAACACTAAATCCAGATTAAAAGTAGGCAGTAACCTGTGTTTCTGTAACTTCAACAGTTTGGCTTGTGTGTGTTTGTATGCAGAACATTTTGTGAGACAGAAAATAAACACAGCATTCCTATGGTGAAACATAGCAGCCGTTTGACACTGTGGGAATGCTTTTTATTCAGCAGAGACAGACAAGCTTGAACTAAGTACAAACAGGACAGCCAAAAACGATCACAATTATTAATTGTTCGATTGGTCTTTCTTCAGAAGGGAATCTGAAGCTGATTACAATTGATAGGAAAATGGATGGAGGTGTAAAAACAGCAGGGGGGGGGGCTTAGGGTTCACCTTCTAGAAGCACAACAACCCTAAGCCTTTATTTGAATAGATTAGATCTATGACTGGACTTGAAAATATAAATTCATAGACATTTTTTCTCCAATCTGACACAGCTTGAGCTGAAAATGGACAAAAATTTCAGCCTGTTATGTAAAAAGCTAGTAGTCACAGCTGTGATTGCAGTGAAAAGTGATTTTACGCAGCATTGACTCCAAGGGACCAAATGCAGATGCACACCACACTTTTGAGATTTTGAACATCATAATTTTCCTTCCACTTCAAAGATATGTTCAGCTTTGTATTGATCAGTTTCTTTTACAATACAGTATAAAGTACTGTATGTTACCAGGTGGAGTTTTGTTGCGATGTGCCGGAGGAAGATTTCTTTTAACATGCTGATTACAGCAAAGATGACACAGCATGCCACTTTCCCCGAAGTCTGAGACATGAATAAAAATCATGGCAAATGGCTCTGCCTGCTCTCCATCTTTGCGTCTCTATTTGCCTAATGATCATGCAGGAGAGGGTCCCACTCCAGCTACAATGCTGCCTGATTGTATGGTCCTCAGCATTAGCAGAGATAGCATTTGCAGTGGGCTTACCTTCCCCCCCATCAGGTCATATATGATGCCTCATTCTGTGTTCACTTTGTCGTTTTACTACTAATAGCGTTTTTCTCACAGGTAGATAAATGGCTGAAACAAATCTGTGCTCTTTGGTGCTGTTTAGCTCGGTTGGATGAACGTTTCTCTGGATGTAGTGAGTGCAAAAACAAATAAAAATGGATTGCAGATAATTCTGTGGCTGCAACACTTATCAAGCAGTAATGAAATAAATTTTAGCTCGGTATGGGAGGTGATACATCTCTTTATCTTTGTTAGAGCTGGGTGTAATACCACCAGCAGTCCCACGTACTCAATTTGAGCGAGTAAAGTTGATTATGTTCTACATGGTTGAATATGAAACTTTTATGAGCTCTTGTAGAGTTTGTTGCAACTGGGGAAACTCATCTTGCTTTAAAGTTTCCCTCCACTTTTACTTAATACCTGAAGATCACAGCACTTCTAATAGTGGACTAGAAATGGAAGAGATGGAGGAGATGGAAGAAAAGCAGGAAAAAAAGAAAAAGCCATCCCCTTCCACACTGATCTCAAATGGAGCGGTGTAATAGAGCAATTTCAGCTCTGCCTGGAGCAAACTAGTCCCTTTATTCACATTCTCTGGTCTCTTCCTCTTTGGCTAGATTGCCCCCAGCCCCTCCACCCCTCACCCCCTATAAAATGGAAGAGGATGGTTGAGCTGTAAGCCATACAGGGAGGCACAGCAGGGACAGAAACAGAGCCCACATTAAGGAAGTTACTGCTGCATTTATATGTATTGTTCGTTCTGCGGGCTCCCAAGGTGCTGGACCTTGTGCTCCAAGGTGACAGTGGCTTGCTGAAGAAAGACCTGGCACACACTTACAGTATATGGGTCCCCCTGGTGGAGTACTCGAGGTCCAATCACATATGTAGCTAAACTCATCCAGCTGCACACTGAGAACAACCAAACTGACTATATTTTGGGCTTCAGGGCATGTTGATATCATCTATTTTTCCCCAAATCCTTTTCCTTGAACTACAGGAAATTTTTTACATAGCATAATAGGTCTTTTTCTTTTTAGAACAGTTGTTTCGAGTCAGTGATTTCACAACCCTCTGGCACACATTCAGCCTAGTTATTAACAGTTTTACTGGTCTTGTTATTGCTGTCATGGCTCTATAAAACTAAGTCTGTCACGGTTTCGTGCTTATGTGCCTATAGGAATAATTTGAGGCATTGGATTAATGTTACAGCTCTTGCATACTGCCAGAGGCAGTTGAAGCTCTAGGCTAATTATGTTTCCGTCTATAAGGCATACGTTGAGTAAGATTTTAGCTTATAGTTATACATTAAGAAACAGATCGCCCTCTGACGCTGCTCCTGTTTGATTTAAATCAGATATGAGGGAGTCAGCATAAAGCACAATAAAGTCCAAAGGGGCTGCACGTAGCAGAAGGCAGCAGAGGCACATCTGCTGTATGAGATATGACATACGCAAAAGCCACATGGCCAGAGATGCCATCGGCGAGTGCAGCAAAGTAACTATAGCAAAGTCAGGCGGCGTCTGACATTAATCGGCATAAACCAGTGGTGGCAAAGACAGGATGTTAAAATAATATAATAATAATAGTAATATCTTTAAAAATCTGACAAAAAAAAAAAAAAAAAGATAGATAGTAACATGTATTTACTTCTTATAACAGTTGGGGTCCCCAGTTTCTACTTTTGACTTTGGATCAAAAATATAGCAATTGAGAAGGGTTCTTAATTTTAGCTATGAATTAAAAATTTTATTATTCACTTATCTGGCTCATCTATTAAAAATCAGTTAGGAGGCATGAATTATCATTGATCAGAGAGCTTGAAAATGACAAAACTGGATTATAAAAACTTTTTTTTTCTTTTTAAGTGCATCTGTGAGAATTTGGCAAAGCACAAAACTCAGGAAAATGGGAGCCCGTCTTAAGTTGTCTTCATCTCTTCCACATTAAACTTAAAAAAAAAACAAAAAACGATGAAGCTCTCAAAAAATTACATAGTTATATTTATTAAAATTTCCTTAAAAAGTGGCACCTGTCAGCTCCGTGTAGCGGCTTCCTGAGTGCCGTAGATAGGGAGCAGTCATGAGGATTTGGACAGCAGGCTGTTGTGTGCTTTGACCTCAACCGGACTCCAGAGTTTGGCTCTGGACGGAGCCAGTCAGTCGGCCTCTTCTCTGTCTGATCGGATTGGGCCGCTTTTGAGAGACACAACTGTTCATCGGTGCCCAGTGGGGACCGACTGGCATTCTGCTCGTGCCAAACTGGCCCTCTGCTAAGATGTCCCACCAGTCCAACTCCACCTCCCAAATCTCCTGCTGTTTACAAAAACCAAGAATTATCACACCAACCCATTCTCCAGATTGCTACCTTTCATTATCCAAATTACCAAATTGGATCCACGCAAAGTTAATTTTAAAAGCTCATTTAAATTAGCAGTAATCTCAGTAGGAATATTCAAGAAATCAAGCCAAAATTAGCTAATTTGGTGCATCAGCCAACTACAGTTTGTTCTGCCTTTCATTTAATTTATTTACTCCTCATGCTTTCTCACTTCTAAACAGCGATGTCTCCTTCAGCGCCGTTAAGGCTTCTTACTCGTGTTTGTTTTGCTGGCTGGCTGAACTGCTCTGTCAGGAGAAATGAAAGGCATCAGGGTTGTTACTGGGGATGGATGTCAGAAAAGATTCCACAATAGGAACAGGCGAGCTCCTGACATACTACGCTCCATAAAAAGAACATAATTGGCTCCCTAATTGCTCTCAGAGGCATGTATCACTGCCCCAGCTAGTTCTCGGCCCTGGCTTAAGCCTTGGTACAAGTCCGGTGTCAGACTGTGTGATCTGCCCTGAACCCAAGAAAGACGAGAGGCGAAAAGGATCTCTTTCTTCTCCTGACGGGGGGAGCAGCTCTGTTTATTGGCCTCAGGGGGCGCTTGCTTCCCCAGCCAACTATCCCATTTGATGAGCTGTTATTACACTGATCCCAACAACATGACATGTCACATAGAATAACACACTTTCTTTGATTACTTAGAAAGCATTGCAAAATGTTTTTGTCATTTTTTGTCATGTTACAACCACAAGTTTGAATTTATTTACATTTTTTGTAATAGACCAATGCTAAATGGTGCACAGTTGTGTTGTGGGATTAATTTAATTTTCCTCATCTTTTAAAAATTAGGTTTTGGTCCCATCTGATCAGATCACCTCCTTGCGTTTCCTTCTATGTGGAATTTTAAAAAACAATACTTCTTATGGTTTTCTTCCAGAATAACAATAATCTTACTTTCTTCCAAATGCAATATTTGTTGGGTTCATGTTTATCAGTTGTTTCGTGAGATTCTAACACCTGAGCTGTGGATATTTGTAGTTCCTCCAGAGTTAATAATGATGAGGTTCTCTAAATCTGCTCGGTATGCCATATCTCATGTTTTCAAAATGTTTCACAAATGAACGAAATAAACTTATGACTTATGTTCCAAAGCCTGATAAGGACTCAAACGTAACTCCAACGGCCTCTCATATCAGACGTGGCTTCTGGGCAAAAAGGCCGCATGTGTTTGCTTTGTTTGCTGATTGATCTGGTACCCACAGGAGTACTGGGTATGTCCAGCAACTGACTGTCATCCAGGAACATTTGTTCATCCCCCAAAAAGCAGCAGTTGTTTTATTACTTGAACTTTTAGATGCTGTTTTGCTCGATTTGTCCAAATTATGAATTATGAAGACATAATGGGAAGACTTGGAGTTCAGACTTTCAGACTTTCACACACAAATACAAAAATGAGCTTGGTAATCTTCTCAGTGAACAGTCTGGATGGTGATAACCTCCTGGCCTCCTCTTGGTGCCTCTTAGCCAGCCTGGCATGTAATTACAGAGAAAATACCGGCTGAAGATAGAAAATGTTTTATTTGATGAGCTATAAACACAACACCCCGATGAGTTCATGGCAACCTTTGCACACTTCAGGCACACCTTTATCCATTCTAACTGATGTTTTGTTTTTATTCACTTTGTCACTTAGTTAGTTTTATCAGCTATATCTCCACGACATGGGTTTATAACTAGTATATTAGACTCTGTTAAAGTCAAAATCAGTTATTGCATATGCAGTAAATGCACCAAACACGCCTGCAATAGAAATGTAGGTAATCCTAGGATTCATAAGTCCCATGCTGATTGTCGGGTAAAAGAAATAACATAGACAAAAGACTTGAGAGTTTTCGGTGTCTGTTTGTCATCTCTCTGCTTCAGCCAGTCATCTATGAACGCTTTTGTTCTGCATCTGAACAGGCAGAGTCCATGTGGACTCTCCATGTTTGCTCTCCTGAGAAGACGCAGCTGTGGATGAGAATCTGGTGAAGTTGGTAGACTCTGACTCTGAAGTAGAGGTTTATTCAGGTGGAAATTTCATCAGCCCACGTGGAATTAACACTTTGTGGTGAAACTGGATGTTTTTGGTGTGTGGAATTGGAGTGATCTACTCTGACAGATTGGTGTGTCAGATGCGGTTCTCTGAAAAGCACACAGATTGAAGTTTACTCAGACAAATTCTGTCACTAAGCTTTTTAGGAGGCCAAAATAACTTCAATTGTTGTGAAACCGAGCTGGGAAAGCAAAAGGAACATGGCCACAAGCTTGACTTTGTGCCAAAGATGTACACACAGCTTTTTATAAAAAATATTAAAAGAGGAACCTTACTGAAAATTGTGTGTTGATTGTAAAACAGGGGAACAATCACAGGAATTTTCAGAGTAGCATTTCCTTTTTCAAAGGTATAATTTTCTTTGATTAAGTTAGTTATAATAAAAACTCATAAGTAATCAGTAATGTTTGGAAAAAAGAAGATATCAATTAGTGTTAATAAAAAAAAGTTTTAATCTGCTTCCTAAAAAGCTACAAACTTCACTGTTTTGTACCTTGGCTCTGACTTCTCACTAATTTCCAGAAATAAAAATCAGATCGTTGCTGATTATTTGGTGTTGAATCATCCAAGGATCTTCTTTCTCAATAGTCTTCTTTCTTTACACAACCAAGACGTTTTATACATCTTGTCCCTTTTGACAAATCCCACTACAGGCTAGTGGGATTTGTCTGTAGTGGGATTACACTAATCACTCATAGTGATTTCAACTATGAGTTTAGTTGAAACTGCAGCAACTAAATTATTAGTAATAGGGACATGCTTGCTTTCAGATACACCCTACAGACCTCATTTATTTTAATCACAGGTCCACACAGTACCCAAGCTCCAGTGATGCATAACTTGAACATGGTAACATGGAAGCTGCACCGCTGGCTTGGCTTCAACAAGCAACAATTATTATCACAGGAGGGCTTCAAGAGGGGAGGTGTCTGCTGTTGCCTGGAGGTACCGTTACAACGGCTGTTTATGTTATGGTTATACTGGGCTCATCGTAATTATGATGGTGTCTCTAATTGTCCAAACCAGTGAGCCTGTTGTTGTGGAGCTGCTAAGGGTTAGAGGTTAGCAGCTCGCTGTTGTGCAGTGATTAATCTTTGTGCATTTAAATTTTGTGTGCAAATAAAGTGAAGCTTGTGTCTGCGGATTGAAGAAGATGGAAGGAAGAGAAGAGAACAGGGAAAAATCACAGCTGGTGCTAAATAGAGTCATTAATCACTTAATTGATTAACGGTAATTTGGTTTGCTGCTTAGTAATGCGTTTGAAGCCACATATTCACTGCTAGAGATCCCAAGTTTAAATTTTAAGGGACGATTTTCTATTGTAGATGTGCAGTGTAATAATTTGCCTTTTTATTTATTGATCATTGGAGTGAACCAGAATCTCCTATCTGGTGAGGGCATCTTGCAGAATCCTCATATAAAGGCATTATACCCCATCTTCATCCACTGTTTGCCCTGCGAACCCCATCTCTGGGTTTCATCTAAGCATGAACTGTTGTGATTGTAGTCTGCATCGTTCCAGAGCAATTTTCAGTTAAATTTTTACCTCCTGATATTGCTCCATCTCGTCCTACTGTCCATACTGAGCACAAATCTCTTTAATGACATGCACTTTCACAGTAAACTGTCTGCCACATGTAAGAGTCTATTGCCAAAACCTAATAACCCATGTGTTTTATTTACCTCCCAGTTATGAAGATTGTATATCAAAGCAGTGCAGAGAAATACTTCAGTGTTATGTTTTTTCTACCCGATGCTCCGTATCTCTGGAGCTTTGCTCCACCTGCGGTCAGGCTGATTACGACGAGCTTGCAAATGAGTGAGCCTCCTCTAAATGAGAAAATCAAAACTCATGCGAATGCATTGTCAGACACGCCTGATGACAAAACGATAAGCCTAAAGAGCTCTGAACACTGGAGGGGCTTTTGACCAATGTATCATCCACAGTGTTATCTGCATCGGCTATCAGCACCGTCAATAAGTTCTCTCACCTCGAGACAGCCTGCTTTGGGAAGGAGGTTGTGTTAATGAATCAGTCTGACACTTGAGGATAAGTTCAATTGAATAGATTATGTAAAATGACATTTTCTAGTTGGTTATTTTCTACACCTTTAAATGCTTTGAATTACAATTTAGTGGATTATGAAGGACTTCTGAGATGGTTTTCTATTTGAAATAATAAAATGATTATGTGGTAATTTTATAACAAGACCTTAAGATATGGAGTTAAGACAAAACCCTAAATTAGTTTGAAATTTAACAACTTACAGATCTACTACTGCCATCTTGGTGCTAAGAAACACATCACATCTTCCGGCATCTAACTGAGTTCATAACTAGCATAGCAACTAACATAGCAAATCAGGAATGAACAACCTATTTTGCAGATGGTCATAATATCAGAAAATATGTTTGACCTAGTTAGTGAAAAGATTCTCCTACAATATTTCTCAAACTGAAGTGATTCCTACGTAGTTTGAGTGGCATGCTACAAGAGGGCTAGCTAGTAGTTAGCTATGTGGGACTAGCTAGCCACAGTGTTGTGAAAAAGTTTTTGTTCCCTTACATATTTATTCTGTTAGCTTTTTGTCTTGCTGCAATTTTCAACTCATTGCACGTACTTTTATAGCTAACAAAGATAATGAGTGTAAATACTATAAGTAGTTTTCTAATGACAATTAATTTTTAAATTTTTTATCCATCAGTTTGTGGCCTTTAGGTTATGCAGTTGGACAATGATCCAAAGCACACTGTGAAGATCCCCTCTGACTCAAAAAGATAAAAGTAGGATGGGTTACAGAGGCCCAACATAAATAAACAAATCAGAGGAAATGCATATACTTTTAACAGAACTGGTCACTTTATTAATTCTGTATCCAATTAAGATGATAAGGTGGCTACAAAGAGTTAATATGATAATCATCCTTTACCAGTTTCATTTTTCCTCCAGTGCTCTGCCATAATTCATTCACATCTGTTTGCAACGGCAGATTGATGATGGTTGGACCGTTATTTCTGGTGAAGTATTTGTTGCCTCTAATCACACTTTCACATCCACTCTGCAGCACCTTCATCAGATTAGAAACCTGTCAGCTTCGTGTGGGTGTGCGTATTTTGAGCTGCGTGTGGAATCTCAGCGACTGAAATGCGAAATCAAACCACCGATCTGTTGGAAGTGTCAATTAGATTCAAGATGTGGGTGCATGTGGTGAAGATGTCCCAAAACGAGCCGAGTTATTCCATCACTTAGACGTCGGCTGATGTTTAGTGACCCAGAGTTCACCCCAGTCAGCAAGCATGCGGGAGGTTTTCAAACTGTGTAATTTAGCCTGTCGGCATAAACTTTCAAAGTCGAAAAGTCACTCGCTCTCATCTTCATTGAAGAGCAAATCTGATAAGGCAGGGCTCGTATTCCCTCCAAAAATGTCATCTCATGTTAGAATTTGTTGTGGACACGCGCTGTTGCTGAGCAAAAAAGGGTTTGCTGTCACAGAAAATACCACCACTAAAGTACCTCATCCCCCCTACTTAAAACTTTTTTTTAAGATGTCTTAGATGATATAGCTCCTGCTCATCTCTTAGTCACTGAGTGTTTAGCCATTTTCTTGTTTGAGCTAATCCACATCAGCAAACCACACACTCTAAACACAGCTAAAAGGTCAGCTGCCAAGAGCCTGGAGAGAGCACTTGAAACACCGTCTGCTTGAAGAGAATATTAAGCGCTCTGGGAATGTTTTCTTTTTCTTAAGATGATGAAAGGCGGCAAATAAAGAGACGGAAAAACATTGTCTGCTACCGAACAATCGGGGAAGACAAGTCAGTTCTAATTCATCCTAATGAATATTTTTAAATGTGGAATATGCTGCTTTTTGGTGAACTCGTCTCTGTGGAGATGTTATACTTTGATTAGACCATGTCAGTTGGGATATCTGTGACTGAACCCTGCGGAGAGCAGGATGTAGCAGAGGGAGGTGAGAAAGAGTGGGTGGAGGAAGAAACAAACCTAGAGGGGGCAGGGCTAAATAAAGTCAAAGTTAAATGCGGTTTCTCATTATGCATCCTTTCGCCAAGGTGAAATACTTTTAAACAGTTTTCTCAACTATCATGTTTAAAAGCTAGTTTTTTCAGTAACATTTTTTAAACAAAAATTCAGTTTTCCTTTAAAAAAAAAATGTGAATATTAGGTAATCTAGGAAGACTTTGAAAAGAAAACATGTTTGGACATCTGGTCAGCAGAAATTCACTGATAACATCCACAACAACGGCAAGACATATAAAAAGCTAAGGCTTAGGAACCTGGTTATTCAGAATGCTGCACTTTAGAATATAAATGGAAAGTTAAGTGGAAGGAAAACAGATCTCTCCAGGTTATGTTACAACCGTCTTGTTCTTTGAGTTAAGCCACATTTAAACCAAAGATGTCTTGAACATTTTATCTGAGCTTGGAAGGAAAATGAGAAAAAAATACTGGACTGTTGCTCAGATGAAAGTATATTTTGCATTTTGAGACAAAACTAAAAATCCCAGAGTCTAAAGGAATAATGCTTAAAACTGAGTTGAATGATTTTATTTTATTTTTATTTTTTTTGGTGAAGATTTGGAGAGTCATTTTGTCAGTTAGTTGGTTTATTGTGTTTTCTGCTGTCTACTTATAGCTTTAAACATATCACTACGTATGCAGATGTTTTATTTATTATAATTCTGGAATTAAGTTAGTGAAAATGTTTTTCTTTTATTATGTCTCATGTATTGGGATGCACCTGCATAGAAAATAGAACAAGGAAAATTGTTGTTTGTGATATTAGAAATCTTAAATCAACATCCACCAGCTGCCCAAACTCCTGAAGTTGTTTTAATTTTATTCCTGCAGGATTAGCAGATGGTTAATGATAACTCTACAGCTGTTAAAAAATATTTTCTACTGAAAATATAAATTAAATATAAATTCTTCCGAATTTTTACAGCTGTAAAGAGATAAATCGTTACTGTTGGTTGACTGACAGCAAACTGCATCAACTCAATGGATCAATTTCTCAGAGACAGACACTAATAGAGCTTCACAGTAGGTCAGACTGACAGGAGAGTCATCCATTAATCACATTACTTTTATAATCTTGCATTAATACAGCACCCTCTGCTATTACTGGCATCCCTGTGGTTATTGCTTTTCACAATCCTGTTTGCCAGTAGGACAGCAGTTAGCCTTCTCCTAACATTTCAGAAGGCTTAGAGCATGAAGAGAACGAGATCATTCTTTTTTTTTTCTCCTGCTTTTTCTGTTTAACTTACAAGTTTTCCACAGGATTCTGTGTTGATTTAGCTGCAAGTTTTGGATGCTAATCTTGTCGAAAGACCTGGTAACCATTTTAAGTTTTCCTCATATTTATATTTGAAAGAGTTCCTCACAGTATCACAGATCCTCCACCATTCCAGGAATACCTCTGCTAATTTCCGCATCTTCATTTCATTCCAGAACCAACTAAGAGTGTGTTTTTCTGGCATGCTTCCCAAATGAGTTGACATGTACACCACATCTAACAGTTGTAATGAAGACTTGGTGACTACAAGATGCTACCTTTTGCAGCAGCTCCCTCTGGAAACTGTTTTCACGATCATCCTTGCTGTGCAAAGTGGCATGTTAATTTTTGGTTCTCATCCAGCCTTGTTTGTCACAGTCCCAGTTGTTTTAACGTTTTTAATTAGTGATTGGAGATATGGGTAACACTAGGCGAGCAGCTACTTTCTCCTGGCTATATCTTCTTATTGAATTATGTATTTTCTTGTCTTTCTCATTTTCTTCTATTCAAACGTTTTACAAATGGTAAATGAATGTGCTCAAATTTTAAGTTGGGACATTTAGAATTTTAATTACAAGATTATGCAACTACAGTAAAAAAAAAGTTGTTGTTTTTTTACATGACATCAGCAGTGCCAATTAATCACAAGTGAGAAAATAATTGAACAGTTTTTTTAAACTATTTTTACGACACCAAGATAAAATGATAAAAGAAAAAAACATGACTAAGATGATTAAGAATCCATGTCTTTATTCACTTTTGTATTTTTTAAAGCCAGCAGTCACGACTTAGCGGATTTTATGTACTGCTTACCTACTATCTTTCTGGAGTCTTCCGGGTTCAGTTTACCTTTTTAACATAAAAGCCTTGTCGCTAAATTGTTGTCTCTCCCACTCTGTCATGCTCTCAGTGGTTGCCAGGCAGTTTTTCCCTGCAGGGTGACCCTGAATGTACATACTGGCTGCACAAACAGCCTCCTTTCATCTGTATGACTCACCTACCAGTGTTTGCACCACGGCCCCTGGCCTTGTCTCCTACATCATTCTGATTCCAGCAGACATAACTCCCCAGGCGCTGCTGTATTAGCCCTGGCCCTCACCCACCTCTGTGCTTTAACCCCCTTCAAAGCACAAACCAAAGGTGAGAGGCACCAAAGGCAGGAGGTGGGATTTGAAGAGCATTCTGTCAGTCTGATAAGAGCAACAAATGGATGTTTGATCAAGTAAATCAGTGACCTGAGATACAGTAAACCAGAGGAAACCAAACAAGCTGGTATGAGTTCAATACCAAATCACTTCCTACTGATAAAATACTTCCAGTTCATGACAGAAGCTTAAATTCCTTCAGCAGTGGTGAAAAAATATCTTTTGTATCAACTTCATAAAAGTCAAAGCTTAGATTTCAAACCTTGCAAATTCTCCAGGTCAGCGTCTAAATGGTGGATCTGTTTCAGTTTTACGTGTTGGGCCTCTCTAGTAGCTTTTATACAGACAGCCCTGTTTACTCCGATGAGTTCCTCCTTGTGATGTTTGACATATAAATAGACTGAACACGTCCTGCAACAACTCAGGTGGAGTATCAGAACTGCGCAGTGCGAGGAACAAGAGGAGCTGATAAGAGCTGTTCAGATGGGGGGCTCTGGAGTCGTTTTCTCTGACAGACTACAAGCTGGATTTTTCTAACTTTCCTCAGTGCTTTGGAAGCAGTAATTGAAAATGGGGGAATCTTTGTGCTTTGACTTAATAGAGCTGTTCTGGCCTCGCTGGAAAGCAGGGTTAATAACTTTTTGCAGTTCTATTACCCCCTGAGATTGGCTTCAGGTGAGTTAAGAGGCTTCACTGGACACGGAGAAGTGGCCTCGGGGCTTCTCAGCCTCCTCTTATCTCTGCTCACTGCAAGCAGCTCACCTAACAATCATTTATGTCACACATTATATACAGAAAGGACTCCCCTTGTGTGCATGCATGTGAGAGGTCTTTAAACAAATGAGCAGCAGGCAGATTTTGGTGGACACTTAACTGACGGGATATAATCAATGTGTCACTTTGTCATTTTCCTCAAGTTACGAAGGACTGCTGGGATTAGTACTTTCAAACCAGAGTGCAGAGGTGTTCTGGGTTTTTCTCCTTGAAGTCCATGTGGTTTATCAGATGAATGGCTTTGATATTGACACGTGTCGTAGCTGCTCCAGCGAAGCAGCACTGACATCTCAACTGTTTTTCTTTGTGTAGAGAAATAAAGGAAAGAGTTTGTCCAGGGCACAGAGCTGTTTTTCTCAGATTGTTTATTTTATTCAGTTTTTTTTGTCTTTTTAATGCAATAAATTAGTTAAAAAGTCATATATATTTTGAAATCCCCAATTAAAAAAATTATTTTGTAGTTATTGTCCCACTTGGAGTTGTTTTAAATAACCAACCTGGAGAAAACTTTTCTAGCATTTGTTGTAGAGCTGAGCTGATACAATCATGTCCTAAAGGTGGAAATTTACCCCAGTATTGTCCAGAAATATGTCTGTTTTTCCTACCTTATATTCTGCTCCATTGTTCAAAAAGTCAGTTGGCCCGTCTGTCCATCCGATCAGTATTTTAGGAGATTACACATAACCTTTAAAACTAGCCGACTACAAAATAACAGAACAAATAGAGGAAGAAATCACATTAACAACCAAGTTAAGCATTCTGTTGATATCTGCTTGATGCATCATTGTATTATGCATGCAACATGAGGTCTAATTTGCTTAATATTTTTAATTTGTCATTCATTGTCATTACTCTGTTAGTACTCCCTTTGGATTTAAGCAAGTGTCCTTGGAATGATTATTAGTTTATCCAAATCTGCAAAGCGCCGTCTGAGTGTCTGTCAGAGGATTATGCAAAAACCACAGGAGCTCCCACACTTTTGAAGTGTAATCAAGTCTAGTTTAAAACCTCCAAGCAACTGTTGACTGTTAAATAATCAACACGGTCTCACTTACGCTCAGGAAGGCACATAATATGACTTCATTAGATTTTAATTGTTCTGAAAGAAAATTCAGTTAACGACTCGAGATTCAAATTAAAGGCACTCATTTTGTTTACAACTACTGTATCTGACTGAGATGCTTCACTGGTGGAGTTCATTTCATAAAAGCACTCTTTAGTTTATCATAAATATTAGTTAGTCAGATACATAAATGTTATCTGATTATTAGGACCCTCGGTATAGATTTGTAAAAAGTCTCAATAAATTGATCTTTCATTACAGGAAGATTTTCACTAAAACATTTTTTGAGAAATCCACCCTTTAATTTGAGTTGAGGGAAATAAATTTTGGCACCCTGTCATTTCTGTGAAATAAATATCACTAATTAGTATCTTTTACACCTTTTTAGGTTACATGGTGTGTCTGGTAGTCCCTGACTTTCTGTTTCCCTAAGGCTTACATATGATGTAACACAAAAGCCCATTTCAGGGTTAACAAGTGAATAAGTTTGTTTAGGATGGATGCAAGGGACATGCTTCTTCTTTCCTGCCATCACAAACCTAAAATAAAAATGATGAAGATGCATTCTGGAACAATGTTCTTTAGTTCAATTTGGCTAAGATTGAGCTTTTTAAAAAACAAATTCTCCAGGTGTCACATGAAACTAAGGTTGATAATGTGGAAAAAGCAGTTCACTTCCGCTGCTAAAAATAGTGGAGAGTCTGCAATACTGTGGGCTTTTCTTCCAAATGCATTGTGAATCTTGTTAAACAGATCTAACACCTTCAAAATGGGTCCACAGATAATTTTGCAGGATTAAGTGTTTGACAGTCCTAAATATCTTTAAAAGTGTCATATAGTGACTGGTGGAAGTTGTTTTTGTTTTTTATCTTCTTAAGCTGCAGAAGCCATCACAATAAACTTCTGAAGCTAATTCAGTAAGCAGATTTTATGTCTTTTGTGGTTCAAACTGTGCAACCTTTAAAGGCTAGAGGACATTAATGCCTGAAATCCAATAAAATTACTTTAAAATCTGTTTCTGTATTTCTATTTTCAGCTTCAGCTAAAAGTGTTCACTTGAACTACATACTGTATCCTCTCAAATAGAGAAAACTAACTCTTATTTTGGCTCTATAACTCCACTGAACCAGGTTGGACTGTATTATGTTGGTACTAAATAACCGAGTGAAATTTAGCGGATAATTTTTCACGAGGTTGTTTCAAATAGCTTTAATTAGATGAATACCCCTGGAATTAAACGAAGCAGAGCCTTTGTTCACAAACCACACAGTTGTAATCATATTATTTAACAAAATTAAGACCTGCTCTATTCTTGTCCAAAATCTTGAGGTGTAAAACCAACCCCACTGGGAGCTGAACTAGTCAGAAAGCAGAGGTTTCCACGTAACACCAACTCGTGCTCCAAATGTGAGCTAAAAAATGGTTTTAATCACATCATTTGCTCTTGATTTATTCCATTATGTGGTCCATTATCAAAATAATGATGTTAACAGCATTCTGATCCACACTGGTGAGATGGGAATCTGTTGGTGCAGGAAACCAGGGAGCAGGTGGGGGAAAAAATAAACATGAAAGGATGATGGAGATGGAACGAATGATAGAGGGAGAGGAGGAGGAGAGCGAGCAAGCTGACCAAGTTTGTGAAGGAAAGAGAGAGGTGATGGGTGGGAGCTGTGAGCCAGCTTTTCCACCGTGATAGGGGACCTGCTGGGCCATCTGGCGGCCCTTTAATTGGGTTGGGATTTTACACCTGAGCGGCACGCCTCCAAAAAGATGGTTGGTGCAGAAAAAAGGAAGCTGGAAGCAGCAGTGTGTCACATCCTGCAGTGAAGCAAAACCAGAATGACAGCAAGCGTCGACTGGGTTAGATCAGCTGATCCTCTCGTCTTGTAATATGTTGTTTTTTTTCTTACATTTTAGCCACAAATTTTGGATTAGATGCGGCAAAGCAACAAAACTAATTGTGAAGTAGATGGCAAAGTATTCATAGTTTCTAATTAGTGCATAAATTATATTGTCAACTTGTAATATTTACTGAAATTTCCTTTTTGGTGTCTGTCTCTATTAGTGATTTTCTTTTGGGAGGAAAAAAACTAAAGCTTACTCAGATTGGATGAAGATCTGTGAACATTAATGTTGGTCTGCTGTAACAGATTCTCACTTGGATTTTTATCTGGACTTTGACTAAGCCCTCTCTGACACCTGAATGTACCAGTCTATTGTAGCTCTGGTTGCATTTATGCTTCTGGAAGACCAACCTCTGCCCCAGCACCAAGTTACACATAGCTTCAAACAGACTTTCTTCCAGGATTGCCCTGTATTTATCTCCATTTATTTTCTAATCAGGTTTGACCCACAGCATGATACTGCCACCACCATCTTTAGAATGATGTATTTAGGGTAATGTACAATTAGTTGTCCGTCGCAAAGCATTTTGTTTGTATGTCAACGTACATTTTTCCACATGTACGTTGCATTCCTCATTTATGGCAAAACAAACAGGACTTCTTTTTTTTTTACCCCTCCAGGGGGTCTTTTGTGGGCTCTAGTGTCCCTTATATGACAGTAGGCTGACAGGAAATGGGGAAGGAGAGGGGGGAAGACATGCGGCAAATATCGTCGGGTCCGGGCGTCGAACCCGCGACGGCCGCGTCAAGGACTGAAGGCCTCCAAATACGGGTCGCGCTAACCACTATGCCACCACGGCACGCCCACAAACAGGACTTCTTATGAATTTCTCTGTGAACTTGTTGTGAATTGGTGCTACATAAATAAACTGAATTGAAGTACTTGAGCTGTGCATCTCTGCAGCTCATCCAGAGTCACCATTGATTCCATGGCGGCTTTTTTTGTCTTTACTTTTTCTTCTGCTTGTCAGTTTAGGTGGTTTACAGTTGTGCCACATTCTTGCTATTTTCAGATGTGTACTCTTAAAATGGGCAACGGTTACAAAAATATTGTAACCTAACCCCACCTTTATCTTCTCCTCGACTTTGTGTGCTATTCACGGTACTATTTATTGATTAATGTTGTCTAATGTAGCACTGAAACTTTCACAGAACAGATGCAGTTAAAGATTTCACAACAAAGGGGGGTAAATAAAGACAGTCCACACATTTCAGATTTGTTTCATTTGGGCTTGAATCACTTTCTGTGAGTGACGCAGGTTAAAAAAAACACCAAAATTAAATTGGAAAAACCTTTAAAAATAGAGCGAAAGCATTATTTAAAATGGCGGGGATGTGATAGTGACAGGGTAAATATTGAGTCGCATTACACATACAGCGTGATTATCCTGTGAAGGCAGTCCTACGAGAGGGAAAAAGGTCAATACTCTCTGGTCTTCCATGAAGATAAATAAGCCTCAATCCACTCCAGCAGTAAATGACACTGGGGTTCAAGTGGACTGCCTGCTGTCTGCCACTGTAGACAATGAAGACAACATGGAAATTGTCATCTTATGCTTGACTGGGCAAGTAGTCATTAAGGCACAAATGTGAGCTGAATTATTGTTTCAATTTTTGTCAGTAATATGAGGGCCTCCACGAGAAGCACAACAGACACAATGGGTGGTCCTCTATGCACAGTTTAGTATTCAGTTGTCTTTTTTTAAAGTAATGTTATGTCCTTGAATGTAGATGCTTGCTTCATTTGGTATATCTAAAAGGTATCTAATTCACTGGAATAGACAAATTTACATAAATACTCTATTTTCTTTTTACATTGTGCAGAATTAATTCAGAAAATAACTCAAAATTGTACTTCATGTTTACACGCACACAGAGGGGATGATCGATTCTTTTTTCCACGTAAGAAGCCTCCCACATGCACTCTGCAGAGCATCATTGTGCTCCCTTAAAGTCCTCGCCCCATGTTGAAGTATCTCTGTCACTGCCGAATGAATCGGCCCCCACACTAACCTTGCAACGTTCAAAGGGCGGCTGAGCTAACAGGTACATGCGTAGGTGTTCATGCAACCATGAGAAAAGAAGAGAAGGTTTCTTGAAGCTCATTTTTCAAACCTAAATCACTTCTGATGCATCTTGTTGTTTGATCACAGGCTGTTTTATTTGTTGCTTCTTTTTTTTTTTTACATTTTCAACACCCTTGTCTTAAAAAGTCTCTGTTGATGATGGTGAAAGATGCTGTGAAAGAAGTGTTAGTTTAGTGTTAATATCACAGCGTGATATGAAACTTTCTCCGAGTTGTGAAAGAGCAGCAGTGGTCGTGAAGCTAGAACCAAGGTATCTTGGAAAGGAAACCTGTTTTGCTCAATAGATTTTGTGTTTTCATGGATAATAAAAGGCTGCATACCACCCATTGTGGCTGCATAAACAAATTATGCAGCTAAAATTAAGAGAATCCCTTTGCTTACAAATCAATTCTTTGTTTTTCATGCCTGCTGAAATATGTTTAGCATGTTGAGGATCGATCCTATCTCAGCAGCCAACTAATAATAGGTGTGTAGAGACTTAAATTGTGTATATTTTAAGGGACATTTTTACAGAAGTGCAACTAAAAACCTTTAGAAAATAGTTCTGTTCCAAGGATTTTCTTATTTAACCGTGAATGAAAAAGAAAGAAATCAATGAAATATTTTAACCAACTGAAGGTAGGAAGATAAGACCTTCAGTAGTTAGTCTTAGTCACTGTTTCTTCTGAAAAAGCAACTCAACTCCGTATTTAAATATCTAAAAGGATCCCTCAACTGATAGAATTTATAGCAAACAATATTTAAAGTCAATGCAATTAATCATTACTGGAAAATGCTTTATTTTGCTGTTATTTCCCTATTTTAATTCAGACTGTGTGCATTTGTGTCTGAAAAATTGTTCTTATTAGTTGTGATGATTTGTCACTGGTCAAGGAAGTGGAGAAGTAATTTCTTCTATACATTTATGTTGGTTGCAGTCCAGTCCAAAAAAGTTCATTTGTTGTCAAAAATGTTTTCCTTTTCAGTCAGAATGTCCTGACAATCTTCCAAGCTTAAAATGTATTTGGATCATTACTGGGTCAGTTTGACATCTATCTTTCATAGAAGGCATGGTTTATGCAGGAACATTTTTCAAACCAACCTTTTTTTTTTTTTCAAAACAATTTAGCTGCTTTTTGCCAAAATTACTCTTGCAGGCGAGTCCATATCTTTTCAGAATAATATCATTTTTCAAATATAACAACATCTTCTGGCAATCAAATGTTGCTAATTATCTGAGACACTGGTAAGCGAAATTATAATTATTTCTAATGAAAGGATAGATTACATAATGGAAGTCCTAACTGAATCACATGAGCAATAATACTAATATTTAAATGACAAAATTCTAAGTTTACAAACACAAATTGGCTTTTCAGCCTGTTTTCCCTCTTTTTTTTTAAGAAGTAAAAGTGATTTAACGTATTAATCCTCAAATATTACAGATTTATTTTAAAATGTTATTGCTTTTCTGCATAACCAGTGACTCAGTTTAGTTTAAATTAATGTTCAAATTAGTTTGAGCATCCCTTCATATACAGAATAAATTATCTTAATGTGCTGCCAGTGAGGTTATGAAAGTGTAGAAAATAAAAGCAGTGTTGTCATTTCTCTGATATCCAATCTGCTTCACTGACGTTTTAAAACCTCAATTTATTCAATGAAGGAAGCTTTCCACATCAACTCTGACCTGTTTCTTTTTATCATGGTTTCTGTTGGGGAGTATTATGCTGGCGTCTTGTTCTCCACTCTGAAGCTCAAAAATAAATATAATTTGCGTCAATTTTCGAGGTTACATTTAGGCTTTCAAATTACTTTACAGAGAAACATTCAGTGAATCTTAGAGTCACATCCAGTGTTATGCCTGGGTATGTTAACAATGAAATAAATGTGGAAATATGAGTTTAGTGAGCACCAGCTGTGGGAAGGAAGGAAAATTAGGCCATCAATCTTCGCTGTGTACTGGTTTTCTTTAGCACGCCATTATCCTCTTGAATTGCTATGGTGACAGAGCAAATTACAACCTGCGCACCAACGGCACACAAATAGTTCCTATCTGCTGCAGAACTGCTGCATGTAGCTGCTTTGTATAATTATTGAATTTCACTTAAACACATTAAAACATTTTATCTGGGAAGTAAATGCATCCATTGTAAGATACATTGCTCTACACAAATTTTAAGCCACTCTTAATTTTCCCTATATCTTGTCACTCACCTTCTGTCCTGCTTTTATTTTTAAAGTAGACATGTTGGGTCTTAATGAAGACATCTTTACAACAGCAACATGCTGAACCACTGACTACCACATTTTTAGTTAATTAAAAAACACTGGCAATTATTCTAAAATTTTAGAAGCTCATAACTTAAAGCTACAAGTGATATAAACATGAAATATATTTGTAATGTTGAATAGTTTCAACATTTATAACATCCCTTTTGCACTTAATAGATCATCCTTTTGTTGCTATGACCTGCTGCAAACATATTTTATAGCCAGAATAAGATTTATGCAACATAATGAGAAATTTTAGCCCCTTCCTCATGGCAGTTGCTTTTTCAGGTCAGGTAGTGTGACTTCGATGGCCAGTCTAGTATCTTCCAAGACTTATTGCGAAACTGGGCTTTGTTGTATGAAAAATATGTTTGAGTTTGCTGTTCTGTTGTAAGGTTGCCTAAGTTTTCTCACCCATTTCTCTTAACTTGCCATATTTTAACTTGCAGTTACAACCAACGTGATGTAGCTGATGAAGGAGGCCTCCTCCTGTTTGGTTGCTTGATTTGCTAACGTGTGCTCCAATGAAGCCAATAATTTGACTGCAGTAGTCAGTTAAAGTATTTGAATTCTGGTAAAATACTTCAGATATTAGTGTTATGCAACTATTGAAATAAGGTTTGTAGTGGAAGTTGTGTAATATTTGGTCAAACTGTAGTATCACAGTCATGCTCTGTTGCCCTGGAGTAGAACAGAGACGATGTAGAAACCCCATACAGACGGGACAGCCCATTGTGATGACGTGCTTGGAGATGATTTAGCTGGTAAACAATGAACATTAAGCAGCAGACCACATGTGGCACCGCATGAGCGCCTCTGCACAAAGAGCAGTGGATAACATATGAGTCACTCTGTTTCCTCTGCAACCAGACCTTAAAATAAAGTAAATACACCTGGTGTGTGTGAAGAGCTTTGTGTTGTGCACTGCAGCATATGTCACTACTGGGAGCGCAGGATCATAGTTAAACCAGATGTAGAGTTGCACTTCATCATCATTTTATTGCTACCTTGTGATCTTAATATTACATTTTGACATTGAGTGAGGATCTTTATTCTGATTTTAGAGCTGGCCAGTTTTCTGTGGACTCCAGCTGATGTTTACTAAGGCTGAGCCTACAGCTGCGCACACATTCTCCGTCAGCTCCGTCATCTGACGAGGCAGGCTCCCTTCCTCCGACATGCATCTGTCACAGAGACTGAGGAACTGAAAGAATCCAATCTCATCTATCCGAACTGTATTTATTTTCCTTCTGCAGCTACTGCCTGGCTGCCCAGCATTGCCACCATGAATGAGAGTCGAAGGGAAGCGCTGGCGGCTGCGGCCCCTTCGCTCACCACTGCCTCCTCCTCAACAGCTGGCTCCAACACCACCAGCATGGCCGGACCGGGCACAGGGGAGAAGGATGAAGCCTTCTCCAAGCTGAAGAACAAGTTCATGAATGAGCTGAACAAAATCCCATGTGAGTTTTTTTTTTCTTTATTAACTCATGCACGTTTTTTGTTGGGTCTAAGTATTTACGACCACATCAAAAAGATTCCTAAAAACTAAAATCACTTTTGGCAGCAAAAACTACCAGAACTGAGTTTTCTGTCTGACTTTATCAGACTATCACAGTACTTCCTAAGCCTCACACTGACCTGCTTCAGCACACCTGATTTCAATTAATAAGCCTTTGTTGAACTTCCATCATGTGATCATGTTTTTTACTAAATGATAGTGGGAAATCCCTTGTATTTTTCCACATTAGAGCTTAGAATTTAAGCAGCTAGTTACCATATAACTGTATGGGCTGATATGCAAACCTCTCTGCTTTCTTTGCTTAAAACTACTAATGAATAAAGCAGATGTTTTTAAGCAGCATCTTTACTAACATTCAGTCGTACCTACGACTCTCCAAGACAGATTTTCTCCAGGGTCTATGATTCAAACAGCAAATCATTGAGAATCTTGTAAGAATTTCTCTTCATTCTCCACAGAAACCAAGTTTCTGAAAAGAGTGTGAGTCACTGACTCGGCTTTCAAATGGTTTCACAGATGCAAAATGTGTGTAATTTGACTCCTTGTGATTTTAAAGCTGTTTATCTGAAACCTTTCAATGTGATCCTGATTGTATACCTCATGAGTCAGGGATGATTCAGCCATAGATGCGCGTTACTCTTTGTAGCTCAATAAGCAGTCAAGGTCTGACTTGACCTTTGATGAAAACGTCAAACAATCGAACTCTGAAAAATCATCAACTTCTCATCTTCTGTTCGGCTGTTTCTTAGGAAACAATAGAAGAAAAAAAAGCTTTCTTCACTGAATATCTCAGTTTATACTTGATAAAAAGGTAAAAAGTCATTTTTATTTTTCATGTTTAGTTTAGTGCAAAAGCAGAATAGAAAACCTAACAGTTGTAAAAGGAAATCCAACCCTTCATATTAATTCAGTAATTCTGGAGAAATAAATATTTTTAAAAATCACTGTTGCAAACTCACTAGCAGGTTTGTACAAGTGCCTGACTTGCTGTGGGTTGAGGTGGCTGTACGTTGGGGTCAAGATTTTGGTGCAGTGCATCTCAGTGTCTCTGTGTGCCGAAGGGCTGCTGCTTCTGTGCCGAACTTCCTCTGTGCTGCACATATGGCTGCTCTGTGGGGGGGGGCATGGTGTCTGTCTACCTGCTCAGACTTCCTGCCCTTTGCTCCTCTTGGATGCTGAGCGTTGCAGACTTTTTGCCCTTATCACCGTTCTAACAACTCTGCACGACCAGGTGGCAAATTAGCAGCCAAAACACAATTAAAAACATAAATACAGCTCTAAGTAGAGCTCCTTTAAATCAAGTCTTCTAGTTCATTGTCTAAAAACAAAACAGGATTATAACTCATGGTTATGTTCAAATGAATGCATTCATGTCCTACAATTATTGAGAATTTCCTCTCTGTATGGCCCTACCTCGTCAAAATTACTGGAGAAAAGTAAGGGTTACGAGTATTTCTTAGCAGAAGGGTTGAATGTATTTTTCTAGCTTGTATCTATTTTTTTTCTTCTTTGTTTAAACTAAAGGCTGAATGTTCTTATTTTTCACTGTGAGACTTCTGTAATGTAAAATGCTGTTATTTTAAGGCTTTGTACATATTTTTTTTTACATCAAGAACATCTTTCTTAAATCAAAACTTCTGCACTTTTATGATCAAATCTCCTGAAAAAACCCATCCTCATCTGTGCATGAGTGTGTGACGTTCTTTGCCTATCAGAACAAATCTCTCCACGGAGGTCTGAAGGTTTTGTTTTCATCAGTATCCTAAATTATAATTGTATATAACAACAGGTTTGTGTGTAAGTAATATCATCTCACAAAATGTCTTCCTTTTTTCCCCAACGCCACAAAAGTCACCATTGCAGAGTTTCATACACAGGAATGTTTATCCATGCTAGGAAGTAATTTAGCTTAAATAAAATCCATTATTTATATTTTTTTTTAAAAAACTCTCATGGCTGCAGCTGAAGAGCTTTAGCTGTGTGCATTCATTTAAAATAGAAACATGTTTGAATATCTTTGAGGATATTTGATTTCAGAGGATTTACAACCAAGACCTGACGAGTTTATCTCCCCTCTGGCTTAACAATAAAATTCTATCACAAAAGACAGTCCGCAGAAATCCAGGTCCAACATATTTTTCACGTCCCTTTTGGTGGCAGGTTGAGTGTTCAATTTATTTTCTTTTCTATCATTTTTTAACTTATCTTTACCACACCTCTGGCAGAAAAGGTTTTCTAAAATCATCCAAAAAAACCTACTGACCATCATGCAGGTTGTCACTGCTGGGTCATACCTATTACTGTTTTCTATCACCTCATCCCCTCTATCAAAAGCAGGGGACTTTGCTCTGCAGTGCTGCCCAAGCGGATGATGAATGCCCAAAAGACTTGTTTACCTTGTGGAATATCGATGGGGTTTGGGGGAAAGTCATGCAGCAAATTTAACAAGAAAATGTGAGAGGTGAAGCTGCATGCTCGGCACCGCCTTTCCACCGCAGCTGCAGAAGATCTTCTTTCAGGCTTATAACCCAATTTAAGCTCCACAGGCTTTGAATCTGTGGTGGCATGAAGCTGTCACAAAGGCCTAACTCGCTGCTCAATTTCTGTCAGTCATCACGCTTCTGAGCCGGGGATTTTTGTCAGCCCTCACCTCCTGCACAGCAAAAACTAAACCTATATAAATCATGACAAAATTACTTTTTTCCATTTGACAATTGGTGAGACGCTCCTACTTCTGGGAGAGGTTACAAATATATTCACTATGAGAGTTTATATCATTAATTTAGAATTTTTAAAAAATAATACATTCTAATTTGTGCAGCAACTTCACTGAAGTTGTATGATGTATATTGCTCTGCCTGAAAAACAGAACAGATTAAAAAATTTAATAGACAAATTAATGACAGTTATGCATCTGAATTTGCAATGTTTCTTTAAAAAAAACAAAGAAACTACATATCCCAGCATTATTTATTTACACTAAATCACTACAAAGATTTGTAAAATAAGAAACAAACAGAGATCCTTTTCATAAACATGGTAAAATAAACAAAATTGAAAATTAGTTGAAAACTTTACTTGTTTCAGCTGTTAAAATTTAGTATCCAGCAACAACTTTCTCTATTATCAATTATTTAATGCTCAGATTTTTTTCTTCTCCACAATTATAAACACTTTGACAGCCAGACCTGAAGTCCAGCTGTAATCACACTAAAACATGCAGTTACTGCTCACTGAAACACAGCAGCTGCTGCTAAGAAAACCAGATTGCCAAACTTCTTATTTCTAAAAATCCATTGCAGATAAGATTTAATCAATAAACGCAAACTGTTTGAGTTATAACTACAAACATACAAACCATTTCTCCAAATAACAGAGAGAGTACTGGAAGAATAAATGGTACATAAAGAGAAAATCTTTCTCCAGTTGAAATATAAAACTATAATCTGTTAGAGGAGAAAAAATATTATCCTGCAGAGCTAAAAAAAATTCCCAGCACAAAGTTGTTTTTGTGTTTGAAAGTGTCTGGACTGATTTAACACTGTGACTACTCCCAGTCAACAGACAGCAGGGTTTATTAAAGAGGATTATGGTGGAGGATCAGCAGGACCCGTTGGGTCTTCCTGCCTGCTGGTGGCAGGCCTCATCATCCACTGTCATTTTAGGAACTAATGTAAAGCTCTGAGACCCTCAGGGATTGGTGAAAGCAGGAGTAGCCTAACAATGTTCACATAGTGACCTTTGCACTCTGACTGTATCTCTAAAAATAAATGAAACATGAACACCTCAATTTTCATTTTCAATTAACTTTTTTCAGCTAAACAGGAAATAATACTACTTCATGGTGCTTCCGCTGCAGCTCAATGTTTGGTGTAAACATAAGATTTACAGAGCAAAATCTCATTATCATCTGCTTTCAGCCCTCATTGCTGAATCTGCTGCTGCTATATTGCCAGCTTAGCCAAACCACAGTGGGGTAAAGCCATGGGCAGTGTTGATCTCATAGACATAACAAGATATAATTTGAAGGTTAATTGACCAACAAAGTCCTGTCACACTGAATTAGTTCGCTCTGGAAAGTGGATATAACCCAGATGCAATATAGCACATAAATAAACACACAAATATACCCAGACACTTGTTAATGTGTCCAGCATGAACCTCTCCTTCTGGTGTAAAGTGCTCAGTATTACAAGAGAGAGGATGAATAAGAATGTGACTCCTTATGGTGATTACATTGAGACAGAGCATACAGCTCCAATACTGCTTGTAAAAATTACAAAACACATGAAATGACAGATTACAAAATCAGTTGCAAAATATTCACAGTTTTACACAGAGCATGTGTGAAATCTATTTATCTAATGTACTCTTTCACACTGAAATATTCCAAGTAATCAAGTAAATTTTAATGTAAGTAACCCAAGGAATTAATATTTCATTTATTAAGAGGAAACAATATACACGTAGTAAGTGGATGTTTCCCAAGAAACAAGCTCAGAATGGTTTCAGTCACTGCTCTGTATTTCATGAGTCACTATTTTTTCTCACAGTCTGAATAAAGTCCCTATAGAATCGCCCACAGCACCTTAAGAGACCAAAAATGTCCCTGAGTGAAAGCTGACATTTACTGTATTTGAAGGTAATAGTGTTTCGCCTCTGTTCGCTGCTGAACACTGATAACTAACCAGCAAAAACCAAACCCAGTTCTGTTGTCACGGTAACAACCGAGGCTAACTGGCTTTGATGTTGTGAAGCTAACAGTGTCCTCCTCAAATAAACTTCATGTACACAGCTGACATTTAAAAACTTTAATGGCATTACTTAAGTGTAATTAATTTTATTGTAATTTTTAAGAGCAGAAAATAATTTTGCAATTCTTCAACCCTTTAAATATAGCATTTCTCTTGCACTAAGAATATAATGAAAAGTATGAAAAAATGAATATAAAGCTGATTTTTTCTAATATCTTTATACTTTCCTTTGTAGTAGTCAGACTTTGTTGTAATATTTTAAAGTGATCCTGATCAGTGCATAATTTCTGCAATCTAATTTTTATGTGCTTTAAAATTAAAGCACAAGATTGTTTGGACTTGAAAATAGGTGATGGAAAACTTGTTCAATATGCAGTTATCATAAATTTTTCCTTTAAGTGATGTCAAAATAGTTAGGTTGTAATCAATATATCAAAACAAAACTCCCACAGTAAAGTGCTTTAATCACACAAAGCGACTCTTTTCTTTGGAAATGTTCAAGGACAGAAATTAATAAATTTTGGTAGCAAACTACATGAATGAAAACAAAATGCGAAGAAACTACAAATTAATTTTTCACATTGACTTATATGAAGGCATCTGTAGGTAATTGGAGTTTTCTTCTTTCATCATTTTGAAACCCAAAAAGTGTCTTGGGCCCCAAGGGGCAGCAAACTTGGATTCCACCATGCATGTCCAGCCCATCAGAGAAACTCTATTTTCCATGCCACGTCTCCCGGTGGAACAAGAGATAAGTGTCGGGAGTTAGAGTTCAGTGTGCGCTCCCGCTCACCCCCTTTTTCACTTTCTCGCTCCATTTCTGTCACGAGAAAAGACTCAGACAATGTAGTTAATTAGGGAATGCTTTTATTGCTTTCTGGGACTCAGGTTCCTTTAATTAAGGATCACAGAAGTGCCTTTCACTGGAAGATGTGGGCTTGATGAATAAGAAAAAGCCAGGGAGTTTTTGCATGGATTTCAGTTTAAATGGCATTCCATCAGGCTCTTTGATGAAAGATTCCAGCAGTGACATAAGTAGTTATGAGATTCCTGTTAATGAATGCTTTCATTTGGGGAAAAAAATAAAATCACTATTCTACAGTTTCCAAAGAAAGCTGATTGCTTTTTCAGAGCGCTTTGCCAACTCAAGACCTGTCACATCTGTGACACTTTGCTTCAAAGCCTGTCTCCTCCCTTTCACTTGTGTTTGCATTTTGTGACTACAAGATAAAATATGAAAACATATATTCATGCATATAAAATCTAATGTTTGCCTGCGTTGTTAATGTTTTATCACTGTAATAAGAAGAGAAATATCCCCAGTAGAAATTCCAGTATCAAGAGTATAAATCGGAAATTATGAACAATGCCTGAGCTGCAGTTTGTTCCATATAAAGTTTTAGGAGGCTGATGGCGAACGAGGCCTATCCAGTGTCACCTCCATTACCGTGGCGCTCCGAGGCAAGGCCGGAGCTGTAGATCCTAAAGTTATTTCAGAGCATCACTCACTGTTTTTCCTTGGAGGAGAGTGCTTATTGATTTTGTCAACAGGGAATCGATTTGTCTTCTTTCTCTCTCACCTCAGCAAAGGAACCACAACTGAAGGCTAGTCAGCACAGGCGCAGAGTGAACTGCTGTAATTTAAAAGATTTTCTTTCTGATCTGATGGAAACTTCTGGGGTTTTTACAAGATAGACTTCAGAGGACTGGAGCTTAACCTGGCTCGTGTTTTCAATTGGCATGTTGAGTTTATGAGGATGTTTGGATTATTTTCTGAGATATGGATTGTGTCGAGTTTTATATGGGTTTTGTTAGAGTTGATTTATTTCTCTCTAAGGAAATATATCAGCTAAATTCAAGCTATTTTCATTTTCTCTGACTGTTTTATTTATCACAATGACTATATCCCTTAAAAAATACCAACCAGTTTAATTTTTTTAGTAGATATTCGCTTCATATTGTTTTTTGCTTCTCATGCAACGTATTATAAAAGTATTCACCTTTTCAGTGTTTCCACATTTTGCCACAATCTAAACATAAACTTATAAGTGTATTATTGGGCTTTTAGATAATAAACTGTTTCACTTAACTTTTAATCATAAAATTGGGGTGTGGATTTATATTTCACCCCATTTTACTCTCACAATGACTAAGACAAATGGAGCAGGAACCCACTGGTCACAGGACAAACCCCTACTTAAAAAAGTAATTACAATCATTGTGACAAAGTTGTCTTTTTTATTTTTGCTTCCTAATTATTTTCTACTTTATGTTGTTCTATCACACATTTCGGGGTGTGACTACCTTCGTTTTTCTAGGCATTTTGATGTTTGTTGGACGACCTTGACTGCTGGAAGAAGCCATCTCGTGATGTCTCTTACTATTTTCAACCTCCCGATTTTCCTCCAACCCTCACGTTATTGTGTTGGAGACATGCTGTTCCTATGTGTCAACAGGAAGCAGGAAGCTCAGGCTGACGGCTGACTGCAGCACAGATAGGTGTCACTGTGTTTGCAGCTGGCTGTCATTGTGTTGGTTGAGCTGCGGCTCTGACAGTTCATATGTGACAGGAGGCTGACTGCTGCTTGTCCCAGTTTTTCCAGTCAAGGCCATGAAGGAGGCCAACAGCATATGCTAGAGGGAACAAACAGCGAATCAACCTTTTTCAGAACAGAGAAGCATTCTGATGACATTGAATGTGTTGTAGTTTTTAGAGATTTAACATAAAAATTTAAATTAAAAAATAATAGTTCAGGTTAGTAATGAAAAGACATGAATATAAATGAGTAGGTGACGTTCGTTTTAAATGTTGGACATAGTTGTGTCTTTTTATAAAGATATTTAAATATGCCAGCCAGTGGTGTATTTTTTGATTGTTGTGAAATCCAGAAATGCTAAGAAAGGTTTCAGACCAGATTTTAACCTTTGGACATATTTTTAAGCTGTTCATGCATTATTTTTTTCAAACATAAGACTAGCAAATGGAAATGTTTTCTCTGATTCACTTTATTGTGATTTACATTGGTTTGTGAAGATTAAGGGGAAAAAAAGACATAGACGATCATTTATTTTCTCATTTGAATAATTATTTGCCTCCTAAACTTAATAATTACTTGTGACACTCATTAGCAGCAACATGTAACATCAAGGCTCTGATAACTTATACTTGTGGAGGAAATTTTATCCACTTTTCTTTGCAGAATTCTTTTAAATCAGCCATGTTGGATTTTTTGTATTTTTTTATTTTTGCTTGTTGATTTCCATGTGATTTTTGTCCCGACTTCAATTGCTGAGGTGTTTTGCAACTTCCTGGTACTCATCACTGCATTCTTGGAGTAATTTTGGTGAGCTCCTGTTCCATGTTTTCCCCATATTTCTGGAATCCTAAAGAAATAGACAGATAAAAAACTACATGCATAAACTGCTTTTTGTGTTTAGTCTGGCTGCCTCTCTGTCATTTTAATTAATTAAATTAACATTTAGATGTGACAAAAAGGTGATAAGAAACTGAAATCTAGTTCAAAGGTTTTCAACACTGCACAGAAACCCAGTATATAATAGAGGCTGTGGCAGGTGTCAGGAAGAAAGAAAACCCCATTTAAACCCGTCCAGGTTGAGTGCATCATTGGATTGTCATGGTCACACCTGAATTAATGCCCATCAGACACACCCGCAAAATCACCACCACCTTGACTCCCCGTGCACTCTGTGCTGACGCTGATTGCCATGAAAGTGTCAGCTTGACTCGGAGTCTTTTGTTTAAATGGCAAGTGGAAAATGCCAACATCTGTTACTTCCACTAAATTGGCTGAAGGTGTTCGGTCAGGTTTTCTCCCCGTCGCTTGGAGTCTGCCACTTCTTGATGGGCCCAGGCGAGAGCTAAAGTGAAGATCCACACAATTTCCTGCTTTTATCTCACCTCTTTGTGTGCGTAATCACCACTTTTCAAAAACGTCCCTTCATGTGCAACGTCTAACCCGAGTTCTTTTTTTTTTCTTTTTTTTTTTCCGCAGTGCCGTCATGGGCCATCGTCTCGATTGCCTTTGTGGCCATCATTCTGGCGTTAGCTTGCTGCTTTTGCGTCTGCAAAAAGTGGATTTTCAAAAAGAAAAACAAAAAGAAGGGCAAAGACAAGGGCAAAAATGCCATCAACATGAAGGACGTCATGGATGGGACCAAAACCGAGGTACAAACTTTAATCCGCTTTTATCTCTTATAAATTAACTCTGAATCATTTGAAGAGGCTAAGATTATGCTCAAACTTGTTCATGTGACCACATACAAGACATTGAAGGTATTTCTCTTGAAATGAGTCTTGATATGTTGTTTTTGCTTCTGTTTGGCATTATTTCATGCTTGTTTTCTTTTGCACATGATGACAAAGTTGCACTAGAATAGTGAATTTAATAATCAAATACTTCCACTGCTTTATTTTGTGTGAATTCACTCCTTAATTATTACACCCGAATTAACTTAACAATTCCCTGAATATAGATAAAACAGTACAGTTTTGGTTACTTAGATGACTTGACTTAAATCTCTGTCATCTCCTGGTGTGATTGCTTCTTTTTTGTCATATGTGGACCTGCTCACTTGTTGAAGAGTGTGAGTAGCTGTGTAATGAAGTGGTAACCACCCAGAGAAATGACATTACCGAACTTTAAACAATTTTTTAGCAGTGCAGAAGGGGAAGTTGTGATGTGCAGACAATGAATTATGCCTATATGGCTTCATTAAAGGTGCCATCTTCAGCAGTTCCCAAATGAAAATGTGTTTAATAAGCGGCAACAACACCTCTGCCATCAGAGGTGGCTCAGAGTCACAGGCAGAAAGTAACAAATATGTTTTTGGAAATAAGTCGACTGAGAACTGTGCCACAACTTTAAAATCAATAAACTTATTTCCAGTTTGTCCCTGTAAGTCAGAGTTACTATTCTGCAATTTTTAGATGCATCCCTGATTTGACACACCTCCGTTAAATAACTAAATTCCCTCATCTGCATGTCATTGAGCTCTGCAGATGACTTGTAAGTAGCCATTCATTTGATTCAGGTGTGTTGCAGGACTTATGCAGCTAAATATTGTAGAATAATACAGCTTCAGGACTGGATTGGAGTACAAAATGATCTCCTGCTGGACATAAAATTGCACTTGGTTTAGAAACATATGGGTTCAAAACACATTTCAAGCAAGCTGAGGGCACTAATGGTGTTTCTGCCTTTTTAGTAAGGTTGAAACTGATGGTAGATGTGCAGAAATCTCCAGTTTAAAGAAAGAAATACTATAGATTTTGAGGAAGTGTCTTGATGCAATGTTTGAGTAAAAAGCGTGGAAGTAGTAGCATTGTGATTGCATTGCTCATCGACTGTTTTCCTGATATCCCCGCTGCCCTTCCACAACCAAGAATTCATATTTAAACTGCAATTATTTACAATAAAGAGATGTGAACTCTCTTTTTTTAAAGAGCATATCTCTGCTTCTTTAGAGGCAAGCAGTCATTTCTCATGGTGTGCCCAGACTCTAGTGTGTTAACTCCTGTGTGTGGTTGTTTTAATTTGTGTTTCTTCCTTCTATGTCCTCCTTATCTGTGTTGTGTCTGATGACTGTTCGGGATGGTCACTGGCGGTAGGTTCCCAATTGCTGTTGGATCTTCTTAAGCCTGCTGCTCTGATGTTTGGGTTCTTTTTTAATAGCCTCTTGACAACAACTACTGCTCCCATAGAACCAAATATATGTAACTATGCATACTGTACATGTATATCTACTATATATATGTGCCTACAACCTGCATATGCACATATATATGTATGAAAGAGACACTGGGTGCGCATTGATGAGGTTGACCCACACAGACTTTTTTTGTGCCAAGCTGCCAAGGTCTCCAGCCTTTTGAATCATTTATATTTCAAATGAAAGCAAAAGTAAAATGATTGAGAGGCTTTACAAGTACAGAGCTTTATGAAACTGTTTGTGATAGACATACACGGAGCAGTGCATAATTATGAGGTGAAAGAAAAGAAATTCAAATTTTTTTACTATTAAAATGTGAAAAGCATGGTGTGCATTTGTATTCACCCACCTTGATATGCCAAAATTAAACCCAGATTGCCTTTAGATTTAGTAAATAGAGTCCACTTGTGTTTAATTTGGCATGAATCCAGCTACTCTGTAAAGGCCTCTGGGCTTCATTAAAGATTAATATTGAATAAACGACACGAAGAACAACTAGCACAGCAGACAGGTCATGGATGAAATCATAAAGAAGTTGTTTGGTTAGAAAATATCTCACAAGCTGAGTGTCCATTGACCTTAAAACTGCGCAAATTGGAATTACGAAAATAAATTTGCTTATTGGAAACTCGCCAGATTTGAAAAGTTCTTGCACCAGGACCAGGATGAGGTGGGTTTTTGGAAACACTGCAATTACAACATTTTTTATTTTTTCTGCATTAGCAGTATATCAACAAAACATTGCACACATTTGTAATGGAAACGCAACAACTGAGCCGTGTTTATGTCGTCATTTGAGCATAAGTCCAGCTCTAACTTACCGTCCTCAGAGGCAGAGGTTTGACATCCAGCAGCACAATGGCCCTAAGTACACAGACAGAGTTACAGTGAAATGTAGATCAAAGCATATATTTATGTTTTAGGTTGATGCAGTCAAAGTCCAGCCCAAAATCCAATTGAGAATCTAAGCCATGACATGAAAGTGGACACTAGCTGTTCAGCAAAGAATAATGAGGAAAACATTCATGCTACACTTTGTAGATTTTTGCTTCAGGAAACTACAATTCTTTGTACTTCCTCTGCATAATTATGTACTACTTTGTTTCTCACATTTGATTGTACTCGTATTTTGCGGTGCACATTTTGAAGCTGGTTTAGATGTAGCTTAGCATAATTTTTTTTTTCTTGTCAGCTCTGATAAAACTGATCACACCTTTCCCAGAGATAATTTTTTCCTCAATCATTTTACCTGCTGCATTTTTCTCTCTTTGTCTACAATATCAAATTGCTCTAATTGGACAATTTTTCTGCTGAAGGCAGAGACCAATCCCAACAGCAGCTTCCTGATCCAGTCTGTGTTGTTCAGCCTCCTGCTTTCACATGATTAATTTAACTAATAGAAGCAGGCCCCAATGTACAGTACATTACAACCCCCCTTTTTTACCAACACCTTCCACCCACCGCTGGCATGATGCTTCTAGCTACATCGGCATAGAAGGGGGTACAGCTTTAGGGCTATGATGACAATGTGACTGTATGTCTGAGGTTGTAACCAGACATGGGAATGAGGAATCACTGAAGAGCACTGTTTGTATGACAGAGAATGCTCTGCATGCCAAACGATGAGAGGCACCTCGGAAAGGCAACTCTTGACTCTGAATGACTGAGAACTAGTCTTTGCCTCTTTAATCGCATGTTTTTTTTCTTATGGGGAACTCCCTCTCTCCTACCACCCTACCTCTCCTCCCCCCACCTGTGCCACCACCTGCCACCCTCACCTCGGTGCCAGCCTAGAGAAAGGCCACGTTCACCTCTCATCCACTGCCACTTCTCACATTTCCCAGTTTAGTTTTTTCTTGCCAAAGACTTAATCTGCCATCAAAGAAAATTGTACTACTGCTATATTTTCTGAAAGCATCTCTCTCTCCGTCTTTTTGTCCTCCCTATGTATCTCTCTTTCCTCTCATTGCTCTCATTTCTGGCGCCATTATTTGATCTTTCTGACCCCCAGACTCAAACACTCAGAGACTGACATAAAAGCACCAAAAGGGACCAGGCCTGGGGCTTTAGTGCATCACAGAGCATGTCCTGATGTTAACTGCCATGTTTTAGTGCTTGCTCCCCGTTATCCCCTCCTCGTTTTCCCCCTTTTACAGTTTGAAACAAGTGGGGGCTTTTGCAGGAGTAGGTTTTCGCAGGCAGGACCTGGGTGGGCGGGGGAACGGCTGGCTGGGTGCTAGCGCCCCGCTACAAACAGGCGGCACTGACTCTTGGTGGGTGTCTCCTTCAGGCCTTGAAGGATGAGGAGGATGCGGAGACAGGGCTGACTGAAACGCAGAAAGATCCCGAGCCAAAGGAGGACGAGAAACTGGGCAAATTACAATACTCCCTGGATTACAATTTCACAGAGAATACGGTAAGGATCCGTTCTCCAAATCACTCAGTGTGTGTAGACTTTGCAAAAGACCCTCTTCTCGTAAGTATTGTCACATCTAATTTTAAGGCTGGCTGTTTGACAGTATCACTGTATACCAAGGTTTTAAAAAGCTATAAAAACTTTTAAAAGTTTCTGTTACACCATTAATAAAGAAACACAGACAGTGCTAGTGTATCGATAGGAGCATGGCTCCTCCATTACTTGTTGCTTTGCACTGAAAAGGAGCTCCTATACACACTTATGTTCAAAAGACAGACAAATTAAAATGTATAAAATAATTCTGTTTGCAAAAAATAAATAATTGAAAGCATAGAAGCATAGAAATAGCATAGAAAATAGCATAAAAAGAAAAGGAGCTCCAGTCATCACTGTCATTAAACTAACACTGTTCTAAAACGACATTTTGAAAGCTATGAGCATCTTATCTGTTAAGGGGTTAGGGTTAACCTAATAACTAATATTATAATAATTAACATAATACCCTCACTAAATAGTTAACTTAAATGAGCTTGTTGTATTCCCAGGTTTACTCTATAATTAGCAAAACAACAAAAAGAACATTCTGCACAATAAAAGCTTGAAAATCTTTATTCTCATCAGGGTTTTTTGATGCAATTGAAAAATTATTCAACTCCTACTATGAAGGAAATTTTATGTAATATGGATACATCAGGCATAAAATACAAGCTGTTTGTATTTAACAAATCAATTTAAATAGCTACTTGAGGTGGTTTATCTAAATTAAAACACAAAATTTAACTTTAAATGGCTATTGCTGTCTCAAAATAGTTTAAGCTTTTCATAATGTGACAGTTATTTGTCAGTAGTATGAATAGTTCCTCTTTTTCTGTTTTAAATATAAACAGTTAGATTGTGCCCTTCATTTTTGTTGCACTGAAAAGTTGGCACGCTGTGAGGAGTCGCATTGAAATCCTGCTTTAAGATCCGTAAAGAATCTAACTCAGCAGAGCATTTTTGCTCTTTTTGAAATACTTTCACTGTAAACCCTTGTCTGGAGTTAATGGTTAACTTTCTATGTTTCCAACTGAAACTTCTAAAAGAGCGACACATTACCCTGCCAGGATTTAGTTTGTGGTTTATCTGTTTCTCTATTTTATTTCTGCCTAATCAAATGTGACCCCTGCAGATATCTGCCGTCTTTACAGTTTTTCCAGTGAGTGAGTTTTGAAAAAGCAGAATAAGGGATTAAATCAACTTCCTTTTACCAGATGTTGTGCGACAGATAATGGAAGCGGTGCATGAACACCCCGTCCCTCGCTGGGATACCTTACTCCCTGTTATAAACAGATATGACAGCTTGTGATTAGGCGTCTGTGCACCAAGCATGCCTCTTTACATGAATTCAAGCCTGATTGTTTAGAGCCTACAAAGACAATTTTCAGTTTGCTTGTTTTTCCAGGTGAAACAATTACACAATAATCAACTTGAAATAATTTTAAAAACTAGAAAGACACACCCATGTGTTGATTTGTATTAATCATTCTTAAGTTATTTACTTGTTGAAACAGATATTTCAGTCACTTTGATGATGAGTGGAAGGTTGGAGGTTGGCCTGTATTTTTGGCACATCACCTCCTCCATATTGTGCTTTTATTATCCGTCTTTGGGTTAAAAACTTGATAAGGATGAAATTTCTATTTGAATCAGATCAGATGCAATGGCTGGCAGAACCTTCTGACGAATATGAAGACAGCAGGAGGAGCTTAAATCTTATTACAAATTTTTATTGTTAAGTTTTTTGAGTTGTATAATTTTCTCAGTGATTTCTCTCAATCCAGATGTGCATCTCAAAAAAGACTTCTAGTATTTTGCTGCAAACGTCTGACTTTATAATCTTATCAAACTTCAAATACTTTTCTGTGCAAATTGCTGACGTTAAAATGTCAAAGCATATTTTTATCTGTGAAAAATTATAAATTTTGGGGGGATAATTTTACTTCTGACATCAAAGAATCTCCAAGTTTTTTCTTGTAAATATGAGGAAATAGTCTTGAAATATCTGGGGGAAGGGAGTTTGGCACAAATTTTATTTTCTGTGGCCATTCTATTTCCTTTGATCTAACACATATTACAGTTTTACATTTAATCAAAGCACTAAATGCATTTGGATACCTTGTATGAGAACGATAGAGTTCAGATCTGTAAAATCAGCCCCTCCAATAAACAATGTATGTATATTTTTAAACTATACTACACAGTCCTTTACCTGCACTCTATAATGCAAACAACACCCTCTCCCTGGTCAATATCAATGTTTTACAGCTTCACCTGTGAATTATTCCTGACAGTGATGCTGCTAATTAAATTACACAGTGCACACATCGTAGCTGATCAGTCATCCATACCCTTATTTCTTTCGGAGGAGACAGCCTTTCATAAAAGATATTTTATGGACGACATTACATTTCACAGTGCTGATCTGTCTTGTACAGAAAGGCGGTGACAGGTCTCTATGAGGTTCTTGATTACAAAGGTAATGAGCTCCACCATGGCTCTAAAGTGTAATGAATGGATGACAGTTTTCACATTTGTGACATGGACCCCAAAGAAGCTACAGGCTGAGCTCAGTGGAGATCTTGGAAGTTAAGAAACAGGCCAAACAAAAAACCCAGGAAGACACTGGATTAATTTAGACACCTTTTAAAACCTTGATTCCTTCAAGAATAAGGTATGAATATAAAACCTAAACAACTATGCTGTAAAATGTTGCAGTAATAATTTGCTATATGCTCAAATAGTTAAAACATTCCTGAAAAAGTAGCCTTGGAGGCTGAGTTATAAATCCTTCTAAAAACTGTCTTTACTCATGAAATGTATTTTTTGTTGTTGTAAAAAATAAATACCATCAATAATCAAAATGTCACAACTATGCTTCATAGACATGCCGTGTAAGCATACTGTTTTGTTTTTTCTTCACCTTTAAGACCCTCACTTTAAGATCTCCCCGCTAATTGATGTCAGTGTGTTTAATGGGACTCTTGTCTCATGAAGGCCCCAAACTTAGCAAATGTCAAGTCCTTCCGAGGAGAAGCTGTAAACACCAGTTTCCATGTGTGCAAATACTAAATCAGGGAGATCGGGGTGCAGAAGCACTTGGAGATTAATGCCAGGTCCACACAGAAAGCATTGTTTAAGCACTGCAAATAGCTGCTGCCCGATGCTGGATTTATACACTAATGAGAGGAAAAAAGGTTTTATAAAAGATCCAAATCGTTCGGGGAGCAGCGAGGAGACTACATGAGGCAAAGACAGCAAATGAACCACAAAGGGTCATCTCAGCACAGCAGGAAGAACCACTTTCAACATCATTACCGTATTCATTGTTCTTAGCGCAGGTCAGGCACAGACATACAGCATTGTGTCCAGTCAGAACAAGTGGAATGGAAACTCAATATTTATAAGAAATTAATTTAAAAAAACAATCATATTCGTTTTATTATCAAACAGTCAGCTAATTTCCATACTAACTCTCAAAGCCATTGTGGTAATATTACCCCGGACAGCCAGTTTTTATTCTGTGGAAATGTTTATCGATGCATTAGGGAGAGAAAGTCCTCAGTGTAAGATGCCCTGGTGTGTGTGTGCTCATTCTGGTCAGCAGGCTGTTCATAGGACTGCAGCTCAACTCACAAACAAAGGTTACACCAGCAGTCTTCTGCTGTAAGTAGCTAAACAGGAAAATCCCCACAGATGTGCAAACACAGAGCCACTGTTGTTCCAGTTCTGACTCTGAGGTCTGGTGTCAGCCAGATGGTTAAATGCAGTTTTTTGCCATTTTAAATGATGAAACACAACAAAGCCAATTAGCAGAAGCAGCAAACTGGAAATCAGCCTTTCCTGCTCCAATCTTTCCTCAGGCATCAATGCCTTCCACAGTAAAGAAGGTGTGACGTGATGTGTCTCCTGCTGACAGTGCTGATGGATGGACGGATGGATGAAAATCAGGAGGACAGCATCATGCATTGAGCAATTGTTACACATAAAGTCTAAGTGCCACTTCCTGTCTCCGGTGCTAAGCGTACTTCTGTGAAGGTTAAAGTAAATGGCAGCTAGATTGGCTCCTTTTTGTCTTATAAGATATGCAAATATTTCCTCAAGGAGGTTTCTGATATGTTAAGTCATCAAACTCTAAGAGCTCAAATGTATTTATCTGTCTACGATGGAAATATTTTCCTAAACCTGGTCACCAGGAAATGAAAAACTTGCAGTATTTATAATTAATCATGAAAGCATAAGTTAGTTCAGGTAGCTCCTTTCCAACTGAAATTTCAACTGATTATAGTATAAAATTTTTATATTATGAATTATAAGTTATTATATATACTGTAAATTCAGTAGCTACCTTAAGAGTGGTGACTGGTGCTCGGTTAGGTTGACCACCAATACTGTCTGTATTTTCTCATCTGGAAATACAAACTGCTGATTTTGGAAAAAGTTTATTTCTTCATGCATCCATTCATAACTGTTATTTATACATATAAATATCACTGAGAAGATCCTGTTGAAGTGATAAAATAAAAATTTTATGCCCCACTAATCTACAATAAACTTCCACAAAACTGCAAAATTTCAACTTAAATCTAATTTTTTTTTAAATAGACTATACAATAGGGGAGGCGTCATCTTTAAAGACTGTAAAGCTTTCAATGATTTTTTAAATTATTTTAAGATACATTAGAATTAAAAAAATTAAGTTGTAAACTCCAAATAGGTCGTCCTTATTTCAGAAACTGGCTGAATTTAAAACATAAAACTTTTCCTTAAATATATTTTACTGTCATGTTTTTGTGCTACATAATTTAAAATGCATCTGCACAACTGGAGAAGTTTTAGTAGATGGGTTATTTCCAAAAAAATAAATATGCAAAGCCACAGAAATAGTCCATCAACTTTTCCTTTACATGTCTTGGTGGTTGTTTTTGTTCTCCACTTTTTTATTTGCTGCATCATCACCGGTGGAGCTCCACACAGGAAGCTGATGCAGCTCCTGTCAGCTGCGGAGCTAAATGGCTGAGCGCCCTGGTCAGCCTCCAGATTGTGGCTTGATGGCTGCCTGATAGGAAGTTGATTGACTGACTAGCAGGACCTCCTGAGAGGCCTTTGAGTCCAGCCTCTGACTGACGGGTCAATCAGCCACCCAGGACCCCTGCTGTGGTTATCAATTGTCAACTGTATGAGGGGAAAAAAAACACACGTCTCATTCCTGGTGTGACACGTCGTGGCCTTTACCGACTCTTCAGGAGCCGTCATGTTCTGCCTTTGTAACCTTCTAATATTGGAGCCATCTCCCAGTTAAAATGACACCAAATTATCTTTAGGATACCATTATTACCTAATAATTGATGCTGACATTTACAGAAAGTTTCCTTTAGGTCCAGAGCCATACTTTGGTGGTATTTCTTTATCTAATATATGATGTGTGTCAGTCGACAGGCAGAGTTATAATTTGTGTACTCTCTTCCTTCCTCTTTCAGCTCATAGTGGGGATCATCCAGGCTGCAGAGCTGCCTGCCATGGATATGGGAGGCACATCTGACCCTTATGTGAAGGTCTACCTTCTGCCTGACAAGAAGAAGAAATTTGAGACCAAGGTCCACAGGAAGACCCTAAACCCAGTCTTTAATGAACAGTTCACCTTCAAGGTACGTCTTGCATTAGTGGTTTGAGCTTTGGCTCAGTGCTCCAACACATTTGCACAGTTTTGTAGCTGGAAATCTTTCACTTCTGTTGACAATCTGATTTGCATGCAGCCTTGAAATCTGGGAAGGTGTGCAGACAGCAACCAGCTGGTGCATTAACAAGCTCCTGACAGAATATCTCTCACACACACTAACACTCAGGCTCAGTATGATTGGGATTAACACAGGCAGATGCAATGTGCACCCAGGCCTCCACACAGCCATAATTGATGAATGGCTACTGCTTAGCAGTGGAGAAAGTTTTGTCATTTGTTTGACAGTGGAGAGCTCAGGCATTTGATGTACGTTGAGCATAATACAATGAGATATTCATGTAACTTTTTATGAGCAAGTTTTTATTTTTAACGGGGTAATATCTACACTTAGATCAGAAAGTTAAATCCAAAAGCACCTAAATCTCATTAAGAAACTTCCGTTAGGAAGAAAAAGTCCAGTTTTGACAATTTATGAAATTATTCAGGCATAAAACGGCTCCTAAACTCAAGGCTTGAGGCGTGAGGACATGAGACAAATTGCAAGGAGCCCATTTAAATTTGACTTTTGGCCACTTTCCATTCAAATACAGAATCTGATTGGGCATCCTTATTATAGCTTTTTTTAAATGTAGCCAGGTCCTTGTCTTTATTCAATCCAGAAAATGTTTAAAATGGGACTTTTTTAACCCATTCAGTCCTGTTTAATTTTTAGCCTAAGCAAAGCCCTTGAAAGTCTGGCTTGTTGCTTATTTGACCTAAATCAGTCACCTTTAGGCCACATTTAGGCATAATGTAGTTGTCTCCATAGATACATTATCTGCTTCTGATTTTAGATTTCACATTGCTTAGACAGGATTTTATTTTATATTGATTCAAAGACAATTTTTTCTTTGATTAAATCTGTGAAACAATCCTTTTTGAGATTGCTTTTGTCCACTATTTAGGCTTTGTCATAATCAGCTAGAGCAGCTGAGCTGAAGATAATCCTAAGGAAATGTTTAAAAGGCCCTCTGAAAGCCTGGATGATTATTAATATAGACTACTACAAAATATATTGGAAATAATAATACATGACAGAGAAAGAAAGATTCTTGTTTGTCTACCTGAACCTAGATCTGCATGTCAAGTCCTTTTAAACTTAATATCTCAATAAAATTAATGAGTTTCAAACAATTCTACACTAATGTGAATAAAATCAAAGCAGATGGCTAAAACGAAAGACAACCATTCAAACTGTCCTTGCTCTTGGCAAAGATGTGACTTGCATAAGAAAACTGAAACATGAAAAAATCAAGCTGCCCATATGAAAGGAGGAACGTCAGCATCTGTCAGGCTTTCCACAAGCCCAAAAAAGATCCTAGGAGGTAGTAATGTCTGAACCATCACAGCTGCTGTGATTATTTTGAGACGCTGGAGATTTACCACTTCCACGTGTCTCAAAATAATCCTGGCAGCTGAAATCGGCCATACAATGGCAGAAAATTCAGATTTTGATACATTGTTTTTTTGTTGTTTTTTTTAAATGTAGAACAGGATTAGAAATCATGAATGAATCTAACTTTATAAAACCATATTTAAATGGGAATGTATTATGAATGTCCTTGTTTTCCATTACATCTTTCTTACAATTTGACAACATTTTTCAGTTTATCAAGTTATCCTAGAAATCAGCTTAACATTGACAGATTTATTTAAGTGCGTAGTCCATGAATTTAAAAATGTGGACGGTCTCTACAGAGTCCTAAGAAGAAATTGCACATATGGACCAATAGCTAATAGACAACAGAAAATTGGGAGTTTTTCCAAACCGCCTTTCAAATGCCAGATATACCTGGCGAGTTATTAGATGGAAGACTTCAAATTTATTTCGCCAAGAGGGTGGAAGATTGGGCTTTGCATGCATAATGCCTTATTATTCTGAAATATATGCAGATCACAGCACAAGTTTCTTGTTTAGGATGGAGGGCACACTGTCTATTGCTCAGTATTTATACAGAAAAGCAATCTCAGCCACATCTTCTCATACTGCTGTGGTGAAAATCTTGATAGTTTTTGCACCTACACAGCAGGTAGGATGTACTGAAACCTACTGATGGTGTTTCCGCCTCCAAAGCGAGGCTGAAACTGACTGTGGACATGCAGAAACATGGAAATGGATAGCAAGGAAAAATGGTGAAAAAGAATAAGTACGCAACAATTTGTGAATACAAAGGGAGAAGTAGGGATTGGCTTTACACTGAAACAGGATTTTTGAGGTTTGATTTGACATTTGATTTTGCATCCAGGTTCCTGAGACATTAAGGTGATCTTCAACCATTGCAAAGGGAGCCATTTTTAGCCTTTTTCTGCACCCATGATATCTTCAAAATGGGGCAAAATCTGATTTAAATGTTAGTTTGGTTAAACTGTTTGTTTTAAAGGCCCTGTTTTCTCCCTAGGTGCCCTACGTAGAGCTTGGTGGCAAGACGCTGGTAATGACGGTGTACGACTTTGACCGCTTTTCCAAGCACGATGCCATTGGCGACATCAAGGTGCCCATGAACAAGGTGGACTTCAGCCGCGTAACAGAGGAGTGGAGAGATCTACAGAGTGCTGAGAAGGAGGAGGTAAGACTTCACATTCATGCCGCAATTATAGAAAAATATTACACAGACATGTCTGCCATTGTCTCGGTTATGTTATATCACGCAACAAGGCTCAAATTTGACATTGTACCTCTTGTTTCCATAATAGAAGTGTTTTTATTGCATAAGTGATATTGCAGTCATTACTTTGCTGCTGCTTGTTCCTCAAACACGCTGGCGTGGCTGATGAAATCCATTTCTCCTCGAAATGTCACTTAATCATATGGCCACACTTTCCGTTCAATTAATAGAAGTGTGAGTTTCCAGTCTCCAGCTCAGGAAATTCAATTTTCATGGTAAATGTCATGGCATATAGCACATGTTGGCAACCTTATTTTTAGCATTACAGTGAGTTGATTTGAAGGTTAATTATCACACCATGGAGTGGTTGGTGGAGTTATTTAGTTGAAGGGCATCACTTGGCCGTGTTTTGGTGTGGCTCCACTACTGCTTATATTGACATGCTGCACCAGAGTGTAACTTTATATTTCTCATGCTGACCATCTGTTTTCCAGCTAAGCCAAGTTATCTGGGGTTTCCTACACATTAAACAATACTTTCTTGCATGTTCCTGTGCTTGATATTCATGGTTTTTAATGTCCATGCATTTGCACAAAACATTCTTCAAGTATCGAATCATCAGTTGGTCTTTTTTGTTGTTTAAAAGGAAGAATAAAGAACCTACAGTAGGTCTTCACTATTCCCAAATGCTTCAATTACATGTGTTTTTACATTTTGCAGCCTCTGGTGCCTCGTGTTAAATAAGAGTAATATTATTTATTATTTTAAAGCTTTTATATCAGATACAATCAAAGGTTGCTGGGTAGAACAAAGTAAAAGTTGAGGATTTTGGACATTTTAGCGATCTGATCTTGCATCTGATCTTAAATCCTGATGAAAACCTTCTGAAAGGTCAATATTCAGGACAAGTTTGTAGATTTTGAAAACCTTTTCTTAAAATTGCTACACATTAAACAGGTGTGTGCTGCATTTCTTAGTTCGATGAAGGAGAAATCCAGAATATGACTAACTCTTTAAGCCCATCATAACGAAGCAGTGTTATGATGCTGATTTGTGAGAAGAGATGAAGTGACTGCAGCACTTTTCCCCCAGACGAAAGTGCAAAAAAGCTGATTTTAGAAGCCGTATAAAGCAGAGAACACTTGAGAGTTGCAGTTTAATCTCGAATAGACTTAAGTTTAGCAAACTAAATAGCTTTGTTTCACATATTTTTACTTGACTGTTGACATATTGTCTTTTAACAGCTTTTCACACATGGTGATTGACACAACTTTTTTGATTTCAAACAATTTTAAATATATTAAACATTTAAAACATCATTGTTTTTTGTGTTCATATGTTTTTGTGTTCATTAGTTTGCTGTAGATTTCTCTTTAACAGTTTCCAAATATAGAAGAAAAATCAATCTGATCTAAAACAATTTCTGTAAAAATCCCCCTTGATGCTTTTAAAGCAACGATAGAAAATGTCTGTAGACTTTTATGCCTTCATTCGTGCTGATTTGAGTTGAGCATTGTTTAATAACTCTGCCAGTGTTCGGTACATTAATTTTTGATACAGATGCACTGATGCTTCTGAGCATCCAATCTCATTTCTTCTGCTGGTGAGGAGCTGAAATAAACAGGCATAAACATGTCTGCTGTATTGCGAAGTGTAAAGGGAAGTGACAGCTTTGTGTTTGCTCATCTGAATTGTTTCTTTGTAATCTCGCCTATCGACAATCCACTGAGATAGTACATTTCGATTTAGTTGTTCTGTTTTTGTAATCATTCTGTAAAAGTTTGGAATCCTGTTTAATGGTTTTATGTCAAAATATGCCATCCATTCTCTGGTTTTTCTCAGGTTCCATATTCAAAACCTGATAGATGTTGTAACATCTGACATAAATTTAGAATGGTTTGTATTTATGATTAAAAAATGGACTCAATTGGAAAAGCATGGGATTCTGACATAAAATGTATCAAGTGTATCACTATTTGTGCTCTCCAACAGCAAGAGAAGCTGGGCGATATCTGCTTCTCTCTCCGATACGTTCCCACTGCGGGCAAGCTGACCGTGGTCATCCTGGAGGCCAAAAACCTGAAAAAAATGGATGTGGGCGGCTTGTCAGGTGAGGAGCTTAAATGATGTTAATATGAACCCAGTGACTATTTCAGTAACAGGGCTTTTGTCTGTAATTATATGGGCACAGCAGTATTCTCTTTGCCTTTTCCACAACACTATTGTTTCTCCATCTTCACACAAACTCTGCTTGAATTTCACATGAATAAATTTGTCTTCTGGTTTACGATAATGTCCATGGGATGCAAGTCTAGCTTGTAATGGTTATTTATTTACATTTTGAAAATTAAGTGAAACATATTTCCGTTTTTACATGATTCATCACTAGAATAAGGTGATGAGCTTCTATATTTTAAAATTACTAGTTATTACCTGGAGCCTTTAAAGCTTTTAAGCTCTGAAAACCTTTTCCTAGTTCTAAGAAAGGGAGGATGTTCATAGATGTCATGGACTGTTTCATAAGTTGGATTTGAGACTTGGAAAAAAATGATTCGTAAATTTTACTGGTTTTGCGACACTTAACTGCACTGAAGTAGAATAATAAATCACCAGGTTACCCCTGTATGCTACTGCATTTTTTATGTAGAGTGCTAGATTACAAGTAAGTAATAAAGACTACATTGGAGGTTGCATAAAATGTTTGTATTGAATTTTAGATACATCCTCTCAAAAATAACGTGGGTATCTATTTTCCTGTTTGGATATTTCTCCTTCTTATGGATGGATTGTGCAGTTTAATGTGCAGTCGTTCAAAAAATCAAGACACCTGCTCTCATATTCATCATTTGAATTCACTTTTAGGAATCGGCATGTTCTCTATCAAATTAGGTCTATTTCTAATGTTTAATTCGAGCATCTTTTTGGTCAGATACATTTAAAGATCCCTCCATACACATACTCTAAAAGCACAAAATCACACTGTAATTTGTCTGTTCCTCCTTGGATTTTTTTCCCTGCACATTCCCCATTGTGCATTTCCCTCTTGCCTCGACTCTTTCCGGCACAATTACCACACACCTGGGTCCACTTGCCTTATGCTTGACAGGCCAGTCTCACTATGTGCCTAAACAACGTGCAGGACAGTAACACAGTGCACATTAAAAGCTCAGGGTTCTCTTTCATTTTTGAAACCAATGTGAGCAGCCATTTGGCCACAATGGGTGAGGGAAACCATCCCCTGCTGCCATTTTATGACAGCAGCATTAGCTCTCACCACTGCCGTTTTTGCATCCTGAGATTGTGAACATTTTGAACTTTCACCACATCAATAAGCTGAGGAAAAATGCTGCCATTTTTGACCAAATAGCTTGAGAACCAGTTTGTTTGTCGCATTTAGCTTTGCCTCTGTACAGCTTGTTTCTTACGGTCAAATTTCACTTTAATTCTTAAGGTTTTTGCTGCTTCTAGTGCTTTTTCTCTGTTAAAAAAACAAAACAAAACAGCATGTAGCAGAGGGATGAAATAACGGGCAGGTCTTCAACAACAATAATTAACTTCGATGCACAGCCAGAGCTTAAGAAGGAGGACATGTAATTGATGGCCTGGGATCAGCCTTCTCCGCTTTTGTCATCCTGTTTACCATGCCTAATTATGGCTCACAGTGGAAGATGTGGGAATTATCATTAACCAATGTATAATCAGACATTATTCTTTTGATTTGCTCCTCATGAAGCAGACTGTGAGCCGACTGGCCTACTGGGCTACTTAAAAAGAAGGCTGCAAAATTTTCTTTTTAAAAGTTCTCGGTGACTTTTCCTGTTTGTGCTTCTTAACCGCCGTGATGTTCAAAGCACCATGTTCTTTAGCTGTCGTCTTAAAATAATCCCACCCTCATTACAGACAACTTACTCCTTTCTGCACTTTGCAGGCTGCACAGTTTATAGCGACAATACAAAGCCATTATGTGGACTTGTAGGCAATCAGATATCACTGAATTGCTTAACTCCAGGGGGCATTTTTTGTCCAACAGCCAAGAAAATGACTTATTCACCCTCATAACCTCTAAAACTCTTTCAGTCTCCCACGGATGTGTCATTCTATTTTGTGCAGTTTATCTAATTGCAGTGCAAAATGGAACATCTACATTTTTCAAGCTAATGCACTGTAATACTGGTATTAGCAACATCAGAAATGATTCAGAGGTCTAGTGAAAGGCTAACTTCCTGAGACTAACTCAGTATGATGATGTTAAGACTAAGAAAGTGTTTTCTTTGCCTCGTTTTGTACTTCTCGAAGTGCCTCGGAGAGGCAGCATAAAACCAAGTAATGGCCTGCAAAAAGTGGGGTTATCAAAGCACACAGGTGCTGTTTGGACGGTAATGAAGCTGCGCTGCCCTGAACCCGAGGCGCTATCTCCGCATCACGTCTTTCTGCTGGAAGGTTTCTTTGTCTTATGCTTCTGACTGGTACCACAGGGAGGCTTCCTCCAAGTTTCTATGTAAGCCAGGGATCATTAGGTTGATGTAAAAGCAATTTCAAAGTGATTAGAGAACACTTTTAAATTTAAATGTCTTTTTATTTTTGAGAATTATTTAAGCTTCAAACTGTGACACTTGAATGTTTACCTAAAAGCTTAATTACCAGGTTGAACTCACACTTCTAACTTTTAAAGCTGCCATTAATAGATCTGAGTAATTTGTCTGACTACTTATCTTTGGCTGATGAACTATGCTGATTTCAATTAAAGCAATGTTTTACCATTGAAGCTTTTGGGGTATATAATTTGGATATGATCTCTTATTGCCAAAATAGTTTGAACCCTTATGGCAAATTATGCATTTCACTGCTGATCAACATTCAAATGTATTGGAAAAGTTGTTTATTGAGTTATAGATCATCAGCTGGGAGTTTTTTGCTTTACATGCCTGTTGACTTTCACCTTCTGGACATACTTTTAATGTAATTTTAATGTGTGTGCACTTTCTTTTCTGACATTATTGTTCAAATCTTACTTGTCAGATTTCATTGGGTTGTTTAACATTTCTAAATCTTACTGAACAAAGATTACATGTGGGATTCTTCGAGGTTTGATTCTTAGGCTTCAATTTTCCCTCTACCTCCCCTTATTTTGACCTAAATGCTTAGAAAACACGCAGATTTTAAGATTTCTGGTCAATTTCTAACCCATTTTCAAAGTAACAGAAAGTTCTCAACAGGAAAAAAGGTGGTGGTTCTTCTTCTTCAGTCTCTCCCGCTAGTGGAAATTTGTTAAAATAAAAGGACTGAGCTGGAGATGTGGGTAATGCTCCAGTGTGCTGCGAGGGAAGATCTGACCAAAAAAGTGAAGCTTTTGATTCACAGGTTTGTCTACATTCTGACCCTCATAATATGTCTCATGACTGACAGAGATCACAACAGCTGAAATTAGCTTTTCCTGTTGGTTGGGAAGGCTCTGCATTAGAAATAAGAAGCTCTATCAATAAAGTAAAGCCATCAAAAGAAGTTTGCGGAGTTGCTCAGACTTCTGATCAAGATGCCTCCTGGGTGCCTAAGATTTCCCAGGCTACCTCAGTCAAAAAGAAACCGCAGGATCTCCCTGAATGAGCCAGAGAATGCTGGTGTGAAGAGTAATGTTTGTGTTTCCTCCTCTTGCATACGCTAATAAAAGTTAATAGATCAAATGTTTTTAAAAAATTTGGTATGAAGACTATGATTAAATCAGGTGAGCTAAACACTTTAAAAGCTTCTACTCTGGGTGAGGCTTGTTCCAGTCATGTACACTATGACACTAAAGGCCTCTACTAGATAGTAAAGAGCTTGTTAATGTGGATGTGGACCACAGAGAAGAGTTTTTACTGTAAATGCTTGTGTGTCTGTTGGAGACATAGGACTCACCACTGAGCTGAGTGTGTAAAACTGAACCGACAGCCACCCCTGGGTGCACCCACCATGGCAAATCCTAAATGATGGGAGGAAAGCTAAGATGACAGGCGAGCTATATTTAACTGAGCAGTATTGGTGTTCATTTGGCACAACTCTGCAGGCGCCCACAGTGGCCACACTCCAGGAAATATCTGAAGATGTTCTGTATCTGTACAAAACCTGTACTGCAGAATCGATTTCAGGCATCTCCACTCCGATGAGGGAGAAAAGGAGTCACCACTTTAAGCACTTCCCAGCTTGAAATTCAAAAAATTAGACAGTTTTAGGAACTTGACTCCACTCTGTCATGGATTTGGGTCGGAGCTTATCCACAGTCCTGTGTCTAGCTTACAGAGGAAGATGTATGGATCACTAATGATGCACTCCCCTCCCAAAAAAAAAGACCTGGGCCCAGATCCAGGGCGCAGATGAGTAACCCTCTGGGCAGAGAAGACAAGTCCCCGCTGTACGCATATGTGAGGAAGCACTCTTGCATCACAAGAGCTCCCATTCAACCGTAAAATGGGAGCGATTACATTCGTCTGGGAGGAGACGGAAAAATGGGCCGGATATGAGGTACAACGAGCCTCCCGAAACCCAATAATGCCAAACAGTCATCTGCTGGCTGCAAAGATAAGAGCATCTGGATGGCCCTGATGTGGCATCACATGTGTTATCATGTGTAATCCCATTCAGCTGCCTCATTGTATTTTTTGGGCATAAAGAAACAGTAGAAATGACTATTGTAGCTTTGCTTTATTTTTAGATTTAAAAGTGTGAATAAGGGAATCAGGCTTTCAAAATAAAAACAATAGAATACCATTCTTTACTTTCTTTTATGCAACTAAGGAAAAAACCAGGTGCAAAACTTGATGACAGCAAAAAAACAAAACTATTTGAACAAAGCCATCATAATCCATTCTTGCCAAGTGTTTAAAATGTTATTAGAGGGAGCACAGTAAAATAAAGAACTAAGATGATTTCTCCTTTATATTATGTAAGCCTTAAATATCTAAATTAACACTGTTTTCCATTTTAAAACGGTGAACATAAACTATCCTGGCATCCTTAATTGTGCTTTTATTGCTTTATAATGTTTGTTTTTGTCTCTTGGAACAATTAGGCCAAAAATACTGTTTGTTATTAAAAACTGTGTTGGTGATATCAGGTCTTGTTATATTTTGGGATGAGGATTAGACTACACTGTTTGTTTTATGTATTTTGCATACTTTATCTTTGTTTCTGATAATAACAAAAATATTAGAATTTTGTAAGTTAAATATTTATTTCAACTTTGCTTGTTGCCATATAACACATTTTATAGACCTCAAACATAGTTCAGTGTTTAATTTGTTAAATCCACTGTCCAGGCTCCATGTTGCTGTTTAATATAGTACATGTTTGTGTTGGATAAGCTGTACATGTGAATACTTTTGGATGCATTCGTTTCCTGCGACAATAACAGTCACTTCCACTCCCATGCACTCAGCCCTCCTTCACTGTTTTCATCTTCCCAGCGCTTCAGCTCCTCTCAGCAGGAGAGTAATAATGGACACCCACTCCATTAGAGGCCTGTTACCTTTTCACTCTCTGTCATCTATTTATTCTGCTGCTTTTCTCCATCCCCAATTCTGTTTACACCGTTTTCTCTCTATTTTCATGTCAGATGCCTTGCTCCAGTCCGCCACTCTGCAGTCAGGCCCTTATCCCTCTAAATTGGATGAAAGATTAAAGGAGCTAAGCTCATTCAGTTGTTGCTGCTACTGGAAATCTTGCGTTCTCTTCTAAGAATATTTTCTCTACCATCCAAACATGGCCTCTCTCAAACTTTATAAAGACTTTGTGCATATTGAATCCAGAGATAAATCCAGATTATCCAAGTCAGTGGTGTGTCATCGACTAATTATGAGATCTGATTCAGTTTTGGTGCTTATCCATTCTGATGCTCTGAGGCTTGGTGGAGGATATTGTTAGCTCTAGATCTCATTTGATCACTAATATCATTGTGAGTATTTGTTCCTTCCTCACGTGCTTCAAGTTTTACTAATTGGTGAATTACAAAGAAAATATTGCCATAATTCAGAGAAAAACTTTTTTTTTGTTTTTGCTTTTTCGGTTTTTTCTGTTGGGACATTTAAGGACATTCATTTGAATAAATAAATGTTTTGAAACCAGATCCACAAATGTGAGGGGTGAAAGCTCACGAAGTCCTCGCTTACCTTGGGGTTTTTTTTTATTTTTAAAGAACTTATTAAAAGTTGGGTTAGAGTTGCCTGCTATGTTGGATACAAAATTGTTTAAACTGAAAAATATAAAATGTTTAATATGTCAGACAGTTCCATCAAGCTTATGTCAAACTTAAAATTTACTGGGGGAGAAAAAAACTTTTTTTTTCTTAAGAAAATAATTTAAAACTATCTGAGAAGTTCTGCTTTTCCTTTAAGTTAAAAACCAGAGTTTCTGTTGGATTGGGGTATTTTACAAACCTGTTTTTCAAAGTAGTCTGAGTTTGTTTTAATCTTTTTAAAGTGATTTTAGCAGTAAATACCCAGCTTTTCTGAAGCATTTTGCTTATTTTTTCCCTGTTTCTTCCTTACAGTTAGAAGAACTTTAAATTTGATAAAGTATATTTTCCCTTTCCTAAATGTTGAGAAGAAAATGTGCAGCAAAGTTTTTTTTTTACAAACTCTTAGACCAATAAAAAAGAAGGCATGTTAGAATTATCCAGAATCAAACATATGAGTCAACTAGAAACGTTTGCAGTAGTTTAAGTTTAATATTATAATCTGAGATTAAACAGCTTTAGCAAATGCAGAAATGACCGCATGAGTTCAAAACTCATTAATTACACTGTAAATCTATAAATCCTCCTAATTCAAACACCATTAGACTGACAGTAATGCTAACTTGTTTACAATATTTCTAGTGTTAAAAGAACTTATGGGGGTATATTAGTGATTACAGGGAACAGATTTGAAGTGAATAAAGAAATTTGATCCATAATAAGTATAATACTGACATTCTGAGATTACATTTGTTGGTTTATCAAACAACTTTTGGGATAATTTTCTCTCCGAAGAATAAATATTCCTTCATTTTCCTCATTTTTATAAAAGAGACTAGCAGCTATGCTGTGTATGAGATGGAGAGGAATATAAATTGACAGGAGCGGTGAATATTATACCCAATACTGAATCCTTTTTCATCTTTTTATCCCTTTGTGTGTCTGTAGAAATTGCAGTGGACCTTGTTACATTCTTCTCCTGCCCATAGTTTAGTCTCATTAGGCTCCCTATGAATGTGCAAATTAACTGCCTCACCTGGTCCCTCATAATGGCTCGATTAAAGCCAAAATATAAAATAAAAAGCCTTTATTTCATAATTTGAAAAGATGATTGTTCCCGTCTTTAGGAATTCAATCTCATTTGCCGAGCTCCCCTCTTAAGTATAATTTTGGTTACAGTTTGGAGAACATAAACAAATTGGATGGATAAATGAAAGCAATAGGTGGCTTGCGGTTTTCAGGAGGACACTCAGCATGATTGCCAGAGAGCAGGAGAGGACGAACAAAGCAGACCAATTGGGCGCCACTTCAGGTGGCGTTCGGACAGATGACAATGAGGCTCTTGAGAAAAGAAGGTTAACTGACTGATGCAAACACAAGAGGCTGATAGCCATCATTTGTAACCTCATACAGAGCTGTTGATCTATTGTAGCATATATTTTCTAAGGATTTTGCTCCTTTTAGCTCATATATTTAATGGCTTTTGGAAGCCATTCTAACTGTGCAATATTAGCCTTCTGTAAAACAACACAGCTGGTTGGTACAGGAAGTTAGAAAAGTAGCAGTTATCAAACTGGTTCAGCTATAAACCACTACTTTCAAAGTCAGTGGGTGATGCTTTATTTACATGTATTATTTTTTAAAAGAAATTGGCAGAAAAGATAAATGTTAATATTATAAATTTTCTGTCCACCTGACCTGACCCTTGTTTTTGCGGTGTTCCTCAGAGTTTAGTTCTCTGTCCTCTTATTCTTTTGACTTTTCCATCGAATCGAACAAGAAAGTAGTGTGATTTAGGTGTTGCTTTAAAATACATCCACACTTGCCTCAGACCTTAAACAAGAGAAGTTTGGTTTGATTTAACTTCAGACAATGAGGACAAAAAGTGTCTTGTGAAAAGTGACATCCTGTGTATGTATAAGTATGGTTTCAATTGCACACTGAAATTGTTTTGCAGAAGGTTTCATTTTAAATATCAAATTTGTTGCTCCTGTTTTCTAGATCCATACGTGAAGATCCACCTCATGCAAAATGGAAAGAGGCTGAAGAAGAAGAAAACGACAATCAAGAAGAACACCCTCAACCCTTACTACAACGAGTCCTTTAGCTTTGAAGTTCCGTTTGAACAAATCCAGGTACATTTCTTCTGTCTTAAAAATCCTGTCTTCTAATTGGTAAGTTGCCAACAAGTTAGAGGGAAAGATAATCTTTGTATGTTAGCTGTAATAAATAGGACTTCATTTAGCAAATAATTATTTTAGCATCTTTTTCATCATAACAGTTTAATCAAAGGCAATTCAGTTTAAATCGGCCTCGGTTCTCCAATTAGATGAGCCAGTTGCTGAGTGGTTGTGATTCTCTGCAGTCTGTTATTGTGTGCGGCATTTATCTCATTTATCTGTTTGTAGAATTTCTTACAGCGTAATGATCATCAAACCTATCAACATCAAGCTGATTTTAACCAATTGTTACAGCAGCGATGATGTTCTTTGGGCTACAGGAGGAAGGAAAAAATTGAGTCTTTTATTCAAAATAGGTAAATCCGTTGACTCGGAAAGTATGAAAAAACAAACAAGATGATCTTCTCTGGCAGGGTGGTAATTGAGTGAAATTAATTAAACCTGTCACAGCTCACCAATTACGAGTTTGATACCCCACAATCAATGTAATCAGATCTGATCCCAATCAGTACTTGTGTGCCGGCTACCTGTTTATCACCAAGGTGGATTGAATCGATTGAATCAGAAGCGTGTCATTGATTGAATTTATTGAACACTTTTCGGATGGCACTAAGCAGACTTTAAAGACCTAATTTGTCTTGGACAAATCAGTCAAACACTCTGAGCTGGCTGTAAACGTTAAACTAATGAGCTGTTTAAATATCTTCTCCATCACCGATGGCTCCTGAACGCTATGAAATCTGCTGACTTTAATTACATTCTCACACCCACATATTATCGATGTCTTTGAGGAACACAGTTTAAATTGTTGATCGGTCTCTCTCTCCCTTTTTACTTCAACTTGTTTACTTTTCCAACAAGTTACACTTGATAAAAAGTGTTGAATTCATTTTAGTTCTGGTTTAACTCTGAGAAATGTTTCTGTTTTGTTATGTATTTCTTCTTTTTTTATTTTTTGTTACACCTAAATGGTTCCTATGATTAACCAGAGTAAATACAACAAACAGTTTGATTTTATTAAGCCCAACATATTTAATTTTCTTGCTTAAAATTTACTTTCAAGACAGGAGCGTGTCTCCTGAACTCAACAGCCCCTGAGGAACACTTGGTTAATCTAAACGGGAAGCAATACAGATTTACAAATCACAGAGCAAACATATAAGAACCTTTCTAATTAGAGTAGCTAGTTTATCTCTGATTGAGATGAAGAGTCAAAGCAGAAGATTTTGACTTTCCAGATGAAACCACTACATAGATTTAGTCTGAGGAAGAAACCTGCTGATTTTCCATATTAATGAATCAAGGTGTCTGCTGATTCAGAATCAAACGAAGCCTTATTTCAATAAGCAAACTAGAGGTGAACTGCAGCTATAAAGCCAAGCTAACCCCAACTGGCCTTGAGGGAACCTTATTCAGTGTTTCATTACATGCTGTATTAGCCACGCTCTTTTAAAGCAGTGGCTTGGATCGCACAGCGGCGGCGATGGCGGCTCCATCTCAGTGTGCCTGTGGATAGAAACTTAATCAGGCTGCTTCATGCACTAATTCATATTCTGAGCTGTGGATTGATGCTCAGGTCACTGTTCTTTGCAGCTTCATTTTGAATAAACACACACTGAAGCTGAGGGCTGGAGTCCGAGGAATCAAACAATCAAGTAGCAGTCAATAAAACGCCTCTGCTTCTCTCAGAGGAAACTTTATGGTTTCTGTGGAATAAAGAGAAGCACATGTAGTAAACATTGTAGACTTGTTCTACAAACCAGAATGATGCATGCAAAGTGGAAAAACAGCAGCAGGGATTGTGTGAAGAAAGACATTTCAATGACGTTGGTGTTTTTAATTTATCTTTAAATGGGCATTATTATGTAAAATTTACTTTTTTGATTTTACATCCCTTTATGTTGTTGTTCCCTCATCCAAAACATACCTGGAGTGTTGCCTTGATTCTTTCATGCATGTTTTATGAGTGTGAGAAAACCCCTCCCTCATGACTCCTTCAGATTAGCCAGCAGGAATTAGCAAACACCTGGTGAAACTCTGCATGTGCTGAGCTCATCATACAAGCTACTTCTCAATGCAACACTGGTAAAAACGTTTAGAGTTAATAGAGGAGTGATGTTGTGTTGAGTTCCTGAAGGCAGAGATTCAGAAAGAGCTTTCTTAAGGAGACAGAGGCCTAATTTCAAGGCATTAAATTAGAAAATCTAATTCTTTTTGTCATATTTGATATATACAGCATTTCTATGACAACAGGGGGTAGCATAGTTACTTGATTGTGATATAAAATGATACAGTAGCTGGAAAATACATAATCATGCCCCTTTAAAACCAAGATGTCATAGTTAGTGGTCCTGCAACAAAAAAGCGCTGTTAGGGATTCCTAAAGCAGCTAAAACAGAAACTTGAGTGTTTCTAAAACAAACTGTACGTCTGCTGTCTTCCCCGCCTCCCATCTCTTCCTCCCACTGCAGAAAGTCCAAGTTGTTATAACTGTTCTGGACTATGACAAGATCGGCAAGAACGACGCCATTGGCAAGGTGTTCGTGGGCCTGAACAGCACGGGCACAGAGTTGCGCCACTGGTCCGACATGCTGGCCAACCCGCGGAGACCAATCGCCCAGTGGCACGTGCTGAAGCCCGAGGAGGAGGTGGACGCGCAGCTCGCCACCAAGAAATAGGCAGGGCCACTTTCAGCTCCTTGCCTTGTAGTACTCTTTAGCCAGTATGTGTAAATACCTCAGTGATATATGGGTCCATCCATCTAAGCCCTCCCTTTACCTTCTGATTACAGAGTAAATCAATCAAACGTCCCACTTTTCTTTTTCTGTTAGGTTCTCCGTTTCTCTGATTTGATTGGTTTCCTCCTCTGAGCCCTTCACCACCACGACCAAAAGCCCCCTTCTTTTAAGCAATATGATCTGTATAGATAGCGCATGACTGAAAGAGTTTATTGTACCACAGTTGTATATATAAGTATGCAGACAAAAATGATTTCTAGTTTCTGTGTTTGTATGTTGTTACCCGTTTCCTAATCTGTGTATATCTCGATGTTTTTAATAAGATGTTCTATTTTAAATTATGTAAATGCAGATATAGAGGAAAGCTAATATTATATATCCCAGGATTTAAAAATGCTACCTTATTGCTTTATTGCATTCCAGAGTAAAAAGACAATTAACTCCAACCTACGAGTGAGGAAAATGTTCAGATCGTAAAGGACAGCGTCTGGTTTTAAGTTCAGCATCAAGCATAGAAAAACAGATGAATATAAACCAATACAAGGCCATTATCTGCTATGGTTCTGTTGGGGAAATTATGCTGGATATTTTACAAGCACATGACTCCTGATGACGTACTTAGTTCTCTACCAGGATCTGCAGTATTTGTTTGGGTTGAACAGATCACAGTTGAGTCTGTCATCTTTTCATATTTGGCCAGATATTTTTGTTTTTTGTCAAAATTTGTTGAGAAACAGACCTGATGTTTGGGAGGGGTCGAAAAAAAGCACCAAGCTGTAGCCATTGTGCCCTTAATCTTGTTTGACAATATTTTGTTTGAACAGCCTTGTTGTACTTGGAAGTGTCACCTTTTAAGAAGATTAAAAAAGAAAAATGCAGATCTGGACTTAAGAGGACTATTTTTAGCGCAAATCAGCGTGTTGACTATTTTTAGTAAAGTGCATGATACTTTTTATTTTTACGATCTTTTACTTAAGGCCGGCAAACACCAGGGGGAGCTCTCCTGTTATGATTCCCTTGCCTTCTAACAGTGGAGTGGCCTGAAAAAAAAGACAAAAAAATCAATCTTTTCCTCAACAGGATGTTGAGCTTCTAAACACTGCCATTCAGGGAGGCGGCTTGACTTAAGACCCTCTCTTCATGCACACTCCCACTCGTTAGTGGTCGTAGCTTCGGTTTTTTGGGAACAATGTCTCTGCAGTGGTGCCCTAAATCGCAGCCTTTGCTTTGCGTTGCCTTCTCACAGTGACAATAGAGCTAGCCATGTTTTACTGCCAATTTTAACTTTTATGTGGCTGCTGTTTTTGCACTGGACGTCTTTGAAACTCGCTCGTTGACTTCTCCAGAGAGCGTGTTTGCTTTGTGTTGGGACACCTGCAGAGGGAGCCAGAGATCCTCACAAGGACAAATTGCGTTTTCTTTTTAAGCAGGCAAGGAATTAAAAATAGAGGTGTGGGGAAATTGGCCCATCAATTTAGTAAACTGTACATTAGTAGTATTGGTTTGTTTTTAGGAGACATTTGTAGACTTTTTATGCACAGAATATAATTTCAGATTATGTTTGTTTTGTTTTTTCAGTTTTATGCTGCTGAAAGGTTTAAGTGAACATTTCAACTCCAGTGCTCGAAAATTATGCTGTTTTGCTTGTTCTAAAACAAGAAATTATCCTTTTCTCCTAAACTGCTCTCACAATGGAGTGTAAACCACTCCAAGAGTGCTCAAAATAGAAACAATGGGCTTTAATCCATATTCCAAGGGTACAATTTGAAGAAAAGATTCCTTAATTCCTTAGTATAAAGGATAAGAATCTAGTGTATGCATACAGTTTCCTAAGCTGAGACAACAGATTGTGTGCATACAGTTTGTATAACTACAGTAACAGGTTGCAATTTGTACAGAAAATTCCCTAAACTGGGAGAACAGACCGCAACCGGTACAAATGGTTTTCAAACCTGCAGATTCTAATCCATGCATACAAATTCCCAAGCTGACAGGATTCATTCCCATCTAATCTGAAGGAATGAATTTCAACCCTACTGTTTGGTTTTCAAACTGCTGGAATAGATTCCAATCTGTGCTTCCTACGCTGTGGAGAATATTTGCGTTCCATGGTTAGGTTTCCTCAACTAAACACAACTGATTGCAATCGTACCACTTTCAAAAGTGCAGGAACAGATAGCAGTTGTTTATGGAGTCTCTTATACTGATGAAACTGACTGTAATCCACACATATAGTTTCCCAATTTTATTTTAATGAGTAGATTGTTGTATGTGTTTAGTTTTCCAAAGTGAATGTTTGAATTTCAAATTGTAGTTTCTGAGTAGGTTTGAAATCTGATTACATTCAGTGCATCTGGTTTTCTAAACTGTGAAGAAACTGACTGCAAATTCCTCTGTACAGTTTTCTAAACTGAAGGAACATATGGTAATCTGTGTATATTTTTTATAAACTAAAGAAAGGTACAATAATTATGCACAGAGGAGATGAGTTGCGTAGGTTTCCTAACCTAGAGCACACATTGCAGTCCATGCATATCTTTTATAAACTGAGAGAACAGATTTCAAACTTCGTACAGTTTCCTGAACCAACAAAACGTATTTCCCCCACCTACATTTTTTTATTCCACCTCCTTGCCTGTGTTGGGCTCCGCACCATTAGGCCAACAGCTTCAGATTACTTTTGTCGCTAACCTGGAGAGCAGGTAAACAACCGTAAAAGTTAATGGTCTGCTGTGTCCATCGTGTCCTTTACTTACGGGTCCAATTAGGAGCAGAATAATCCATGAAAACCATGAAGTCTCTTATCTTGGAGGAACCTCTTGCATATACTCAATGCTTATATTTCAGGAGGACTTTCTAAATGTTTTCAATGTTATTGTGTAGTTGATAGCACTATTATGAAAAAGCTACTTGTCATTCCATAGGAGTCTCTGAGGACTGCTTTGTGTATCACTGTGACTGCCGTGTGTGCTTAGAGATGTAGATTTATCAGTAGGTAGCGAGTTCGTTCTGTAGTGATGTCGTAGCGTTTAACGCCATCCCTCCTCCCCTTCTACACGCAAACAGAGAGACAGAGTGAGCGTGCACGCCGCCTGACGTCACGCGTTTTTATCTGAGCGGGTCGCTTTCACACAGCATTTTGTTGAGCACTGTGCAATACTTGTATGTTCATCCCATAGTGTAAAAATCAGCAAGGATGGCGTTTGTCCTTCCCGGCGAGGCGGTACGGACCGTAGATCCAGCTTGTTCACCTCCTTTTAGGGTTTTCCTCCCTCTTTTCTTCTTTTTTTTTCGCAGGTTCGTTTTTCTCCTCTTGCACACAATTCCAGCATCAGACGCTTCAGGGAGTCTCAGTTCAAAACCAAACAAGATAAATATCCCTAAAAATGCCATGTATATATCCACATCATGTCAGAAGTAAATAAAACAGTGATATAAATACATCCATTTAGCAACTAGTGTCATTCAACATTTTAAATCTCATCATTATTAATTTTCTGCCTTATTGAGTCAAAATCCCTTTTTTATATTTGAGAAGAAACTCTGAATGTACAGTACAAACTGTGTTGGTGTAGATTTCTTTAATCGTGAGATTATTAGATGTACTTTGCACTTTTTGTTGTAATAAAAAAAGTAAACATAGTAACTTAAATGATTTTTAAACTCTACATTCATAATTTGTGTAACTTTCCTGTCTATAAACGTCCACACAGCTTCAACCATGTTGAGGGCTAAAAGTGTCACAATTCATTAAAATAATTTACATTTGTGATGAATAGATAAAAAAAAAAAAATCAAAAATCTTATTTAAATGCATGACTAAATACACAATACAATCAATGTGAGTATTCATTTATATTCTGAGCAACAATCAATCATGAAATGAATAATCTGCACCGCAACTCAACTCTTACCCAATCATATTGTGTATAGCTGCATTAGCCCCGCCCACCGATTGGAACGACATTAATCTAAATAGATCTTCAGCATACAAGTGAAATTTTAGTGATACATTTAAATGTTGTGTATTTATTGAATTACTGAAACCGTTTAATGTTTTTAAATACATGTATTTTCTATTTTATTTGAATTATCACACGCATCGGTTAGTTATTTTTGACCAAGTTGAAAACTGCAACAGATACATAAATGTATATGTTTATTTTTTGAGAAATAAAACAGCAAAAACATGTCAATTTGTTAAATACACAATTAAATTTGGAAATATGGAAATTATTAAGTAAAACTTTCAATTATCTTCTCTTAAAATTATGTATTATAATACTCTTTAATTATTTCATATTTCCTGTGCCACAGTCCATCATGAGATAATTTAATTAAAATTTTATGTAATTCATAAGATTAAAGAAAATCAACACAAACTGAATAAATTACATGTAAGAAAGTACTTTTATTTCTTTACTTGTGCTTCTAATTTTACTTCAATTATCACACAACAATGAACAAATTAATATTGAATTGTCTCACTTTTGGCCATCAATACATCTCCTCTCTTGGACTTGAGAGAATGTTTTTATTTGACATTTTTCACGTTAGATCCATTAAACCAACAACAGCTTCAGATTTCAACAAAAACTATAAAAGGATTAAACTCCGAGGCCTCGGCGAATCCGGGCCATGCTGAAGAAATTATCCGATCAAACAGAGACGCATCAGGGAATTCAGTAACGGAGGGCAGCGTTGCAGAACCCATCAGATCGTGAGGTGGAAAAAAAATAAAAACTCACTAAACAAAAAGCCATTATTACCTGCACTGCAGCGCCACGCCCTCCCCCGCCCCCGTAATACGGTTTCCTACCAAAGCGTGCAAGTATAATCAACACAATAAAAAAATCTCCCCTGGAAAAAGCTGATCAAGCTCTCTGTGTGACAAGATTCTCTCCAGCGACAAAGCCACACTGACCTTTCAGAAGCAAAGCTGTGTAAAGTATTAGAATCTGATGCTGTAGAAAGATCCTAGTTGCCTTTGTGTATATCAACTGCCTGCTTGAGTATTTTGTGTGTGGAAGTTTTCTCTGTAATCTCGTAGAACTGTTTGGGGTGTTTTTTCCTGCCATGTTGCTCGCAGCCAGAGCGGGCCGCTGACGGTTATATTTGCTGTGTATACCTTCATTTTCTGATGAGGTGTTTTACAGTTTCGTTTCACTTTGTGTAGTGATTCACTCTGTGGAGTTTTCTGACTGTTGTTATATAACTTCATATACACAAATGATCAATAAAAATGTTTTATTTCCTGTTGATACGTTTCATGGCGTGTTTTTATTGCAGTGCTCCACAACTGAAAAGCAAAAATGTTTTTTCTTTGTTATATGTGCGGTGCATGTTGGCCAGATTTTTAGAAGTATCGCCTTGCAGCAGGAAGGTCCAGGGTTCGAATCTTGCGTGGAATTTGCTTGTCCTCTCTGCATGCATGGGTTCTTTCCAGGTTCTTCCTTTTCCAATGACCGCTGAAGATAGCCACTGACCCCCCAGTGACCTCACAAGAACAAGCAGGCATAGACGATAGATGGAAGTCTTACATCCACCAAACTCCACGCAGTGTATTAAAAAGACCAACACTGCCATCTACTGGAAACAAACAAATCCAACCACCTCCATGAAAAAGTATATCTCTTCACAAACAAAAATCTGAAAGATGTTGCCCCTTTGCTCTGATTATCCCAAATAAAATCTGGTCCAACCAGAAAGCTACAGGAGTCATTTAGTGGCTAAATGAGGTCCATCGTTCAGTTTGTCACCTCTAAACAGTGAAAATGGGAAAATACCGCAAATCTAAATGGCCATCCACCTCAACTATCTGTCAAGAAGAGCATTAACTCTGGAGGAGTAGCAGAGATCCATGGTTCATTTGAAATTTCCCAAGTAAAATAACATTATATTCACCAAACTCTGGGCAGTGAAGATTCTTTTTTACAGGAGAAACAAAGAAGTTGGTCAAAGAAGTTAAGGGAAAGATGGAATCAGCTAAATAAGGAAACTGATATTATGAAGATGTCTCCATGAGAAGATCAAACACAAGTTTATTACGGCTTTTGCAGAAGGAAAACAGAAACTGGATCTGTGCGCCAGTGGATCTGATCTGGTCTGACTTTGTGCCTGCAAGTTGCTAATCCTGGTACAATCCAGTTCTGTGTTTAGGCGTTCTTACTAAGCAGTCAACTAAAAGAGGAACAACACCGAGCCATGGGGATGAACGGAATAAAAGAATGACAAACATCTTGTCATGGTGCATAAACTAAAATGTTTTACTACACCTATTTGAGGTCTGCAAAAGACTTGAGTCTGGTCAGAGGTTCACCTTCTTCCAGGATTATGACTCTAAACATACAGTCAAAGGAAATATTGTTATTGTTTCAGAAAAGCCTAGTTAAAGTCCAGACCTAACTCTAATGAGAGTTGACAAGTCTGAAGCATTGATCTTCATAGCCTTTTCAATGACTCAATGTTTTTGCAAAACGTTGAGTCAGGAGTAGAATAATGGTACACTTTTCAAGTATTTATGTAAAACATTTTTAAAATGGTGCATTTAGACTACATAGATTTGGTCTTCATAAAATCTAAATAAAATGTACTGAGGTATTTGGTGTGATGTGATCAAGTAAAAAAATTGTTTGCAGAGCTAACTTTTCAATTAACTCAAATATAGACCTACTTTTGCTATGAAGTAGCTTACAAAAAGTCACGTTTGTACATTTTTCTTTGGCTTTTTATTTTTATTCATGTTTTGCATAATTTGCACAGAATACTGTGCTAATCTTCATCAAATGAAAGATAAGAAAAACAGACACCACTAGAACTCACATATGTTGTTAATACCAGGACAACCTACTGTTATGCTCGCTGCATGAGTTTGTTCTGACTGCAACGTTTAAAATGACAAGTGAAGCAGTTTGGCTGCACAATATATTTTAGTGCAAGACCAAAATGTGACATTTGTTCTACCATGTGGTGGTTTGACACATAAGGTAAGATAAATGATGTGTCAGAGCTGCAGGAGGAAAACGTTGGTATAAGTATCGACATGCTTCAGCGATTCTGAAGCATGTCAGCTAAAATAAAGAGAACCGTGATCTGCATGAACAGAAATATAAATTGGGTCACAGTGCATCTTTACAGTGTGCAGTTTTTATGTTGGTAAAACATTAAATAGAAAATATGCTTAGTTTTTACATAGTCTTTACTTTTAGGAGGTTTCTGTGAAAAAAGCAGCAAAATATAACCAAAAGTCTTAATGTTTGATCATTTTATATATGATTGGATGTTTTTTTTCTCTCTTTTTTTTGTTTGATTTTGAAATCCATGTCTGTTACAAACTTTCCCTTTCCAAGAAAGTTACAGTAGTTTGAAGGCAGGATTTTATACCGCCCCTCTCTGGTGAAAATGGTTTATTACAACATCCTCCCAATGCAGAAATCTTTTAAACTTGCATAATTGCTAAGCCATTTTGTAATAGGCGTATGACGCATTTTTCTATTTTGATTTTTAAAAAGAAACCAAACATGCAGACAATAAACAGACTATTTTGGATAAAACTAAATCATCTTTATTTGTCATGGAAGAGTAAAGTAATGTATTTGTAGAGGAAAATGTGTGCACATTCATATGCAGAGTGGCGGTATATGATATGAATAGTCAAAAATGTAATTTTAAACTACCTAATCGAGTAAGTCGAATGATTTGTGTCTGTAAATGTGAAGCGCTGTAGAGAAACGGTTTGACTAATAACAAAAAGGGATTAAATATGGTAAAGTTGCAGCGGAACGGCTGTAAACATCCACACGTAACACACGTACGACCTCGTGTGCTGATCCGGGTCTTTTTCTGACAACGCTGTTTTAATATTTATGGGTCGATCCCATTTACATCCCCAAAATTATAGTATACATGTACAATTCATGTATACTATATATTGTATAGTGTTATGCAAACAATGGGGTTTGTTTACCATTCATTGAATTATATTTATTGTTTGCTTTAGGTCCTCAAAAAGAACCAGTTGTATAATCATTCGTTTTCCTTGGTTTACCAGAGATAACTAAATTAACCTGGTAACATGGTAACCAAGCCACCATAAGAGGTCATAACTTGATACTAAAACAAAGAGTCCACTGCACACGCTGGCTGCCTCGCCTCTTAGGAGAGAGCACGCTGCTAAAACGTGACCACGCTGTAACACGCACGAATCGGTTTGGACCAATCACAGCGCAGCTCTGAGCCAGAGGACGTCGCCAGTTGGCGGAGGAACGGCAGTAGGTGCGGCTATAGAGGAGAATCGGCGGTCTTCTGGCGATAAGGGAAAAAAATCACCACACATCCCCACTCAGACGTCTGCTTTCTAGCGTGGAGACCCGTTTGGAAGAGCTCGAGGAGGTATTTTAACAACTGGATATTTCTTTGGACGACATTAAAGCGACGAATTTCGTGGTTTCGAGTTTACATAACAGGCTTTCCTGGTGTTCATCGGTCCTGCTACGGAGTGTTCTGGTCATTCACCTCCTAAAATAACAGGCTAGTTAAATATTCCGTCTTTAACAGTCATATTGTGTCATTGGAGTAAGAGACAAGTCGAGAAGTTTAGTGTTTTTTCAATATTTACGGGTTTTTCATTATTCACAAAAACAAGTTATACAACAAACCAGGCTAGAGCGCTGCAGCGACCAGGGTCCTAAAGCTCGCCGGGTTCACGTCGTTACAGTTCCTTGGAAAACTCACTTTTCTGCGCCCAAATGCTTCAGGAATCAGCTGTTTATCAATTCTTCCACATTATGGAAAAAGTTCTGTTAGAGCAAGGCTAATCAAAAAAAAATCCGGGCTTAAGTTTTTTTTTTCATCTGAAGTGACGTTCTATTTTTTCTTCTATATTTTTCTCCTTGGACTAATAACTACCTGCGAATTGGAATAATAATCAAGTGAGCTCCGTTAAGAAAGAAAAAGAAGAAGACTGCTGATATCATTCACGAAAGGAATAACTAAAGGGGCTCGTCCAGTTGAGTAATGGTCATTAATACGGTCCACTGGTTCCGGAAGGGCTTGCGGCTCCACGACAACCCGTCGCTGAAGGACTCTCTGCTGGGGGCTGATACCGTCCGCTGCGTTTACATCCTCGACCCCTGGTTCGCTGGGTCTTCCAACGTCGGGATCAACAGGTGGAGGTGAGAACACCAACCCATTAACACACACCTCATAATGCATTCATATCTACAAGTTTTTACCAGGATTAAAATTAGGTTAATACAACATCAGATTATATCAATATTTGGGACAAAATGAAGTAAAATGCAGGATTCTGCCTTATGAATTGAGCAGCATCTACTAGGGGAATAAGTGAACATCAGGTGATGCAAATCAAATTAGGAGCTGCTGTGGAGAAATTCAGTGTGTGGTGATGCAAGAAAACGTTTCTTATCTTAAACCTAGAACAGTTATTATACAGCAAGAAAACTTAACATTCATTACTTTGATACCCTTAAAGAAAATCCTGTGCAAACAGTTAAATTCCTATGCCACCTACCAGCAAACATGACCTTTACAGAGGATTGATAATGGAAAACCACAAGACATCCTGTTTGTATCGCAATATGTAGGGGACATGTGAGACATATAGAACAGAGTGCTAAAAAGATGCTAAAACGGCAGAAAGCTATCACTGCACAGAACACAATGGTGGCAGCATGATGCTGTGTTGCTTTTCTTCAGCGTGGACAGGTGTGATGGATGGAGCTACATAATGGTTGATCCAATTGTTCCGCTGGAATTGTAAAGATCTAAAAAAAATAAATTGTTTGCAGACGATTTCCATCTTTTCTTATCAGAAATGTTAAAAATGATGTAGTATTTTCAAGGTTTCACCCAGAATACTTAGTTCAATTAAACTTAGAGGTTTTTGTAATTGTATGAAGAAATGAGTCCCAGATTAAAAAAAACATGGCTGCTGTGAATCAAAGTAAACTTTCGCACATATAAAACATGACATGACCCTGCAGAATCAAACAAGTTTCACCCACATTGTTTTCCTTTTCAAGCATATAGATTATTATTTGTAAAGTTAGTTTATGTCTACTAAAGGATGGCTTACAAATAAAAAAAATACAGCTAGTTTATTATTATATAAATAAGCAGAGGTCAAAGTTTCAATAATCGGACTGATATATAAGCCTGATTACTCATAGAAGCGATGACTTTACTCTGTTGTTTCAACTGATCTTCTAACTGTTGATGATTTCCAGGACATCTGAGAAGTCTCTTGTGTGTTTTTTAGGGTTTGTAGGATGTTATTTTTGAATTAATATCTGTATCATTGAAGTTTTATGAGATAAACTTACTCAAAATGGCATACACAAAGTAGCATATAACCCTGAAATGGAATAAGAGACTCATGTTTTTATTCTTAAAAAACACCCATAAATGTAGGATTAATTTAGAATCAGATCCTACATTCTTCTAAGTATATTACAAGTGATTGCCATCAGAAGTGGCCTCATTATATTAATCCAGCTGTTCTGTGAAGGCCTCAGACATTTGTTGGAGAGCATTAGTGAACATCCAGTACCATGAAGTCCAAGGAACACAGCAGGGAGGCCAGGGACAACATTGTGGAGAAGTTTCCAGCAGCTGGAAAGACTCACTTCTTAACATTCAGAATATGTCGACTGCTATCATTCATTCGGCAAATTTTAGCTGTTTTGGAAGAGCAAGAAGTCTTGTTTACAGTTTGTACCACAAGCAGTGTAGATCATCACCCACTGATTATGTTTGAGATTTTTTTTTTTTAAAGGAATGGCTGAAAAAAATCAGTCTGTATTTGTGTAAAGCTAGCAGATTAAAGCTTATACTAAAGCTAATTCATTTCAAAAATACATTTTTGAAAGTATTTTTAAATGTTGTTGTAACTTGTATAATCCACGTATTTTCAGAGAGTCATCGGGAGTTGTGATGCTGTGTGCAGAAAGGATATCCTGTAGCAGTCAGTCATGCATTCAGTCTAAAAATGCCTCTGACTCAAGACTATCCTGACATGCTAACAGCTCAGTTTCCAGGCAGCAGAAGCGATATTACACAGTAACATCTTAAATCACACCATCAGTTGTTAACCAGCACTGCCAATCCACCTCATTTGCTTTTGCCGCTGAGAAAGCTGAGAAAATCATTGTCAAACATTTGCAGCAGATCCAGTTATAATGTGGTTGTACAAATAATTGTAGAACCTCGTCGTGTTGCTCTAACCGCATAAAATGTTGATGTAGCACATTGACGTTTGCAGTTGTAGGGGTTTGAATACTTTTCCCAGGTTCTGACTTTGGAGGAAAGTTTGTCCCTGCAGAGTTGCCCTTCGGTGTTGCATTGACACTTTGGCCAGTCAAAAGATGAATTCCCTCTGACCCAATCATTTCTCCATGTCAGTCTCCACTCCAGCTGCTGCTGCATGTGCAAACCTCAGCGCGTTGTTCATTCATCAGTCCACAGTCTAATGTCATCTCTGAGATTGGAGTTTCAGTTCTGATGAGCATCCATGTTTTTCTTTCGGTGTTACGCAACAGCAGTTGGCTGTGACGCAGCACAAATGCACAATGCCCTGATTCCTTCCTTCGTTCCGTTTACTGTGCACATATTCAACATTTCCATGCAGTTTTTGCGTCAAAACACTATTAAAATCGCATCACTCTGAGACTTTCCTCGAATATGGTCGCTCCAGATGACTTAATCACGGTAACTTCTCGCTTCTTGCTGACATTCCCTGGTGTGGAACAAGTAGGTCAGTGTGTCAACAGCAAACCCTTCAACTCTGTGGTTTTTCTGACCTATTTCTGCTGTCCCGCCAGACTAAAAGACCCCAGCTTGGTCCACAATGAACTCTAATCCCCACAAAAGCTGATGTCATCTGATATCTATTTTCACATCATGATTACAGACTCCTTCGTAGTGATCATGTTGGTGTAAAATGGTTCTATGAAGTAGTTAAAGATAAGAGGGAGAAACGGTAAAAGTTGGATACAAAAGGGATTATAATTGACCTGTGTAGTGGTTTTCTTTCTGGGTCAGTCTCACGTTTTTAAGCTGACCTTGGATCAGAACAACTGTCAGCTTAAACCTCCATCTTTGTCCCTGAAGAGGTGCGTAGATTTCGGGTAAGGACGTCAGATGGGGACTCAATAAATCTCAACTAATTTAGCCAAAAGGAGAAGGTGAAAAGTTTCAACATGAAAACTTTCCATCCTCAGGTCATGGAAGATTGTTTATGGTGGATAACAAAAAATATCCAAATTAAAGGGGAGTCATTTGGTTTGTTGCTCAGTGTTGTTGACAGGCAGGAAAAACTACCATTTTAACATGAGATACTCTTTAAATAAAAGCTTAACTCTAAAGCTAAAAAAACACTTTATTTTTATAGAAAAGCTAAAAAATAATAATAGATATCCTCTCTCCATGTATTCTCTAAAATGTGTTATGAAATGTCCAGCTCTGGAAAAAATGAAGAGCCCGCTGCACTGAACCCCACTGAAACCTTTGCACCAGATATTAATTTCTGAACTCTTCCTGAGTTAAAACATTAGTATTATTGTTTCTAAATAAATATTAACTTGTTTTCTTTGCATTATTTGAGGTCTGAAAGCACTGCATCTTTTTTGTGATTTTGACCATGTCTCATTTTCTGCAAATAAATACAAAATTTATTTTAAATTTCGGAGACATGTCAAGGTTTTCCCCAGAAAACTCATTAAGTCTGGTGATTGGGTTTGGCAGTCATTCATCCAACGGCCATTGTGTTTTTGAGTTAAAAAATGTTTAAAGTTGACAAGAAATTTGAAAATATCACTTGATAATTATGTGTTATTAAAAGATTGAAAGATTAATACCTGAACAACAAATATAAAGTCTTTAACATTTTAAAAAGACTTTAAAAAATATGCAATACTTAGCCTGGTGAGGGCACAAGTAAAGCCTGGTGGCCTGCCAGGCTCATAATACACTGAATGTTGTCAGTAGTTCACAGAATAAAAGAACAATGTTAATTTTACTCAAACATATATCTATTTAAAAATCTAATTTTTTTCCTGTATTTTAGCAGCTTAAAAATGGACATGGCTGCTATGTTTCTTATTTTTTGCGATGCTTTCTGTTGACTGAAACAGAAGAACTAAAACTGAGATTAACTTACGCACTAGTGAACTAATTATGATGTTCACATTGTTGTTATGTTGGTGTAAAAACTGTTTGGTGGGTTTGCTGCAGGATGCCTCCGCCTACTGCTTTCTGTATCCATAGCAACAGCATGGGAAGCTCCACATCACTGCTGCTCTGCTTGTGTTTACCCGTGTGTAGGTGTGATGTAAAACGCCCTGCTGTGTTGTAAACAAAAAGTGCTGAAAAGAACAACTTATAGCTGAGTAGTTCTTTAAAAGGAAAGAACATTCAAGTTGAAAATATCTGAGCCTGTTTCTTGATTAAAATCACGTTCATTAAACTTTTTTTGATTTATCTTCTATTTATGTGATTCAGTATCGAGTCAGATTAATAGAGAGGAGACGGACATGATCATAATTTCTGTTCTAGCTCAGAAATGTCAGGATTTGAAGAGCAAAATAAGACAGAAAAGGGTCAAATATTTTTTAGAACTGTCTTCCTGTTCAGGGAAAGTAAAAGTGAGTTTAGTCTCTTTCACCCATAATGATATTATTTATTCAATTTGGTTTCATAGAATGCTGCTGAGGTTAATTTGTGTCATTAGGACATTAAATAGAATATTAATAACATCTGTTAAAGTACTTCTTTATTTTCATACAATAATCAGCTAAATAAAAGTTTTATGCAGCTCTCTATGATATTAATTAGTGATTAATTTGTCTGACACAAAAAACCTAACCACAGTATTGCACGAATTTTTTAAATTTTCTTAATTCTTCCACTTTATTAAGATTGTCTGATTCACCCAGTGTTTTTGTTTGATTAGTCAGAAATTGAATCCAAAATAAGCACCAAGTATTCTTTAGAAACAGTTTGAAAGAGTCTCAACAAAATTAAAAATGTCACAGCTTTAGAGCTGCTATTAGAACAGCTTTGCTTAATAGAAAGTTAAAAATGGCCACTCAGTGTTTGGATTAAATTAAAAACAGCAAAGCGTTTTTAAAATAATGACTTAAGTAATTGTATTAATCATCTTAGGTTATGGGCTTGAATAATAAAGGAAGGTTGGGATGAAATGTTCCCAGTATAGATCTTGTCTTCAAACCAGTTTAACTATTGAGTCACATCATAGATTAAATCTGAACTGCACTCTGTTTCCTTTCTGTATAAATATAACTATTTTGGATTGAGTTATCATTGGATTTCTTTTCTTTTTGTTAGAAGTGTACAAAATAACGACATTTAAATGAATAGTACAGGAGCTCAGAGATTCTGACAGCCATCTTGAGTTTCTTCCATTGTCTAATAATTGTCTTCTCAGCAAACTGTTAGCATGTTGCCCTGTAGTCCATCCCGGCCTTGTGCAGATCTACAGTTTTGCTTTTAGTTTTTTGGTCTTCTTGGTGGACATGTTGGAGCTTTATTGATTTATTGAGAGTGTGGACAGGTGTAACAAGCTCAAACAGGTGCAGGTATTACAATTAAATATTTAAAAATCATACAATGTGGTGTTTTTTTTTTATATCTCGCAGTTAATGGGCACTATCTAAGTGGGAAAATTTGTCAAATCTGTATGAAATTCTTATTTTCCTTACCGTATAATGCTTAAGACCAACTTAAACTATATACCTTTAACTAAGACTGACACATTATCTACCTGTGCACACGCACTGTGACTGTTATATCCTTCATTACCCATAAATAAAGTATTAATCAAGCACTAAGCATGCTGATAATTATAAAAAAAGTTGAATCTTTGAGATAACATCTGATTTCTTGCCCAGTTCTTTGTGTACAAACACCAGCTTCTTCTGCCTACTCCCATTATCACCTGTGACACACTTACCTCTGCTTCACCGTCGAGGTTTGTCAGTTTTGTCCTGGCTTACTGATGTTTCTGATTACTCATCTTTTCAGCCTCCTGAGCTGCAGCAACATTAGATCAAATTGCTTCTTTCACTTCTCAAAAGCACGGCTTTTAGATCTGGTTCACCTCAGATGGGAGACATTGTTCAGATGTAGGTCATCACAAAGAAAAGGTCCTGTTTTGGACATTCAAACGTAGACACTCTTATTGTTGTAGATTTTGTGCATAACATCTGAATTATTTGGAGGTCTTCAGGGCATCCAGGAAGCAGTTACTAGAGCGCCACATGCTGGTTCAGAAGGAAAACTGGTTTATATTAAATTGATGTTTGAACTTTGAAAATAAAACTAAATTGATCCTACTCTCCGTCCTGCATCAGTATCATAAAATATCTAATGAAAATGAGTTTAATTTGATTACTGATCTTAAATTGTTTTCTCTATTCTGTTTATTTTTTCTATTTTCCCCATTTCCTCAAACAGAGTGTTCTTGTTTTACACCAGTTTGAATAAATAAAAGTTTAAAAGTTTGATGCAGCTCCTCTTCCTGCCTCTCTGCAGGTTCCTGCTGCAGAGTCTCGAGGATTTGGACTCCAGCCTAAGGAAGCTCAACTCCCGTCTGTTCGTGATCCGGGGCCAACCCACAGATGTCTTTCCCAGACTCTTCAAGGTGATTTGACCCACTATATTCTGCAAACTCGGGTTGCTGTGGGACTCTCGTGGAAGTCCTGAATAATTGTTTTAAATCTGTTTTGCAGGAATGGAAGATCACTCGGCTCTCTTACGAGTACGACTCTGAGCCTTTTGGGAAAGAGCGAGATGCTGCCATTAAGAAGCTCGCCTCTGAGGCCGGAGTGGAGGTGACAGTTCGCATCTCCCACACGCTCTATGACCTGGACAAGTAAGTTATCACACACCAAACGGTCCTGCTGCTATTATTAACTGTGTCGATTTAAAACCAAATGTTTGTTTTTTGTGTTTATCAGGATCATAGAGCTAAACGGGGGCCAGTCTCCCCTCACCTATAAGCGGTTCCAGACTCTCATCAGCCGGATGGACGCAGTGGAGCTGCCTGCAGAGTCCATAACGGCTGAGGTCATGGGAAAATGCACTACGCCGCTGTCTGAAGACCATGATGATAAGTTTGGGGTTCCCTCTCTGGAGGAACTAGGTGAGTTCAGCCTAAAGATGCAAACAATTAATCAAATTACGGTTAATATTCAATTAATGGTTTATTAGGTTAATGCAACACCCGCTTAGACCTTAGGTGTAGGTGTTGTAGTTTGGCCTCCATCTAGCAGAGGGCGCCACTGGTCATCCGTAAGCAGAGCAAGCTGATGCAGAATTAAAAATGGGGGAGATATAACAGAACAGGAAAGAAAAAGAGTCCAAACTGAGTCTTTATGTGGATTTGTTTTGAAATATAAACACTCGACAAACTCCTGAAATTTCACATTAACGTTGACAATGATGGAGCAGAATTCACTTCTCAACCAAAAATTACTGATTTGCTATGAAGGCGAGGATGTAATGAGAGAAAGGCGGAGGGAAAAGCGCAGAAAAATTGTAACATGATGGAAAAAGACATGATGTCAGTAACCACAGTTGATTTTGAGGGCTGTCTGAGTTTAATAATGTGAGAAGAAATTTGCCCTTTATGGAAAGACAAAACTCCAGTTTTTAAGAAAGTGGCCACTTATCAATTAATCATTTGTCGATCAATAACTTATACCAACTTCAGATTAACTTGAATTCCTAGTTCAGCCATTCTAAAACAGCATAGAAGAAAATCTGATGATGTTCTGAGATATGAAGCTGGCTTTAAATTGTGTGCTTTTATCATGAACTTGCAGGTTTTGACACCGAAGGTTTGTCTTCGGCTGTGTGGCCTGGAGGAGAAACCGAAGCGCTCACTCGACTGGAGAGGCACCTGGAGAGGAAGGTCAGTCCAATTTTTTTCCGTAAATCGCCTCATCATCTTGCAGTTTTGATAATGCGACTGGTTTTGCAATCAGGCGTGGGTGGCGAACTTCGAGCGTCCCAGAATGAACGCCAACTCGCTGCTGGCGAGTCCGACCGGCCTCAGCCCCTACCTGCGCTTCGGCTGCCTCTCCTGCCGCCTCTTCTACTTCAAACTCACCGACCTCTTCAGGAAAGTGAGTGTTTTTACCAACACCATGATACTTTTTGCTCTGATGGTGCAAGTTTAGGAGTTATTTTCATTTCCATTAGCTTTATATGTAGTCCAGTTTGACATTAAATTGAATAATTAAAGCCAAATGGTAAAAGGTTATTGGTCCTAGACAGTTCAGCCAACTTTTATATGAATCCCTCATCCCGAGCAAGCATGTGGCGACAGTGGGAAGGGAGGACTTATTTTTAGCAGGAATAAACGCTGAAGAAAATCAGGTTTAGTTTGAGCGGTCAGCTTGGACTTGGAGTACTTTCTATTAAAAAAAAAAAACTATTTCCATCTTCATCTTGGGAAATACAGCTAAACACAAGGACCTTATATGAAAATAAAACCAAAGAAAAAAGTGGTTCAGTCGTCAAAAAAAAGAAGAAAAAAACAGCTGAGCATGGGATCCATGGAAAAGAAATACAAAACAAAAATAGCACCAAGCAAAATCTCCATTAACGAGCTCATCCTTGAAAGAAACAACAAAAATACAGAAGAGAAGACAAAGTCAGCTGCAGGAAGAGTAGCATTAGCTTTAATTAGGAAAAATGCTGGTAAGTAGGTCTATCTACATCTTTGTGTGGAACCAAATCACAAATCATAAAAGTGACAGCTAAACACTGAGTCACTGGACCAGCAATTGTGTCCAATAGTGTACGTAGTAAATGGCAGAAACATGTCCATCAATCTTCTTTTTCCGGATAAACACAGAATAACTGAGCTTGGAGTAGATTTAAAGTAAGAGACAGCAGAAGTTTTGCCATTGACTCCATCCAGGATTCAGACTCTGAATGTTGCTTGATGTTAAGAAATGTAGAAAATACAACATTTCTATTTTGCTGTCTACCCCGTGATAACATAAAGCGACCGCCCATTTAAATCTTCTCTAACGTCTGATTCCAGGTAAAGAAGAACAGCTCCCCTCCTCTGTCGCTGTACGGCCAGCTGTTGTGGCGCGAATTCTTCTACACAGCGGCCACCAACAACCCCTGTTTCGACAAGATGGAGAGCAACCCAATCTGCGTCCAGATCCCATGGGACCGCAACCCCGAGGCGCTGGCGAAGTGGGCCGAGGGCCGGACGGGCTTCCCCTGGATCGATGCCATCATGACGCAGCTGAGGCAGGAGGGCTGGATCCACCACCTGGCCCGGCACGCCGTGGCCTGCTTCCTGACCCGGGGAGACCTGTGGATCAGCTGGGAGGAGGGCATGAAGGTAGAGGACGCCGACTCTTGAGTTACTGTCAGGTTTTGCAGGACGCATCAAACCGTTTTGGTTTCGTCTTCAGGTGTTCGAGGAGCTGCTGCTGGACGCAGACTGGAGTGTCAACGCCGGCAGCTGGATGTGGCTCTCGTGCAGCTCCTTCTTCCAGCAGTTCTTCCACTGCTACTGCCCAGTCGGTTTCGGCCGACGCACTGACCCCAACGGAGATTACATACGGTACCGTCACTGAGTCTCACTCTGAATTTAATGTTTTACTTTTAGGTCGATTCTGGTGGCTGTGTATCTTTAGAAGGTCAACAGCCATAAAATTGTCTGGGGTTTTTCAACCGTTTTAGGGTCATTTTAATGTGCTGAATCCAAAAATCACATTGGTTTTGCTCAATCAGGTCAACATTTTTAACTATGGGTGCAACATGAGCATTGAAATGTGTTTCTTGTTCTCACATCTGGATCGTTTTCCTGAGAATCTGGGATCAATTAGTGATGAGCAGGAGGAGCGATTCCATCAGAACAGAAAAGAGTTGGAGAATTTTACAGAATGAAGACGTTAACAAATTTTTACTCCTAAAACCTTTTTTGGTTGAGAAATATTAACGGAAATGAACTGATAATGTCACAGAAAGATCGGATTTCTAATAAAAACCTGACTTGATTGAGAAAAATTAATGTCATTTTTGGATTCAGTGGTGCAAAATAGTCCTAATTCAGTTGAAAAAAATAAACAACTTCTAAAAAAATATTTTTTTGTAACCCAGTGTAATCACAGGTCTAAAATTTTGTCCTTTCATATTCTTTGTAGTCTTTGTCTTAACTGTGTTCTAGCCTTGCTAGCTAGCTAGCTTGATAAGTTTTTTTGCATCTGTCCTGGTTAAGTTCAAATGTATCGCCAGTTGACTTGACGATGTTTGTCTTCGCCATTGGCTCACTTCTGTAGCCAAAGATGCAAGGCTAGATGCTTTCTGTGCAAAAACCTTTGCACTGCCAGAGTTAAAGCTGTGGAGAGCATTGCAAAATATATGATTTTCTTAAATTTGAGTTGGTGAAACCTGCAGGAACCCTGTCTTACCTCCTTGGATAGTTGAATAATCTGCCACATTCCCTCTCTGTTTCCATCCCTCTGCTCAGGCGCTACCTGCCCATTCTGAGAGGATTTCCAGCGAAGTACATCTACGATCCCTGGAACGCTCCGGAGTCTGTGCAGAAGGCTGCCAAATGCATCATCGGCGTGCATTACCCCAAGCCCATGGTGAACCACGCTGAGGCCAGCTGCATCAACATCGAGCGAATGAAGCAGATCTACCAGCAGCTTTCCTGCTACAGAGGCCTTGGTATACTGACCCGTTACTTTATTTCTCTCTTGTTCATATGTAAGGTATCTTTCCACATTGATTGACTCTTTATTGTTTACATCCTCAGGCCTTTTGGCTACAGTTCCATCCAACACTAACGGAAACAATGAGACATCCTCAGATGCTATGGCGTTCCCCGTCGAGGCTTCACCCCAGGCTGCTGCTCCAGCAGGTAAGAAAAAAAAAACAAATGTTATTCTGTTTAAATAAAATTGCACAGCTGCACCTCCTTATTTTTACATTTCTCATTAAAATTCTGTTTAAATGTGTTTTGTCTTTCTTTGATTTTTCAGCCTATCAGATGCCAGTTCATTCAGAGACAGACTGGCGCAGTGGTATGATGGTTTACCTGCAGGGGGATCCACAGAACAGCACCAGCACACACAAGCAGGGTAGGGATTACATAGCACATTTATCACTTACGAATTATTTATATTTTTATGTTAATCTGTTTGTTTTAATCAACTCTGATGATTGTTTCATCTTCCTGAAGTTCCCAGTTACGCTCCAGCTACCAGCATGATGCGCTACACTCAAAGCAGCCCACAGATTCCAGGTCCTGCACTGCAAAAAGGTGCAAAATAAATCTATTTAAATCCGTGATGTGGAGTAGTTTCTGTGAAAACTTTCTAAATGTCACTTTGTCTTTTTTTTTTGTTTGTTTCAAGGATTCGAGCATCATCCCGTCACACAGACCAGCGGAAAACGACCCAATGAGGATTCTGGCCATGGCAGAGGCTCTAAAATCCAGAGGCAGAGCAACCACTGAAGAGTTAGTGACACATTTATTTTACACACTCAGACTCACTGGCTGTACTGGGATGAAATTTGATGTTTTATGACAAAACTCAGCTTCAGGTTTCTTATTAGGAACTCCAAACATGTTATACTATCTAGTCTTTTGAGTAAATGAGTGCGTCTATAGCAAGAATCTAATATTTTATTTAAAACTTTATGTATTTAACCCTTTTAAGCCTAACTTTCAAATATTCACCTGGATATTTTTGTTTATTTTAATTGTACGAAGTTCTTTAAATGTCCTGTGAGTAAATATATTTGCCCATTTATCCATAACAACTGGAACTTTCATTATCTAGTAAGTTATTCTCACAATTTACCATCTATTAAGAGTGTTTCATCAGATTAATTTCACTCCCTGCTACAGGGAGAGTGAAATTACCGTAATAACCCAATATTGGCTGGAAAGCGCAACGTCTCCCCTTCTAGAAACCGTTGGGATTTTTCAGATAGCGCAAAGTGTAGCAGAGTTACGGTACTGCAAATTTGACTGAATCGTCGCCAACACGTTCGGTCTGGAAGGGTTAATACAATTCACCTAGTGAATCACATTTTATAGATTAATTTCTATCAATTATGATGACTTCTCACTAACACCTAACTCTGTCATCCATAAAATATGAAATAAACACTGAAGGTACAAATTTTCATTGGTTCACACAAACACAACAGAAAACAATCTTATTTTTCTTTCCTTTCTTCCAGGTGTTTCTGCACATCGTCCTTCATATTATCAGCCAAATCAAAGCAGACACTAAAGGACTAAAGGTTTACCTCCATCACCACGGTGTTGCATGAACGCACCTTAGGGATGATAAAATGCACACACACACGTCCCCCGATTGAACAGACTGTGGACTCTGATGAGGACTGCATATCAGCGCCAGTGAGGCCACGGCGGCTCTCACTGAGCGCTTCTTTGGCTTAATATTGACAAACATCCTTGTGTATATAATGAATTTGCTAACTGCAGCTCACACAACTTGTATATATTTGGATATTTTATGTATGTTTTCTCTTCTTGTGTAGCCATAAACCCACTGATATATTTTTGATATGAGATCATGCATAGATCTTTTTTTGTTTTGATAGTTCTCAATAAATAATAATAATAATTAAAATAAAAAACATTTAAAGACTTTTCGACAAAAAAAAAAGAACACTGAGAGAGCTTCTGTGTTTGCTAACCATCGTTTTCCCCAAACTTTGTTCTTTCTTGATCCATCTATCGTAAACTGACAAAGACGAAGTGTTTTGGTTGATCTCAGTAATTGTAGACGTGTCTCATTCCTTTCCAGTGTGGAGGCAAAATAACATTAACCATCTTGATGTTGCCCTTTTTTAGTAGTTTTGGAGAATAAAAAAGGACTAAAGAGTCTTTGCATCACAGTGACTTCCCTGTAAAATCCTTAATAAAGAAGTGTACCATAAACAAGACTAGTGTATTCATTTGAATCAAATTGTGGGTTTTATCTTGAACATATGAGGAGTTTATATAGTTTACCATTCGATCATTATGTTGCTTCTGTACCTGGTCATATTTCAGCAACAAGGTAGCTCATAAAGCTTTATAAGATCGAGATAATAGAACATTGCAGTGGCAAATTAAAGGAAAATAATAAAGAGTTGCAATCTAGACTGAAACTAATGATGTTCCAGTTATTAATTGAAGGCAATCCTAACCAAATGGGGTTTTAACCTTGATTTAAACAGTTTATTCCAGATTAGAGGAGTATTAAAACTAAAGGCTGCTTCTCTTCCCACAAAAGCTATATTTTTAAACAAATTATTAAATAAAGTAAGGTCACAGCAAAGTGAGTAGATTCCCACAAACATAATCAGCTGTCAGGCAAAAGTATAAACAGTCATTAAGGCAACAAGAAGAAGCTCTTATGTTGGGTATTTCCTGATGTTTGTAAGATTTGAATAACTTACAGACTGGTGCTGCAGATAATTGAATATTTCATCAAAATCTTTCAAATACGGATACAAGACCCTAACTTGGCACAATGTTCCAAGGGGCTTGTGTTTTAGAAAAATAAATAAATCAAAAATTAGCCACTGAAAAATTTAAGATGGCTGCCATGGTCATCAAGGAAATTTATCTGCATTAAATCTGCCAATATTTATCACAGATGAATACTTTTGGTTTCAAGTGATACATAATTAGACCCAAAGAAATCATATTTGTTGATAACTTTCATTTTTCAACATGGCCACCATGGAAGATTAATATTTCCACGCAAAATGAATGTGTTTGGTTACATATTTTGAACCATAGAAATCATATATGGTTTTTTCTTGTGTTTCCATTTTCTGGTGGACATTTTTCAAAATGGCCACCATAGTTATAACAAAGAGTACATGTTTGCACTAAAATCAGCAGCAGTTACTGCCATTAGTGAGAACAGCTAACCAAACAGTTAGCTTCACTAGCCACTAATTCGCTAAGCAAGACTCTTAGTTCTGTTAACGCTAAACTGCTAAACATTTAGAAAAATTAGCAGAAGCTAATGCTAAACCGCCAAACACAGAAAATTAGCAGAAGCTAATGCTTTATTGCTAAACACACAAACGGTTAGCTGAAGCTAACATTAACCACTAAGACGACTGTCTGTCAGTCTGTCAGACATCTTTAACTCCTTCCAGTTTATAACTGGTGTGAGATTTTCAAACAGTAAAGTCCTCAGTTTCTGATTTTGCTAAGTTATTACTTTAAAGTTGTATGAATTGGATGACGAAAGTCAAAAACATGATGAACATTTAATGACACTAATTAATTTAAAAGGCTTAAAAACAATGGCCATTTTGAAAAATGTCTGTTGTCCCGAAATTCAAGAGGCTAATGAGAAATATCAGAACCATACATTGAGGGTTGAGCATATAAATTTTTAAGCCTGTATCCACATTTGAAAGATTTTTAAAGTAATGTGATGTACTAAGTCAACATCTACCAAACTCCAGTTTATTAGCATTAGAGTTTCTTTCTTCATTCCTCAGCAGTCCTGAGTGGAGCCACAGGGTTAAAGAGCGGCCTCTGCTGCCGGAGGTTCAGCTTGGCGTAGCTCATCTCAAAGTCCTTCTTGGTTCCTACGATTACGTCCAAGCTGCCGGAGTGAACGTCGTACCCGTAGGATGCTAGCTTCTGGATCCGATACAGCACTATCTGCGTTGTGAGCTCCAGGACGTTCGGGGATTCCTTCACCTGCTCGACGCTCACCCCGGCGTCCATCAGTCCCTGAAAGCGTCCCGCCAAGGTGGCCAGCGAGTTGTACAAAACGGCCGGGCAGCAGATCACGACCTGCTTCAGTTCGTCCTCAGAGCAGCTGAGAGCATCCTGGACATAGGCCAGCGCCTGCCGCATGGCTTCAGGCTGCAGCTCGGAGATGGACGTTCGGAGGCTGGACACCAGGCTGAGCAGCTCCTCTGTGGTGAAGCCCCACTCCCTCAGGTAGCCCAAACTGTCCCTCCAGGTCTCCGCTGGACGCAGGAGGATGTACGGGTTCTGGCTGAGGAGCTTCTGCAGCCAAACCTGGAGATTACCCTCATCCCCACCCAGGTCCAAGTAGGTCTCTCTGAGGGTGTGGATCACCTCCTGGTTGCTCTCCACAGGTCGACTGAAGCTCTGCGGCGCGCTGGCCATCAGCTTGCTGATGATCTTCTTGTTGAGGCGAAGTCTCTGGAGGTAGAGGATGTTGGCCCGCTGGTTGCTGTGGTGGCTTACGGTGAAAAAGGAAGCTGGGAACTTTTTGATGATGCTCAGAAGGGAGTGTTGGCTGGAACATACCGACCCCCAGAGGTCCCGCTGGGCATCCATGTCCTCTGGCGGGCACAGGACAGCCTCGGGGTGGGTCTCAAGGATGTGGGCGATCACCGCCGTGTCAGCACCCATGTCTCTCAGAAGACCGGCTGTCTCAGCCACATAGGAGGTCTTCTCAGACAAAACCCAACCCTTGAGCTTGCGGACCTTTCTGATGTCCACTGACAATTTGTACAGAGAGTCAACCGTGCGTTGATTCTCCTCCCGTTTGCTGTGGGAGGTGAGGGAAGCGAAGGGAGGCAGGAACAGCCTCATCTTCTGGCAGGAGGCACACAGAGACGTAGTGGTGACACGAAGCATCGCAGCGGATCTCTGAAGAAGAAGAACAACGTTCATTCCCCCAATCTGTAAAGAGTTGTGACAGCTAGCATTCAGCTAGTCCCTGAATTACTGCAACTATTTCCACAAGTCTCATAATCACTGAATATTTAGGCCTACATGCAAAAACCACTATCTTCATGGAGAAACATGATGGTGGGAGCATCATGCTGTGGGGGTATTTTTTCAGCATTTTTTATATATTGCTCTTGTATTTATTCCCTATTTCTACCAGATAACAGCAAGAATTGATGGGAAGATGATTCTCTTAATTCAGTGCTATCCAAACTTTTTGCCCTCTGGGCCAAAACTAGCAAATTAAAACTATCCACGGGCCTCAAATTTTGTTGAATTTAAAATGCAAAAATTATTACATCATAATTTTTATTTTTTTTACTTTTACCTGCTCAATAATAAACAAAATTTATATGAAATCTATTAATATGTAACGATCCAAAGCATTAAAAAAATATTTCAGACTGTTGCTTCTTTTAAAAAACAAAAACAAAAAAATATACACATTTTTGTGGTTCTATTTTGTTGCTTGTTTAAATTTCAGTTGTTTTCTATTTTGTTGGGGATCAACAGATTTTTCAGATTTTTATTAGTTTAAAAAATGGAGAAAACTTTACATTATTTTCTTTCCACTTTATAATTGTGGAATACTTTGGGTATTATAAAAACAACCAGATGTGGGAACAAATCAAGGATTGTGTATAATTTAGGGGGGGTGGGGGGGAACATCTAAAAGGATATAGAGAAAACGATTTCCACTGATTACAGTTATGACTGCAGTCTTTCACATGTGATGCTGCATGTGCCTGTTATGTATGTACTATAAACCAATGACTGCGTCAGGCCACAGCTGCAAAGCCACGACGCGGAAGGGAGTGATTGTAACGACAGCAGCCAAAAACATTCATCGCTACAGTTTATTTGACATAAAATGAACAATAATGTGGATTATTTTACCGGTTTTAAGGGGGTTTCTTTGCTGTGACTCCGTTGTCATGCCCACCGCTCTGCTTTCATAACGCTACACAACCTTGTGGGCGGAGCTAGTGAGGCAAGTGAAAGGTACGTGACCGGGAAGCACGCTCGCGTTTGGTCGTTCGCGGTCGAGCCGATTTAATGTGCCGGTTCTTTTAGGTGATCTATGGGAGCGGGTTCCCGTTTGAGATGAGGCTGTATACAACAAAAAATAATTAATTTTAGAGATTACTTTGATCAATATGTATGCTGAGAATAATCACATAGGCTACAAGGAGGAGGAGTAAGTGAAGAGTTATTTTAAAGCCAAAAGAGGCGAATCTTTTTGCAGGGTTTACATAAATGATTCGGCTGGTAAATAGGAAAGCAGCTGAAGAAGAGAAGAAATATATTAAAATAAATTATAGGGATGCGTGGGAAGAAAAATAATACCCGATTTCATAAATAATAAAGAAAACGACCTAAAAGTAACATGGGACACATTGAATAGTTTTCAATTAGCAAAGTTACCCTGGTTACTTTATTGATTATACCATTAAAACAGAAAATGATCATCTATGTTTTCTATTTTACAGAAAAAAATTTGAAAGCGTAGCAAGACAACACCATGGTTGAAAATTTAATTTTCCATTCATAATCCCCTCGTTTGTGTTTCTTTACTGAACATAACATTTTCCAGGCTTTCATCAAAAACTGTACCAGCTGGTATTAATTGGAACTGGTAGGACTGCTGTCTAATTACTAACAGATTTCACCTGGTGCCTGTCTTTCTGCGCAGTTTTTTCTTCACGTGTCCATTACTTGTTTCCCATATCATTATTATTACACATAATTTATGGATAATTAATTATTGGATTTTTCTAAATGTATGGACTGGATGGCTTGTTACTGTGAGTATTTGTAGTTGCACCATTAGAAATGTGATTACATAGAATGGAAGGTTTGATATGTGCATATAAATTTGCTAAACTGTGAGCGGGCTTGAAAGTGCAGAAGTATATTATTTATTATATGAAAACGAGGCACCAATGAAATATCTGCAAAAACATGGAATTAGTAAAGTCAGCCGAGGTTTGTGGTCATAGAATAATTTTGAAAAGGCATGACATTATATAACAAAGCTTGAATTTATGCCTTTTAGACCTCCAATGATAATATTTGTGCTCTTGTCTTCAGTTTATTTTTATTGATTTCATGTGTTTAAATAAACGTGCATTCCTTCATTGAAGGAACTCTTCCCATCTCCTTTGGCAACTTCCTGTCAACCAAATGGAGACACCTGGCTTACAGGAAGGTAGAATAACATACCTTACATAAATAAATAAACACCCAATTCTTATTTTTCTTTAATTGTTCGCTAGGTTTCGGCTAGCGTTAGCTAGCTAGAATTAGCTAGGTTTGTTAGCTGGTTGTTAGTAAACAAACGAACAAACCCCCTTTCTGCCTTTGTGGCTCAGTTTTAGATTATTTATCAGAACAAATGTAACGTTAACCAGAGACATTGTTTTCTTTTCCAGGCTTTAACGTGGAAATGTTTGCAAGCTAGCTAAAAGTTAGTCTACGTCATTTGAAAGGCCCTCGGAAGTTAACAACGGTAATCATGCCAGGCTCCTCCATTTTGTTCGAAACTAATTATCGCTTCAAATTTGGAATCGTAGTTCTTTGTGTGATAAGTTGATATTCATCAGAAAAAGTGGTTATAGTAAACACGATTCATTTAATATTTGTTTAATCTAAATCTCAAGTGCTTTAATACTTCATATTTTTACCGTTAAGCAACAACAGAACATTTATTTCAAAGTGAACCTTACAGTGTCAAAATTTAGCTAAAAATTCAACAAGCTAGTCTGCACCCCTGAACCACATGAGGTCGCTGTATTACCAAGCACATACAATGGCGGTAATTATTATTAATAATAATAATAATACTCTGAACGTACGCATTTTAAGCTAAATAAGTGACATTTTAACGTTTCCTATTCCTCAAAGACCTGGCTACAAATGAGTAAAAGCAGAACAGTTGTGGATATACATAGCTCTGATCATTTGCTGCCTGTTTCTAGTGATAGACACAGTTGTCCCTTGCCAGCAGCAAGCAGGGCCTAGAATATAGTTTACCACCTGTTGTCATGTTTTACCAGTCCTCTCTGGGACGAGACTGGAAAGACATTAAAATTTTTCTTTGTTATCCTCTCAGGCTGTAATTAGCCTGTCTTCACTCAGACAGAGCCTCACAAGTTTTACACTGAGCCTGAAATGTTATCCCCCAAAGATAAAAGCGTGTCTATCGTTGACATTTACAGTAGAATAACATCAAGAGCTTTATCCCAAGGAGGCACACAGATAGAGTTAATTAGGTTTCCCAGACGTGGAGGAGCACCTGTTGCTGGCACTCAGCTCTGTCCTTTTCCAGGGATAACTCAAGACTTGGGAACACTAAATTGTTGACGTTTTTAGATGTCAGAATACAAGTAATTATGCTTTAATCCTCTGTGTATTGAATGCCTCCTTTAATTAAACCCCTAAAAGTGAAGCCCAAACTGTATCATGTTGTTCTTACAGAAACCTGCATCTTTATACAATGGATGGTGTCATCTAGCTGTCTGCTAATGCACCTCATTGGCTTTTGCTGCTTAAGAGAGATGGAGTTAGGGTTATGATCCTTCCCCAGATTGATTTGAACCGTCTCTTTTCTCTGCTTTTTGGTCCTGCAGCGAGATCAAAGGTCAGATCAAGATCAACCGTTGACTCAACCCAAGACTTTCGATTTCTTAACTCTCAGCCAGTCATTGGTGGATTTATTAGTATGTTGGGGCTCATTGTCATGTTGCAGGATAGAGTTATATTTTAATCAATTTCATTTATTTTTTTCACAGATGGTCTCACGTTAGTGTGATGGTGAGCTGGAAAGCATTCCCAAATCATGACTTCTTCACCTCCATGCTTCACAGCTGGTATGATGTTAATTTCATGAAATACTATATTTGGATAATTCCAACATTTTGCTTGTTTAAATGCACAAATAGTGTAATTTTAGACATATTACTTTAAACAACAATATTCCAGAAGTCCTTGTCTATGTTCTCCATGGTCATTAAGGTCTTAAGAAACAAATGTTTACTTCTTTTAAACCTCCCGTCAACGTTAAACTGGTGCCTTCATATCAATGACAAGAACCTCCTGGAGGGTTTTGAAAACTTGTTTTAGCATCTTGCGGACTTCTTTCAGGTTGACAATTGTTTTGAAACCCCGTCACAAATAATCTTTTGGACAGTTGTCCTTTGTAAACCCTTTACCAGACTCATGGAAATCTACAATCAGCTCTACAATCAGCTCCCTGAGGGTCTCAGAGACATCTTTCTATCCCACTTTCAATCCCAACAAACTGAGTTTTAAACAAAGCAAACTCCTAATTTATTCCTCACCAGAATTTCAAAAGGTCTTGAATTTTTTTCTTTCTTACATGATGTCAAATATCTATATGTCCAAATATGCACTCAGCTGCACATTCAGCATGTCTTAGGGATAAAAACTGATCAAAACACTCAAAAATCACATTTTAGCTATATTTTTCTAGCTAAATTATGGTGAAAATGTAATTAGAGGGAAATGTTGATGTTGGAAATTGCGAATTGTTTAATTTCCCTATTATTAAAATCCTGCTACGTTGGGGCTTACTAAAACCCTTGCAGCACACTCTGGTTAAGGAGGTTTTAAGCACTGCTTGGATTAACACTGACTTTTCACCTTAAGTGGAGGATTAGTGATTTTTCTAAGAGAATCACTGCAAAAGTTTGTTTTGCTACTTTTCCTTTGCTCATTACCAGCTGCTTCCCTACATCTTTCAGAGTATGCATGCTATTTGTGCTGGAATAATCTCAGCGCTGCTTTGTGGGAGATCTGAGAACACAAGTATGCGTGCATCTGTTGCGTCTCTGAAATAGTCCCTCATTTTGTCCTTACAAAGGAATGAGGAGGCTCTTGGGGTCAGTGTAGGCAGCAGGAGGCTCTTCAGAGGATAAAGTATGGGAGTGTTTATGACACGACTTGGTGGAGGAGAAAATAGACCCCTCCATCTGTCTCCAAATCAACCCTGTTGCTGACCCGATCCCTGGAGACTGTTGCGTAGGGTCACATGATGAAGGAAACCTTTAAAACCTCCAACCTGCAGGCCTAGACGTCCAGTTATTTCCTGTGCTCACCACTCCAGCTGGTCTGTTCTGCTCAGAGGATCCAACATGTCAGACACTGAGGAGATTGTGGAGGAATATGAAGAGGAGGAAGAGGATGAGAACGTGCACGACAAAGGGTCCAAGCCATGGTTTAAAACCACCTATATACCAAACATGGCTCCTCCAAAGCTCCCTGATGGAGAGAAGGTCAACTTTGATGATCTCCACCGGAAGAGAGTGGAAAAGGATTACAACGACCTCCAAACTCTCATCGAGCAGCATTTCTCCAGCCGCCAGAAGGAGGAGGAAGAGCTGATTGCCCTGCGCAGCCGCATTGAACAGCGCCGTGCTGATCGGGCCGAGCAGCAGCGAGTCCGAGCAGAACAGGAGCGAGAGCGCCAAGCTCGGGTGGTAGAGGAGAGGTCGAGGCGCGAAGAGGAGGCCGCCAAGCTGCGGGCTGAGGAGGAAGCCAAGAAGAAGAAGATATTCTCCAACAAGTCCTTCGGGGGTTACCTGCAGAAGGTAGACCAGAAGAAGGGCAAGAAACTAACAGCCCGCGAGGAGAAGAAGAAAGCCCTGATGGAGCGCAGGAAGCTGCTCAACATTGACCACCTGAGCCAGGAGAAGCTGGTGGAGAAGGTGCAGGACCTGTGGCAGTGGCTCCACCAGCTGCACGCCGAGAAGTTTGAGCTGGCTGAGAAGTTGAAGTTGCAAAAATATGAAATCCACGTTCTCCGGAACCGAGTCAGCGACCACCAGAGAGGCTCCAAAACGTCCAAGAGCTCCCGCGGGGCCAAAGGGAAAGCTGGTTCCAGGAAGTAAAGCTCAGGGTCCACAACAACTGAGAAACAGAGGTCCGTTTGGACTTTTTGGTGCAGATTCCTTCCTACTTAACGCTCAGAGGACTGAAGGGAGTCACATAAATTAATTAACCAAGTTTAGTATAAATTCAGTCTTTAAAAAAACAATACAACTATAAAATGTTTTGGTAAAGCTTTACATTTTTCTACAAACCTTCCTAAAGAATATTTCTGTTTATTGTTGATGCGCTGAGACTTGTATACTTCTCATTAAAGCTTTTCTGTCTATTTTTAATTTATGACTGACTGACTGGTTCTTGGTCTTGGAAACCCCTTGAAACATTTCGCCAAATTTGGGACAGGTCAAGTTAAAAGTCCAAAAAATCAAACAGCTGCGACTTGGCTGGCTATTTTTATTTTTACAAGCTAATTTTGGTTCACAGACCGAGGAGCAGCATTCAATGTTTCCTCATTATTCCTCTGTGAAACAAGAAGAAATGTCAACTTTATTAGATGCAAACGTCAACGTTTCTGCACATTGTTCAAAGTTGTATAGTCAAAGTTTTAATATGGGAAAGTTGTGTTTATGCATATTTAATAAGAGCAACAAAAACGTTCTGAAAGTCCACACAAATTGAATCATTTGATTTCATGACCTCAAATCTTTCAAGCATTATTTACCTAATACACCAAGTATTACTCCATCTTTTATCACACACTTAAAAATTTCAAAAACACCTTTGGCTTCCTCATCTTTTGCTCCAAGCAGCCAGATTTTCTTAGAGTCTTGTGGCTTTCAGTATTTTTTTCTTCAAGCTGCTTTTCACAAATGTTTATCCTAGTTGTTAATCTTTCTTTGCTGTTTTGTCAAACACTGATTTCTAATACCATGACAACAATTTAAAACATAATGTTAATATGATAAAACAACAGAATTTAGATTTACCATCTTATTAAAAGACAATTTTAGATCACTTTAGCACTAAACAAAGCAAGTAAATGGTTTTTCTCAACAGAAGTTATATTTTTGAAGTTGAGTGTTCTGTACCTAACAGTAAAAATAGTTTCTATCTTTATAATAGAACATTACAGCAAAAATCAGTTTAAACAAAAGGATTGAACAGCTTTTCATTTCATTTTACTAATACATTTTTTTACAAAAAAACAAAAAATCAGTTTAAACAAAAGGATTGAATAGCTTTTCATTTCATTTTACTAATAAATTTTTTTTACAAAAAAACAAAACTATTTATTACAAGTATATATATATATATTTTCTGGATCAAATATTTTTCTAAGATATACGTTTTAAAGATTACATAAATTTTAGTTTAAAAGTACATTTAAACTGCAGCAACATGGACCAAAGTCTGAGGAACGGTTCTGATCCTTGTTAGATTGTTGCCATGATGAACTTTGGTCACTTTTATGGCAAAATGGTGTCCAAAGATGAACCAGTGCTTCTAAAGGTAGAGGTAAAATTTTAGAAACGGAATATCGAAGCATTTTGGACCACAGAACAATAATCTCTACGTCGTCTCTCCATTACAGTAACTAAATGTTTTGTCCACTAGATGGCACTACAAACCCACTTTGTGAACATTTAAACATGTAAACTATACAATTCAATACGTATTAAGTAATTTACATTTATGTAGAAATAACCTTAAAATATAGCGCATGAAGCCAGTTTTCTGTTTTTTCAGTTAACATAAATTTAATCAAAACTGTCCACAATAGCAACATTTGTAAACAAATAACACAGCAACTCTGTGTAAGAACTTCTTAAAAATATATATATTTTTGCAGATTTTTTAAGAAAATGCACTCTTTCCACCAGCAGTAGCTGCAGCGAAGCCCAGCTCAGATAAATGAGTGGACATCTCTCCATGCCTGCAGTTTCTGTTCTCCTTACTGTTGCTGTGCCCTCATGGCTGTAACGAGCCATTAAACTCTGCCAGATGTGACGGTATGCCCACCGGTTGCCATGGAAAAGGGGAGAGGCTGCGTTTGCATCCAGGTTTCTCTCATGCTAGGTTAAAACTGAAGAGCAGAACATGAGCAGCTCCCTCATGTCTCACCGAAGAACAAGATGTTCCCAGAACTTCTCGTTTCTGGATGTGAAGGATGGGGTTTATTATAAAACATGTGAAGTGGGTTTTGTGTTTGCCCACCCTACACACCTTGTGTGTGTGTAGGGTCAGGGGATGGATGAGGAAGGCTGTTGTTTAATTAAGCACTCAGCACAGACTGGCAGATAATGCGTGTGCTGTATGATTGACACTTCTTGAGCCAGACTTTCTACTCTGACAAGACTCTTGTCTGGTTCGGTTCAGACTGGATTTCTGTTTTAATTAGGAGGAAGAGCTGCACTCTGATTACTTATGAGGTTTCGTGTGTTGAGATAATTTGATTTGTTCCACACGGTTCTGGAAAATATATCGTGTTTACATCATTAAGATGTGCAAAACTCCCAAAGTATATGTAGGTTTTTTTTGTTTGTTTGTTGTTGGGTTTTTTTTTGCAAAAGTTTAGCTTTATTTTGAATACATTAACTTAGAGGTGACAAAAACATAAGTCACTCTGTTTACAGAAGAAATGTAGCTAGTCTTCTCCATGTAATGTCTAATAAGGTAGGAGCACAGAGAGGATAATCCTCGACTATTTCTCTTTGGACAATCAAGTGGATGTATTTCTATGTGATTTATTTTTAGGACTGAGATTGAGCATGTTTTTTCTTTTTCTCCCTGTCGATTTGGCCATGGTTTTAGATTTTTATGCCGTCTGTATTACACTTTTCCAAATTATTTTGGTTCTATTGGGAGTAAAAATACTATACTAGTGGACATCTATATAAATATCTAAAAGCCATTTTCTTGTGTTTCTTGTGGATTTTTATGCTTTAAATGCACACAGACCACTGAAGTGGACATTAGTGTGTCATCCAATACACTGCCAACTACTGGTCATTCACTGCAAGTGCAAGAAAAGTTTTGTTAAATCCAATATGGCCGACAGACGAAAAAGCTACTCAGGAATATCCAGTCTCTCCTTCAACTACAGAGGACTTTTGCAAGTAAAAAAAAAATATTGTGACCTATAGTAACCTCTAAAAACTAATCTACTGATTTATTTTACAAATAACTTTGTACTTGGAGAAAATTACAACTGATCACCTAGAAAAAATTCCTAAAAAAACTATTTTTGTTGCAATTTCGCCCCCCACCTTTGGACACTTTGGGAAAAAAATCTTGACATAAATCTTGACTATGCATGATCATAATTCATGCATAGAAGGGTTAAATTTTCTCAACACTCTTTTTAGAATGAAACGGTAATGCTGGTGAGATTTTGGTTATTTGGCAGTTTTTCTATCTATAGTTGTTTGTTTCTGGAGCAGATTTCTGTGCCGTCTTATTCTAAACACACAATCACACAAAACGTCTTTTGAGGGAAACCATTTTGGGATTCCTGAGCCGAGTGTCTCTTGCTACCTTTGGCCTGAGGATAAATTATCTCTCCCCAGAGATGGAGCCGTTTGGGTTTATCTGCAGTCTGCTTCAAATTGAGGTGGGAGTTGGTAACACTGAGGGGTATAAAGGAGATTTAGCCAATCCGGCAGGGCATTAATCTCTGTATGCCATCTAGGCAAATGTTCAAGCCACAATCCCTCTGGCCATATAAAGATTTAATGTTGTCATGTATCTTAGTAGTGCTGTATTGTAAACCCCAAGGAGGGGTTGTAATGTACAGAGTTCTGTTGTTTTAAAACAACCTTCATTCCTGAAATGTCCTAATATTAAAATACTTTTAATTGTTAATGTTTAAGTGAGATATTTGATTTTATTCATACAATTTGTGGTGGAAAGAGAAAGAAAAATGATAAATTATTCTAACGGAAATTGAGTTTGTTTAATGCGATTAATGGATTTATTGCTTATTGCATACAAGCCACCATGCTGTCTAGCATTAAGCTTCATGATATAAAGATAATTTCTGTCCAAGTAAACCAGAATGAAAAGTTGATTTTCTGGGATCATGTTGTCTGAAACCCATTATTAGAAAAAGAGTGGAGCATTAATATGTATTGGACTGTCTGAGTCATATCTGGCTTGCGTGTTTGTTTGTCGTCACATATTGTGGGGATGCATGACAAATATAGGCAGTTCCCACCACAATAGTGCAAAGATTAAACTTGGCATTAAACAGGTTAAATTGTGACTCACTCTGTGGTGTGTGGGAGCTTTTCATTCACTAAAAGCCAGCGCTGATGCAGTACAAACGCCCAACAGGAGCTGGTTGCTGTTTGTACATTCAGAGTGGAAATAAAGATTTTCTTTTTTATGACAGGAGCAGGACAGTAGATATGAAAAGAGTACGCACAACAAATAAAAAGAAAAGTTCCACTGACTTACAACTGAGATGATAAATTATTACAAAACATTTTCAATGGAACATTTCCTGTACAATTCAACTAAAAAGTGGTTGAACAGCCTGGTTGTATAAGTGAGCACACCTCTAAAAAAACATTATTGAAATGCCTTTTTTAATAAATCTATTTAAATAATTTAATGTTCTTAAGTTCACATCTGATGTCATTTACAATAAATCTGATTAGCTTGAAATAAAGTAAACTTTTTTTGACATCTTCATTGCTTCTTCTCATTTTCTCCAAATAAGTGATACATTTTTGCTTGGAATTTTGGAGACATGTTGTCAGTAGTTCATAAAATAAAAGAACAATGTTAATTTTGCTCAAACATAAACCTATAAAACGTAAAATCAGAGAAACGGATCATTTTAAGTAAATTTAAATGAATTAAAAGAATGACGAGATGCTCATTGTTAGAATGGCCCTTAGCAGCTGGATTAAATAGGAGTCTTGAGGCAGAGAAAGGGTGCAGAGACCCACTGGGTGTTTATTCACCTACATTTAACACACACCCTGCTTACAATGAATGTGAAGGGGAAACTGGATCTTTCCACCTTAATAAGGTAGCTTTGTTGGCAATTAGCGATGGCGAAGAAAGGGTTTTGGCATAGTGACAGATTTAACAAAGATGTTAAGGATGTGCATCTTTAAAAAACTTTTTAAAAAATATAATTTAAGAAATGTTTGTCCAGTTGTCTCTCTACCAGATTAGTTGAATCCTGCAGCATATTTATTTTCTGAATTTACTTTTATCCATTCTTCTCCTCCTTCTTTGAATCGACTAGTGTGTCTGGTCCAAGTTTTGTGTGTGTTTACTTGATTAGGAATACAAACTGCATACTTGAGGACAATATGTCAGAAATTTGTTTGCACTGATTTGCTCAGAGTCAGTTGGAGATATGCATCTTCTTTTTTTCATGCTTTCTTTCTGGTCTGGCAAATGTTCCCACCTGTTTCATTTGGACTCTGGATTTGTCTCCAGCTATGAATCACTGTAGCGCTGGATGAGCCATACCTGTGTCGGAATGAGCAGCCTTGGCCAAACGGCCGCATTTGCATTCACGCACACGTCCTCCGCTGGGCGCTCTCTCTCGGCTGATTCATGACGACTCCTCCACCTCTGCTTGCCATGTAAATCAGCAGAGCAGCTGGAGAGAGGCCTGATCTCAGTGGCGCTTCTCCCGCTAACCTGTTATTACAGCGTGTTCTTCTCGTCACCGCTGGCGCTGATGATAGGGCTGCTGCACACACCTGTTAGATCCAGAGAGGAGCCTTTCTTTCTCCAGAAAGCTCACAATGCCGTTTATAAATATACTGAAACTTAATGTGAAACTGAGCTACGTTAAAATCTGTATCAGTTTTTTATTGCAGACAAGCAGAACAAAAAGGATCACGATGCTGGAGAACAAATCTTTAGGCAATTAGCAAAAGTAACAAATGATTCTGCTTTTAATCTGTACCTCCAAGAACTGATTGGAAGCAAATTGTTTATATTTCTCATATTTTTATTTACAGTTAAAACCAGATATTTACATACACTGAGTAAAAAGATGCACTTGTTTTTTTCCTCACTGCTTGAAGTTAAATCAGACAAAACTTCTCTTGTTTTAGATCAGTCAGAATTACTAAAATTATTTCAAATTTCTAAATGCCACAATAATAAAACACAGAATATGTGAGGTTTGCACACATTTCCTCAGTTGGTAGCATTACCATGTGTCAAACTTGAGGCCCGGGGGCCAAATCTGGCCCGCCGTAGCTTTTCATGTGGCCCTTTAGGCTCCAAGTTACATCAATAAGTCCTTCCAGTTTTTCTCAAAAGTCAAACAAAATCAACAAATTCCTACATTTTTTCTGATTTTACTGCAATTTTTTCTCAAAATTGGTCAAAAACATTGACTTCTGCAAGTTATAGTCTGTGATTGATACAGCAAGATATAGGAGCATGTTTTAAGTAAATAAGACAATTTCCCCATGTTGTAAGTAAAATAATCTGCCAGTGGAACTAAAACTTTTTTTTAATCAATATTAAGGAATTATTTTCTTAAAACAAGCTCCCACATCATGCTAAGTTTTGTCTTTATTCAAGTGAACTACGATATTTGTGCTAGATATTAAATAAAAAGTACTTGATAAGATTGTGTTTTTGCAGTGAAAGCAGAGTTTCAGGTTTGGAATTAAAATACACACAGACATCATCAGCTGGGTTTTTCCCTAGTTATGTTAATTTCTGTTTTTTAAGACATTAATAAATAATATTCTCTCATTATTGTGCCATTTAGCAAATAGAAATATTTTAGATATTTCTGACTGACCTAAAAGAGACATTTGGTCTGATTTAACTTCAGACAGTGAAGCGGAAAAAGAAACTGTATCTTTTTGTTTTTTTTGTATGTCATCTTCTGGTTTACGTCCACCTCGCATCACTGAGATTCATCGTCATAAATTAAAGAAACATGAACGGTTGTAATTCGAGTTCTTCCATTCTTGCTTTCAGGTTGAATTGAAATCATGTTTGAAGGGAGCGGAGTTTTTCTGTCAAGACGAATCAGTTGAAGAGTGAAAGAGGATTCCTTTGGTTTCACCCAACGGGGAAACGTCTATTCCTAGTCACTTTTATCCATACATCCCCTCTGGGTTTCCTCTTTCTAATTTATAAATCGTGCTTCATAACAGTTTATCTCCTCTAAGCCAGTAATACGGATAACTGGTGGTCCAGAAGATGCATTTTTATACCTTAGTTCAAGTTACATTCGAAATAAATTAAGCCTTATATGCAAAGCAATTGCATACTATTAATCATGTTATTTTATTTCAAATTATAAACAAAATAAATTGACATGAGACATGTGATTATCTAACTACCTGGTTTTAAAACTTGTACCCATTAGTTTCAATATTAGTAGTGCAAATGATTTTATTTATTACATTCATTGTGGAAAAGTAACCGACACATTAGCTTAGTATTTAACCCCATATCCAAACGTTGGAGTGTTGTATGTCACTAATTTACATCCTGTCTTTTGATTTAGCCAAGTTGAATGATTTTTTATTATTAAATGACCTGTTAAAGGTTATGAAACAGCATCTTAAGTAGGACTTTGACTAGGCCACTCCAAACCCCTCTCATTCAGAGGTGAACCTGCTGCTTAATCTCAGGAAACAGATGGACATTCTCCATCAGGATCCACACAACACCCACAAATGTCTTTGAATCTTCAAGAAACTTTTTAGTAAATGTGATTAAAGTGGTTTGTTTTGACCTTGTAACTCATTTAGTATTGCCAAATATTGAAAACTGACCTTAAGTGAGGAAAAAACAGTCTGTAGTGCTTACTTCATGTTGCCAGGATGGTGTTGAGGGCATAATGTGGCTATGAAATTCAACTTTTGTGGTTTATTCCAATTATTTATTCATTTATGAAGGCATTCAACCATTACCAGACTGGTTCAGATAGCTTTTTGTTTGAGCTGATTAAAAAAATGCGAGAGACTTCTTCATACTACTGTGCAAAATTTGCAGATTTCTGGTATATTCCTTTCTCTTGTGCTTTCTTTGTGGTATTTATTTATTGCATGGAAAATTTTTGCATATTCCCCATGCTATTATCTTGCAATATTGTGTTCAGTTGTTATTGATTGTGTTTTCTGAAACAGTTTTCATGGAAACTTAGACAAAAGAGGAGTGAAGAAAATGTGGGCGAGGTTTTGATTTTCCACCAGACGGAGAAATGTGTCGACAGAAAATCCTAATATGTGCCATTTCCATCTGATGTTCTGTAGATTATATGTCTGCTCTTGTTTTGGATCCCCAGAATGAAGCCTTTTATCATAACCATAGGAAATTTGCATATCTCTTGGAGCTTTTTATATTTTAAATCATGAATTTAAATTTGAGTTGTGGGTTTATGTCATGCAGCGACAAACTGAGGCGCCAGAAGCCATAAAAATAGTCATGAGGCTGCAGTGTTTGTGAGGCGTTGTGTAATAGTCTGGCATCTTCCCCCTTTAAATATAATTGTTCTCATATTAAAAGCAGTTTCACCTAGTTTGCAGGTTATGAATTGACTCTTTACCCTTTCTGTCCAACACAGTGTGCAAATCTTCAAACTCACAGAACCTAAATCAATTTCTACAACAACGAATCAATATCTCTTCTTCTCCAGAATCCACTTTTTTGTTTGATGTCAAGAAGGACGATTACCCCCTCTGTGTTTCCACAGCTTTAAATACCAAACACAAATAACCAGTCAGGAAACAGCAAAGCATTAATTACACCCATCACCATGTGGAGCTATTAGACGCTAACTAAAGATACAACTCCACTCTAAATACGGGCTTAGCACACAACAACTGGGCAGCCTTCATCACCAAGGAAACTAATGCAATTCCCTCCTCTTTCTGTTTATCTTGTGCTATCGATCAAAAGGAAATTATGGAGTAAATGATCAAAATGTCCTCTTCATCAAAAAGATGATCAAAGCCCAAACCCAGAGTGGTTCTAATATTTATCATTTTCTGGCTGTTAGCAGAGGTTCAAGGACGCAGCGTGACCTCGGTAAACTTCAGAGATGAGGACGATGCCTACGACAGCGCAGATAAGAGGACAGATGGTCAACACAGAAGGTGAGCTGGAGAAGGCAAAAAAAATGTTCCCTATTCGTGACTTAAATGAAATGCAAACTGGAAAACAAGGGATTATTTGAAATTTTAACATTATACTAATATACAAACTTATACTCAGCTTCACAATCCATCAAAATAAATCTGAAAGATTAGATCTTTACTTTTCTGTTAAGCATCATAAGAGGAAGAATCAGAAAATTTCTGTATTTCAAGATTCATGCAAGGATAAACAAACATTTTAAATAAAATGAAAAGATTAGAATCACTAAAAGAATCAAGAATACATTACAGTGAAGCCACTCAGAAAGTAAGAACAAATTACTTATCCATCTAAAAGTCTAAAATACTTGAAAGAAAATACAGCTTTGGAAGATTAAATATTTGGGTTTAATGCTACTTGACAAGCCATTGGCTGGCATTTACAAAGCAGCCAATCAGGGATCAGCGTTTATTTTCGTTGGTGCTCCTTGGCTGAATTAAAAAAGCAGAAATAAGGAAGACAGTGGATGTTAGCTTCTGCATTAATGCGGTCTCCATTTTGTATTTTAATGCTTATTGACATCTATTTGATCAATGAAGTATTAAAATGTGAAGTTATGAACGTTATTATAAGAGATTTTAAAGTATTTGTGCTTTGTAGCAAACTAGGGTCCAAATTAATGTGTTCACCTTTAAAGAATAATAAGAGAAGAAATTTTGCAAAGAGCAGAGAAAATGTTTATCTGAATCACATTTTGTGGAGAGAGAAGAGAAAATATATTTTTCTCTCTAGTGAAAAGCACTCCAATCTGCTGACAATACAGCTGGCTTTCCTGTCCAGAAAAAGTTTATTGTTCTAATGATTTGTTGACAGAATTTTATGCAGAGCTGCAACAGACAGTAATAAAAGAAACGGGCAACAGAGCACTATAATTGAACTGTCAGCAGTCGGCCTGTGTTCGACCTCTTCCCACCATCTGTTAGACAGGTGTTAAAAGTCCAGCCAGGTGACACAATGTAATCACTGAATGACTGCTTAATTTTCACCTTGTTGTTTGGGGAAAATTTCACCTGCAGAGCAAAAGGTTTTTTCAGTGACATTTACTAAAAGTTCAGATGTGGAATAACGGTCAGTAAAATGTGTGGGGGATTTTTTGTTTTGTTTTTTTACTGTGAGCAGAAATGTGTCTGATCTTCACCTATGAATTTATTTGTATAGTTGCAGTTTATTTGCTTAGATAATTTTAATTTGATAAAAATCTTAGGTCGTTTGACTCAACACAGACATGAACTATTAACATCCCACATTCAACAGAGAGGCTTTAGTTGCAGCTACAACAGCTTCAACTTTTTTCTTTTTTAATTCACCAATTAGTGTTTATACAACAAACTTTACAAACTGATAAAAGGCAAGAAGTGGAATTGATCTACAAAATAATTAACCAGGTAATAGAACGAGTAACAGCAATAAAAACAAAATAACCAAACAAGGAAGTATATATTAAAATGACAACAAAAATGAAATTGGTTAATATATAAATTGGGATATACTTTTTTCTTTAAGTCATGGCAGTTATTTTAAAATTTGAATAAATATTCTGTTGATTAACTTAGCATCACAGATATTTTGGGAAGAAGTAGAAAGGAGAGGGAGAAAAAGAAAGCAAACAAATAGAAAAATAAACTTTAACAGGAAGGATTTCCACAAGGTTTAGGACTGAGTGTTTGACCATTTCTGAGGTCAGACACTGATGTTGGATGACCCAGAATACACAGTCTCTGCTCCCATTACCCCAAATGTTTTTTATATCAAGTTGAACTTTGAACTTTTTGCTGGTGACATTCATAATGAGGCACAGAAACCTCCGGAGTGGGATGTAGAAATATATAAAACCCAAAATAGAAGCTTATATTCCAATTTCAAACTTACCTGAAATGTTTAGTTGTTTTAAAAGCTTTTATTTATGCTTATAAGGTAAAATTTTGTTTATAGTTTTTAATATTTTTATGTCTGGTCTCTTTTTTTGCAATTAAAACCGATCTCACCTTTTTTAGTAGATAAAGTCCACGAATATATCTATCTGCTGTCCTTATCTGCTTCAATAGAGATGATTGGTAAAGACGAGTTGGTTGGGACGGTTCTGTTCTGACTGCTTGTTGTCAGTCTTTTCAAATCGTAGAAGAACAACACCTTTTAGCCATTGTGCTTATGGGGCTCAACACTGCCCCCTATCAGTGTGGCATAGCACAAGAGGCGCATTTATGGCGGCTTAGAAAAACAAAATACGTCACAAACATTTAGTAAATATATCAAATAGACTGTGGAATGTCGGCATGTTTTATCTTTTATTATAACTCATCACTAAAAGCTTTCAAATCTGAGTTTTTGAGAATTTTTTTATTTCCTATCTGACTAAAACTCCTTAAAATTTTTCCAAAAAGGAAAAAAAATTCCCGTTAACACCTAAAAGACAAACCATGACATTTTTATTTGTTTTTAAAATACATATGAAACAATTACAATAAATAAGATCTCCAATGTTTTACAAAAGTTATCACAAACTGTACACATCATGACATTGGCAGCAGTTATTTCTTGCTTAATACAGATTGAACCGAATAGTTAAACAATTACAGCTCAAAGCTCTAGTCTCCTACATACAGAACGAGTTGATAAGTTAAGAGTTGGCTTCGCTGGGTTTCCCAGCTCCACTTATTTGTTCACGACTATTACAGGACATGTAGAAATGTCACTTGAATACAAGTCTGAGACTTTTAAAGTGTCACCAAAGGATAGAAATACATTTTGATGTCTTTGTTTTTCCATAAATTCACAACAACTTGCCAGGTTTCACTTCTTGGTATTTACAAACAGAGCTGCTGTCGAGAACAACCCTGCTTCCAAAACGCATTTAGGATCTGTGTGGGATGTAATTAGAAGCAGAATACTGTCTTAACACAAAAAGGGATTTTCTTTTTGTAATTTTGAAAATTGAAGTTTTGTTTAATCTACGGAGTCCCCTAACGGACCTGGAGAATTTTGTTTTCTTTCTCTCGCAATTACGTACTGATCAGTTCATAATTAAATACTGAAAGTTTTTCTTACGGTGGACACCGTACTTTCTGCTATAATATAAGGTTTTCTTAAGGTTTTCCATGTATGTTAATAGATCATTTGTGAGATATCTGTAGTTTTATATCTTTCTCTTTAGGGTAGAAATACATCACAAACTTATGACCAAAATGCAAAACCAAAACAGGCATTCTATCTCTTTCCATCCCTGCTAAAATATAAGCAGAAACTTTTTAAATTGACATTTGTCACTGCGTACAAAGTAGACCAGGGGGTATTTGCTTATTGAGAGGAAACTTAAATGAAAATAAAAGGCTAAAAAGTGTTAAATGTCTTTCTGCTTTTGGTTCTGTTCAATATTTGCAGTTTTGGCATCAAATCAACTTAATCAAACTCATTGTTTTATGCATTTTACTTAAATAATTCGACAGCATTTGCAATCAGGCAGTATTTTTGCAATATGCATACAGTTATATAGTGATGATAAATATATATTTTCTAGTTTTCTAGCATAGAAACCATGATAATTCATCAAAGAACTGCAGTGGATCCCTATTGGTGATTCATTATCTGCAGAATTACTTATTTAGTGATTTTTCTAACGAGTATAAGTCCAAATTTTGTTGTGATGCAACTATAATAATTTAATGTTGACATCATCTGAACATCACAGCATTCTGCTTTTTATTTACACAGTCCCAACTTTTTATGAAACAGAGCTGTGTCCACAGGATTCTGTGCATTGATATCTACACAACTGTAAACACAAAATTTAAAATTTTTAGAGTTAAACATTGCACTCTTTTCTCTTCAGTAGGTGCTTTTTTTATTTAAAGTGGCGACAGACATGCTACAAGTAAAAATAGGACTTTTTTCATACTGAGGATAAAGCAGAAGGAAAGCATCATATACTGCATGTGCAATAAGATAACAGTGCATAGCCTTTCTCTAATTGCTAGGCTGAATATTTTATTACTAACATGAAGATTTCAGAAATGAATTTGATATTCGGTATATGAATTCATAGTGTTTCCCTGAATTTATGACAATGAAGAATATTTAATTAAAAAGGTTTTTGTTCAGTCTCCCAAGTAACGTTTAATTCAATATTTGAGATAATCTGTTAATGTGGTATTGATTTATGTACAGTTGCAGATAAAAGTTTACGCCTTCTTACCACTCTAATAATTTTTAGATGTTTGATGATTTCTTTGAACCGTCTTTTTGTGACCATACAACAAACTGGGAAATATCCGTCCTAAGAATTGCTATTTTGTTGAAACTTGTAGCAGAGTTTTTAAAACAGAGCAGCAATTCCCTCAAATCCCATCATAGTCCCATAATTGATTGCAATAGGACAACATTTTATATTTTGAAGACACATCCTTGATGCAGTGGATGAGTTTGCAGCTGCTGTTTAAAGCTGTAATGTCAAAATGGACACTTTTATTTATCAAATTAATTACGAACTAAGGCAATTTTAGAGTAAAAGGGGGTCCAACCTGGCGGGTGGAAAATGTATCCACTCCTTCCAGCTTTATAATCATCCAGTTTGGAAAAAAAACAATTCAAATAGGTCAGTAAAAGCCCTAGACTAATGGAAACTTCTAACCAACTGAAGCTAAATCAATGGAGTCCTCAGCTTTACTATAAAGGAAGTACAAAGATTAAGTTTTATTTGTGTTACCTAAATACTTTTGTGTCAGTAAAAAAATAAATACTCAGCTTTTTTACTAGATTTTGCGGTTCAGTTTGGCTTTAAGAAACTAACAGCACAAAATAATTTCAGACAAACTTGTATTTCATTGATCTCTGTTGCTCTGGTAATTTGTTTGCTACTCGTTTCTGCAGCAGCTGTTTCTCTAAATGTGACGGATGAATTTTCTGAATTTTACTCAGCCCTTGCAGATGTTTAGCTACCTGCAGAAATTGGATGGTGACTTGTTTATTCACTAAATGTTTCCATGGCTCTGAGTGGCGTAGCCCTTTAACTTTGTGCCATTTCAAATTAAAATAGCAAAGGCTAAAAGAGCTTAAATACTGAAAGGGATTAAATAGTTGCACATGAACTATCATGGACTCCTTGAAGAGAGGCTTGTTATTAATATTATTATTATTGATGTTATCTCTATAAATGGATGGTAAAAACTCTCCATAAACTGTCTGAATGCCTGTGAGTGTTGTGCATAGCCGTCTCCATGGTTCAATAAAAGACGTTGGATTCAATTCCCAGAACAAATGATCAGTTTTCCATCCCTGTTCCCTGCAGAACAGTAAATATCTCTGGTTTCCCACAGCAGCGATGCTCTGACTCTACCTGGAATCGTCAGGGAGTCTGCAGAGGTTTGGGCGAAGGACACGAACCTTGACTCTCAAAGCTTGCAGCTCTTCCCTTCCACTGCAAGGCAAAATATAACAGAGCAAAGTTACTGAGGCATTGGGTTTGATTTTGGGAACTTATCTGGTATTTCTGTAGCTTTGAGGACGCACTGTGATCATAGGCAAATAAAGCCTCAGCCAAATAATATTAATATTGGAAAAATACCTGAAGATTTTTGTGTAGATTAAGTACCCAAAACAACTTTAAATGACCTTCAGAAAGCCTGTCAATTATCTTTTAACAACACCGTTAAAACTTACTTGCAAAGCAAAATAGACGACACTATTTCTGTTGTCCACTGATGATTTAGAAAAATGTAAAGTATTAAACTAAGAAAATACCCAATTTTCCCTTGTACAAGCCACTTCAACTCATGAATAAAAAAACCAATGTCCTAAAACTGTTAACCAATCTCTGTTTAAATAGCTTAAATAATAAAGTATCCACAAAGGGGAAACACTTTATGCAATAAATATGTGATTCAATGTTGCATAGATTCAAAACCATAATGAATGAATGTCATAACTTATTCAGGTATAATTTACTTCACATTTTGTATAAATTAGCTTTTGGTTGCATTATGATATACTTGAAAATTAGAGTTTACCAAGAAAGTTCTTTGTATTTTTCAGAAAAGTTTCTTGTAAGTTTTTGGATAGGTTCTTGTAAATTTAAGTAAAATTATTTCCAAGATTTTACTTTCAGCTCCACAGCAACTGCTCTTAAGTATCTTAAATAATTTTAGAAAGTAGTAGCAAGAATAAGGTGCATGTTTTGTAAATTATATAAAAGTGTCTAATAAGTCCTGAGAAAATATCCTCTATATTTTCAAAATAAACTTGAAAGTTTAGAAAAAGTGGCCTCTGAAGTCAGGGAACATTCCCATAATTTACGTGGAAGTAATGGATAATTTCTGATGAAGTTAATGAAAACGTACAGAGACATTTATTAAGATTTGCAATGATATTGTGCAGCCCTGAAGGACAGTGTTATCTCCTTTAAAGAATCCAGTAAACGGCATAAAGATAATCATTAAGATCTGTAAAAACATGTATATTTTCAGCAGTTACTTTTGAGCTGAGGGAAAAGGTTTTAGATGTGAGTTTAGGAAAAGTGACCCGTAGGTTCAGAACTAACCTCTGAGTTTAGAAAAGCATTGCTTTATTATTTAATGCTTCCAGCTACAAACAACTTAAAATAAAAGCACAACTTGAATCAAACCAAAAACTTAAGAACACAAATTGTAAAATGTTGATCCTGTTGCGACTTTCTGAAACATCTCTTAGGATCAAAAAACAATTTGTTTGGTCAGTTAAATAATGTTTGGTGTTTTTTTTTTGCCTTTGATCACAGTTTTTTTTAAAAACTAAAGTGTAAAACAGTTTTGCTACTGAAAATATGCAATCACCTGTATTTTCCTATTCATCAGGTGGAGAGTAGGTGTGACAAAAGAAGAACAAGAAATTAATTACACTAACGTCAGTGAAGCAGCTCTTTTATAGAAGAAAACTTTTTGTTTTCATTTGGTTAAAGATGCAAAAGTAAAATGAGAAAAACTTTAAAGAAATCTTGTTTTCAGCATCTGCATCTTTTGCTTACAGGTAATTTTTTTTGTTTTTGTGAGGGTTTACACCAAAAACGACATTATTTTTCAGAGTAGCTTTAAATGTCTCCATGCATCAACAAGCAGCTGCTGATTACTCACCAGCTGTGCTTTTGGTATTTCAAACTTCCATTAAAATAATAAAAAAGCTGGCAGTAAATTTTAGCATTAAATGTTCGGTTGTTCTTCAATTAATGTTTTGGTCTGAAAAGACAAAATTAATCAATTTTTAACAATTTTAATTTTAAATCCGTTCAACTCAAAGAGTTTGAGAAAATTCTGGTAAATGTTGCATTCAAGAACCTTTGTGAATCTCTGTATGTCGGAGCTCCTTTCACTCAGGAATTAAAAAAAGCTGAATTAAAAGAGGGGATGTTTGTGTACCTCTCCCAGAGCGTGCCAGTGTGTGATGGGCTTTCGTGGGTAAGCCAACATTTCGTTCCAGTGATCCCGTCCAAGGCCCACAGCATCTGGGCCGGCTCGGCACACACCAATCACCTCATTGTGTCCAACCCTGTTATGATTACATTAACATGCACCTCAATTCATAAAGCAATGATTTTCCTAGGCCTAAAAGGAAAAATAAATAGTTTAGAAATTCTTTTGGCAAAGAGCAGTTGTGATTTTTAAAATTTAAAACTGAATATGGACGTAAGTAGAGCTGAACTAGTCATATGGTCAGAGAGCAGAATAGGTGAATTTGCTCTGTTGGTGATCAACAGGTTAAATACATCAACATTTTAATTTTATATCCTATTATAAGATATAAAAGTTTACACATTGAATGCCACTAAAATCCTTTTTTGTTTGCTCATATGTGACCCATATCTATATTTTTCATGGCAAGTTGAACGGCTCATTTCACACTTCAAGAAAATCAGATATGTGCCACTTCCATGTGTGGTGGGTATGTATCCAAGCATCAGCAGCCAGAAAGGCCATGTCGCATTTTATCCGATTTTTGCGTCGTTAATGTGAGACATCAAATCAAATCAAATTTTATTAGAATAGCACACTTCAGCAGCAAGGCATTTCCAAGTGCTTTAAATCTTAAAAACACAAAAATACAAAGTCAAAGTTGATTCGACAACAGCGGATCTTTAATGTATTGTGGTGCTAAGCTGTGCAGTGATTTATAGACTCTCAGCAGTATTTTAAAATCTATTCTCTGAGCTACAGTGAGCCAGTGTAGGGATTTTAGAACTGAGATAAAGAGCTCCATTTTCCTGGGTTTAGTCAGAACGCCAGCAGCAGCGTTTTGGATCAGCTGCAGCTGACATGCGTCATAATTGTCTGTCATTACAATCCTACCACTAATTGTTCTGACTACACATTCAAACAGACTTCTCTACAAAAACTACAGTCAATGCTCCACAAAACCCACTGATATTTAGTTTTGGTCTCTTTTCTTCTTGACTTCCTTGATCTTGTGACAGTACTGCAACAACTTTAAAACTGATCTACAAATGGCGGCATCTATTATTCCTTCACTAAACGGTGCACAGTTATGTGCCGTTTACGTTCCTCTTCTGCACATGCAGGAAGAAGTCTGATTTAATTAGTAATATCAATAAAAATGCAAAGAAAACCCATAAATAATAAATTTAAGACCTCATAATGCATCCCTGGAGCTGCTTTTGTTGATTAGTCTATTTTCTCCTTAAATATGCTACATTCATCCTGATCACTTTAAGTGAAACTGGTTGATTTCCTTATACAATCAGAAGTTTTGGTAACCTAAAAATGGCTCGAGTTATAGTGAGTCTTCAACTTACCGATCGTAATCCATCACCATGATGGAGAGACTGACTTGCTCCACGTTCTCTGGGGGAATGTCGAAGATGATGGCCTCGTTGTAAACAGGATTGAGTGTGCTTTTCTTGGTTGTCGTTTTCCTCTTCTTCAGTCTCCGTCCGTTACACACCAGGTAAACCTTCACATATGGATCTGCCTTAGACAAATGTAGTGTTTTTAATGTGCTGAATTTGACTGGAGCAAGAAAAACCAAAAAGGGAACAGCTAAGAAAATATATTCTCTCTCAGGAAGTTGAAACAATAATTTTATCTCTTGTCTCCTCCACTTTTTCCGCAATAGGCTGTTGCGTTTCAGTTAACTCGAGCCTCGGTTTGCTTTGATGTGAGCTTTATCTGCTTTCGGGTTACCTGAAGAGCCTGTGATGTCCATGGCTTTGAGGTTTCTGCATTTGATGACTGTTAGGGTCATTCTCCCCGCTGTGGGCAGGTAGCACAGCGAGTACATGATCTCGCCCAAGTCGATACTCTCCTGGAGCGACGGAAAGGAGAGAACATAAAGAATTTAGCCTGCTTTGAATGAGCAGACCTCATTCTGTGAATTAAGAAGCCGGTAATTTTTAAAGCAATGCAGAACCTTTAGCTGCATTCACACCCGAAGTGACCCAATTCCGATTTTTATTTTTGCTTCAATGCGACCTGTATCTGACATTTTCATGACAGTCTGAACAACCCAGGTCGGATTTTGTTTTAATCCGACCCGGGCTAATTGGATATCTAATAAATATCCAATCTTTTCAAAAGTGACCAGAATCTGAACAGCCAGGTTGCGTTCATTGATCGTCATTGATCCTCGACAAACATCACTATTAAGCGTCATGATACACGCAAGCGGGAAGGAAAGCGACAACCATGGCGGACCATAATGAGGATTAAGTTGTTGATGTGCTGGTTCTGGTCGGACAACAACTTAAAAATCATAAGAGAAGCTCCATCGTTAGCATCCATGTTTACTTCTGCAAACACTGAGCACTTTTTTTTCTTATGGCGGTTGGCAAAACACCGAGCACACGCTTCATCTGCGACGTTATTGCGCCCTCTACTGTGCATGCAGGGCACTTTCAGGTCTTTTGCAGTTCACACTGGAGATCACATACAAGTCGCATATATTTGGAAGTGCCAAAAAAAAATCTGATTTGACAAAAATCGGAATTGTGTCACTTCAGGCTGCAGTGTGAACGTAGCCTATGATAACTGTTACTTCATTTCTTTGGGTTAAATTAATTTTGCCTTTTGCAGACACATTCCAGGGTTTCCCCCAGTGTGTTATAAGCCTGGCGGGCTACCAGGCTTTACTTGCACCCACACCAGGCTGAGCATTGTTTATTCATTTAAGTCTTTTTAAAAATGATAGCATTTTTAAGACTTTTTAGTTGGTGTTCAGGTATTAATCTTCCAAACTTTCAATAACACATAATTATCAAGTGATATTTTCAAATTTCCTGTCAACTTTAAACATTTTTTAACTCAAAAACACGACGGACCGCTGGATGAATGACTGCCCTGGCACTGGGCTTAGAAAGTTTTCTGGGGGAAATTTTGCATTCATAGCCATCAGACCAGGAATTATTGTGAAGTTAAACAACCAAGTTTACCTTTTTGTCCAGCAATGAGGTTTTAAAATATTTTTCGGTCAATATCTTCATTATAACTAATCTTGTGCAGTTGCACCTTGACAGTGTGACATGTTGACTACTAAATTATATCATCATTTGGATGCTGATACTTAAAATTTGTGTTTCAACAAACAAAAGAAGTACTCTTTAAGAAGGCAAATACTTTCCCACAGCATTCGAAATTATAATAAAACCATAAAACCAAGCTGGGATTTCTAGTCCCATTACAAGCCTCTATCAATTTCAGAGTTTACAACTTTCTCTGTTCCCAGACAACAAGACAGTCTACAGCTTGAAACAACATTCTGCAGAAGAGTTAAACCCCTGATACAATCTAGTTTTGTTTTTTATTGTTAGTATTGAGTATAAAAAAGGTGAAATAAGAAATCTGGGGAATGGCTGCTTCAGCCTCAATGTTTGGCTCGGGGTTTAGATAAGAAAAAGTGTCTAAAGCAGTTGGGTAACGGTTTTCTTATCAGAAGCTATGAGATGCCAAAGCATCTGCCAGGTCATAGCAGTTTTCTCACATTATGTCTGAGAAACATTTATAACATGCAATCTGAATCCTATTTTGTCTGAAACAAGGTAAACCAAGTGTTATAACAAAACAAGAGAAGCAGCATTCGAAGAAAACGTTTCATTTTTGTAAATTGAGGAATTTTAAGAATATAGGTCTATTTTGACGCTAATTGGTTGAAATGTTGAATTTAGTGTATATTTTCTGTATGTAACAACGCTTCTTGGCAATAAATTGTGTACATTGGAAAGCCTTTTTGTTTTCCTTCAGAAGTAATAAAACATTTCTAAGTAAAAGGTGAATTAGAAATGCAGGTTACACCTGACAAAAACTTACTTGATCTTAACGTGATATCAAGATGAGATTCTTTACCATATCGCCTCTTTTTGAGAATTCTTGCAGGATATTGTAAGAAAATTGCAACAATATCTCAAGGTCAAAGGTTAGATCTTGGATTCAAGAGTAGAGAGTTATGATCTTTACCACATTTTAGGATAATCTTGGGCCTAATTTTCATGCCAGAGTGACCAACAAAATCAGTTGGACTTGCAAATTTTCCACATACTCAACAATGCATTTACCTTACATTGAATTTAATCTCCATTCAAATGGAAATAAACAAGCGTTCCACAAGCTCATACACTTTTAAAGAAGGTATTGCAAACATCTTAAACTTAGTGTTTGTTTTTAAAGTACGAGAAGCTTTCCTCTGGTGTTTTATCACTCAGGATAGAGACACAAACCAGTTTTAGCAGCCAAGTAGTAATCAGGATCACTTCTGTGCCAACATTTTCTGTAACTTCAGGGAGCAAACGGCAGAAATCTTCATAAAAATGTAGCAGCAAACACCATAAAAGGTTTTTATAGCTGTTTACTTCTTCAGAAAGTCTCTGAACTGTTTGTTCATTAGGTTCATTCTGTGTGAAACTAAATCTTAGGTTCTCAGTTGCTTCAAAATTAGTGTGCATTATAAACACAAACCCAGCGTTTATCGTAGGAAATGTTTTCATTATTAAAGAAGGGCAAAGTGGGATAAATGTTGGTGTTAAAGAGATAATTACTTTGTCTATCAGGAGTAGTTTATAGCTGTGAAGTCTGCTTAAGCAGCCAGAATTTTCAGTTTATTTTGTTGCTATAAATCTACTGTATCTGCTGCTGGATATTTTTACTCGCTGGTTATATTTATGTGTGCAGAATACCCAGCAGTTTCTAGAAAATGTGTGTGGGTGTCTGGCTGATTAAATGCATTTCCCAAAGCGTTTGAATTATGTAATGCGTTCCACCTGCTTCTTATGTCAAGCACTGCTGAGGATTTCAGGCTCTCAAAAGTCAATTGGTGCGATGTTTACTGACGAGAGCTTTCTAAAAACGGCATAAATGCCCTATTAACTGAATGTTTATCCTCAATGGCTGCGGTGATACTCGTAGTAGCAGTAATCAGAGGATTTGGTGAGACCTTATTTTAAGCTGCTACTCACTGTGGTTGCTGCGTGGATATCCTTCCATACTACTGCCTCCCTCGACAGATCAGACAGTTCAAAAAGGTTGTCCACCACGACCTCGCCGATCATGTCGTGGCTTGTGAAACGGTCAAAGTCGTAGACGCTGAAGTGCAGCTTGCGGTTGCAAAGCTCGTCGTACGCCACGGGGAAACGGAAGGTCTCATCGAACGTGGGGTTCAGAGTCTTGCGGTGAACTCGCGTCTGGAACTTCTTCTTCCTCTCTGGCAGCAGGTAGATCTTCACATACGGGTCGGAGGTGCCTGTGAAGTCTTTGGCCGGCAGGTCCAAGGCCTTGAGGATCCTCACCACTAAGGCCTGCTCCTCGTAGTCGTAAAGCAGCGAGAAACTGAGCTTCCCGCAGATTTCCACATGACCTTTGGCCTCATCCTCAGAGTCCACAGACTTCTGCTTGTACAGTTCTGGTTTTATTCTTCCGATGCTCAGTGTAGACGACTGGCGGAGAGGCACTTTGTCCATGCTGAAGTCTACGCTGCTGACATTCATTTGGCGAGGGAGGTGGCGGCGGAATGAATTATGCCTGTGGAAACAGAGAACATTTTAACATTTGATATGACAGCTCATGTTTTTTTGAAGCAGTTATGAGTGATTAGTATCTCACCTGCAGACACCAACAGAGGATTTCTAATGGTGTTTTTCAAGGGAACATCTATTCAAACTTAATATTTGTCTTTAAACCTAAAAAACCTTGGGATTTCACGTGTAATTAGGAGCACTGAACATCTCCTGCTTTTGATCAAGAAATTACAGTAATGAAATTTCATCCCTTAATGGTCATTTTATTGCTTAATTTGAAAAAAACCCCAACAGAATAAGTTAAACAACATTGAGATGTCAAGGAAAAGCAATATATCCAGTCGCTGTGAACTGAACTACAAATGCATCGATCCGACATTAATATCTGTATCAGTGCCGATATTTAGAAAAATTCTACATCTGGTATCGGTGATAATGTGCCTGATCCATAACGGCAGATCTATTCAGTCCAATTCTATGCTTTGAGTGCTTTATTTATTATTTTACATTATATTTAGAATGCCTGATTGTTTTTTTTCTGAACCACTTTGAAAGAATGTGTGTTGCAGTGCATTTTTACATGTTTGACCAAGGTAGTCATTGTCAGTTTCAGTTTCTTTATTATTTATTTTACTTTGGCTGTTATACTCTGAACAAATTAAAGTTGTTTTTCCAAGGTTGCTCAATGAGCTGTTGGTGTATTTAAATGAGCTGTACTGGTGCAGAGTTATCAAATAAGTTACCAAGCAAATTTTTAATTCAGTCTATGTTTTAAAAAACAAAAGTTTTAAGTTAATTCTTCACTGTTTTCTGCATCGGGTCAGTATCAATCGACACCAGTAGAAGTGAAAAACGTGAACTGCACACAACTGATGCCTGTGCAAACATTATTCAGAAGTGGTTTTGGTTCATTTCACCTACATAAGATGTTTTTAAAATGCAGGAATAAATGGCAAGAAAGAAAAGAACACAAGAGCAGCTTTGGTGGTCCTCTATTAAACTTTATTGCTCGGGTCATGTCTTATGTTTTGAGATCTTTTTAGCGTTTTAGCAACAACAATGTGTTCAATCACGTTCATGATTGAACAAGGAAGCCAATTATACCTTCAGGTAAAGAAATAGTGGATTGGATGGCTTTTTTCCTCCTTAAATCATCATTTAAATAAAGTACTTTCATGCAGTTTGAAGCAAAAAGACTTTCACTGAAAACAGTGTTTGTTCAAATTGTTGGAAAAAATATCGATTCAATTTTAAGAAGCAAACTTGATTTTTATAGATTTTTTATTTTTTTTTGCTGTTGTACGGAAAAAAACAATTGCATCCTATGCATTCACATTAGAGCCATTTACCAATTACCTTCCTTGTTCAGATTTTGGTGAGACATCAGACAAAACTCTGAGCCTCCAATCTTGTCACCTAGCAACAGGCCCTTCTGCTTTCCGACAGTAAGACAATCACAGCAGTGGCACAAATTATACTGCATGGGAAGCACAGCGGAAGATTAAATGCAACACTAAAGCATAGTAAACGACACAGGGAGGCTGTGCAGGTTATATGAGGCTAAAGAGAAAATTATCACCATACATTTTACTTACTTTGCACCTAAATATTTGTCACAATTCTTTTGACCTTTGGTTGCAATTGCACTTCAGCATAAAACTCTTAAAACTGCCACTTTTGTGGATAGTTAACAAATTACCAATCTGCAGCTGTAGAAACCAGTCTGTGCTCCCAATGTGCAAATAAAGACAATACTCTGAGACATCTTTTATTGGCCTTTAGAAAGTATAGAGGGAAAACTCTGCTTATCCTGTCAAGGTCATGGAAACAATTTTGTGCAAATAACCATTGGAAGCATCGTGCTAGAGTGGTTGGTGTGTTTCCATTGCGATCTCAGAGAAGTCAGACTACCAGATTAGCAGGATCGTGCGGTGAATAAAATCTATCGTTGCAAAAGTAATTTCAAAGTGTTGAACTAGGACTTAAACGGATCCAAGATTAGCTGAACATGTTGGCCTAAATATGTTGTAATTTTCCTATTAGCTAAAAAATTGCTGTTTGTGATATGCTAAAACTCATTATTACTTCAAAAAGTAATAAGTTATATTAATATAACTTGTATATATATATAAAGTTATATTTTTCACCCATGGAGGTCGCCATTTTTTCACTGATGGGTTGATGAACTGGAATCTACAGAGTAAACACAGGAAGCCTAACTTTACCTGAGTTATTGTTTATATTTGACTGGGTTATTTTTAGATAATGCCACACTGTGTCACTGTTGGCGGTAATTAAAAAAACAAACAAAAAGAAAACTGTGAGGTGAATCTGGATTGCTTTCCACACGAAAGATTGGTGCACCTCCAGTTGAAACATGAAAATAAAAAATAAAACACATTCCCCCATCTAAAAATACATCTCAGTGTGATCTGTTTACTCATTTAACATCTCTCAACGTATTTAATCGATACTAGATTCAAACCATGTTTCATTAAAATCTGACTTGCTGGAAGCCAAACCTCAGTTAAAACATGAGCGGCTGCTATTTTTTCCAACAAATCAATAGCTCCTAATAAACAACGAAAGGAAAAAAAAAAAGCAAAACGTCAAGACTGTTTTCATGCTCTCTTTGGTGTCATAACATCCCCAAGCTGAGTGATCGGGGGCATTTCTTAGAGAGTGGCATGGCTGTCAGAAAAGTGGGAGGAAGGCCTGTGAAAGTGGGCGTCGTAATCTCCGGCTCGGCCTCTCCGCTTGACCGGTGGCTGTGTGATTCATGAAGACCTTGGCAGCAAAATAATTGAATTAATGAGCTTAATGACAAGCAAAAGCAAGTGTCGATAGCGGCTCCCTGTGAGAAGCCGATCACAGCTGGCCGCTGCGTGTCACCAGGAACCTGCCCTTCCACCATGACAGCTCCGGCCCTGCAGCTCTGCTAATTATGGACGTTCTAGTTTAAACACAGAGCTGGGGAACAAAGAAAGCGAGAGCTGATTGTTTAATGACTGGGGTTTCTTCCCGACGTTGCCATAGCAGCTCAACTCTCACGCACAAGTGATTATAGGGTTCGGACTGGATGTTAGATTTGCTATAGAGCATCACTTTCTCTGTATTGTTTGAGTTTGCTAAGCCTGCCCAAGGTCACCAGGCAGTCAGCGATGACTTGCACGACGCGTGGCAAACTACCTCGAGGACTCTGTCATGAATCGCGCTCGGCACCGATGGAGCAGTTTTTAATACGTCTTGGGGAGGATGATGCAAACCAAAGCAGACAGAGGCTGGTATGAGATTCTTACAAAAACAGATAACAGGACCTCCTTTCTTCTAAATTACACCTACAATTAGTCATGCTAACACAACAAACAAACCTGCAGAAATTTACAACATAAATCAATAACAATTTAAAATGTAAAAAGGGGTTTCTCCAAATTAATACAGCTTCCTGGCAAGCATGTTTTTTACTTAGCAAAACAAACATAATTCATGACCAGACAACCAACTTCTAGCAGCTTTTCTGAGAAATAGTAGACAAAGATTTCATGTTTTCTAGTATTCTTGGGTTTGAGTGCTGCATTGAGCTTTTTTCTAATTTCACCAGAGATTTTCAATACAGAACAAGTCAGGCAGCTCATGAAACTAAACCTTGGTTGGCTTTGACGTATGCAGTTGTCTTCCTGTTTCAAGGATTTTCAAGAATTTAAGTTTTGAGACAGTAGAAGTTTAGTTCAGTTTTAGTTTTGACTGAACTGTTGTGTATTTTGTTTATTGCTAACACTTGAAGAATTTGGGATTTCTTCACAACATCTACTTTGAATTATAACTGCATGGCATATTATTGATATTCAAACTGTGATATGCTTTTATTTTGTTTAACTTTTGTACTGAAGACGTGATTCTTCCAAATTTCAACTCTAAAACTAAGCTTGTAATTTTTTAACATGTATTTGACCTGGTAACATTGATCTATATCTATATCTATATCTAAGGTATACTGGGGAAAACAACTGTTGCATGTAATTGAAAGCTGCCACATTTTTACCAGAGTGAACTGTTTCCAAGAAGGGGTGCATCGATTTATCGGTGCCGTGTGAAGCCGATCTTGTCCACCGATGTTATCAACCTCAGAAAAAGTCTAAAAATCAACCTCTGTGATTTTCTTTTCTCCTGTGACAAATTGGCCGACCAGGTCATGTCTGCACATTTACAGTTAACAAAAGTCACCCCACTGTTGCCAATTCAGCAACTTTCTTGATATATCGAGAAACATTTCAGACAAAAAAAATGGTATCGGCCAAAATCAGAGTCAGTAAGTTAGGTTTTTTAAAAGATCGGTAATCTGCGATCGGCCAGAAAACTGAAATTGGTGCACCCCTATTTCTATGTTTTATAAAGCATAAGTTCTGCTTTCCTGATTTGTTGCAGAACATTACTAAACAAAGAGCATGCAAGATGAAATGTGTGGCAGAAAATTAAAATGCCTAAACTTACTATCCACATTTGCACCATGGTGGTGACAGCTACAATAAGAATCCTCACAGCATGGACCTAAATTCAACTGAGAATCTTAACAATTGATATTCAGATTTTCTCAATCCAACTTGATGGAGTTGTTCACATTTGGTAAAAAGGATTAAAAACAACTTTGAGCATCTAGATGCACAAATTTCATGACAACAAGCCACTAAAGACTTGTAGCTTCAACTGCACTGAAATATGAAGGAAATATCATGATGATCTGTTGTACAAAAAATCCAGAAAGTCACTTAAAGTTTGTAGTTACAATCTAGAATAATGTGAAAAAATTATTTTCCAAGGTGCTGTATATATGAGAAAACTTGCTTCCTTTTAGTTTAGTCACAGCAGCAGGTGGGGGAGGGGCAGTGCTGCATTATTAAAACTTCACTCTTGCCCTTTCATTGACGTTTCATTAAATTAATTTTAAACCACAGGAGTGATATGGTAGAAAATTGAGTAGTTTTCCAACCTTGGCGCATATGTGAGTAACATGGTGGTGTTTGGAGGATGCAGGGCTGCGTTTGGTACCTGGAGGAGGACGTTGGCTCAGTCGTCTGCCTCTGGATCTTCGTCGGCTGTTTGCTGATCTTCTCCCTCAGGGCTGTTTGCACCTCTGCAGGGATGTCTGGCGACGTCTGACTGATCTTCATGGCTCCTTCAAGGTACTTCACGTTGCTCCGTCCGTTCACTTTCACCTCCGGCGGGTGTTTCTTCTCCACCTCCGCCACTTTGCACTCGATGACCGGAGTGGAACTGGGAGGAGGCGCCTCGGGGAAACCCACGTGGAGGCCATTTTCGGCGTGGGCCGACAGAGTCTTGCTCCTCCAAATGGGCCAGCACAGCTTCCAAAAGACAAAGAGAGAGACTACCAGCAAGGCGAGGCCACAGAAACCCACGACCACAGCAAGGAGACTGATAGAGATGTCTGCATTTATTAAACCACAGAAGAAGACGGGTGACACAGGACAGATATGACAGACAAACGTGCGAGGGAGAAAGAGAAAACAGGAGAGAAAGATGTAAGAAACAGCTGGCAGCATCTGCATCTGTTTGATAAACAGCTTTGAGTGTCTAAAGTGTCACAATGTCAAAAATACTCACAATAAATCTGAAAATTTAATCTGATGGCTAGCTTTTAGAGAAATTAGAAGATTAAATAAAAAAACATAAAGATTCATTGCATGGAAACAGTGATTATATTTTTACCTAATTGTTGATTTTGCAGATCACAATACCAGCTTTGAATCTTAAATGTCAAAATATTCTGGTATTATCATATTACAAAGAGCACATTTTGTCCAACAGATCATCAAGAACATCCTCCATAAGGAGGGTACACTGAAAAAAATAACTCTTTGGATGAACATAAAAAGATCATGGAAAGGATTTCCACCTGATTACTTTGCTTTATTTCAGCACCATGTAATTCTGTTACTCCTATTTTAAGCAAATGTGTTGGTCAACTTAATTTATTATGGTTATTCCAATTTAAAGCAAAAAACGATTGTCTCGCGTGGTGTGTGATTTCCCGTGACTTCCCATGATCTCGCGTGAACTCGCGTGATATCCCGTGATCTCGCTCGTCATCTTCAGCACAAGATCAGTCTGACTATAATGAATCATGTTATCTCAACATGATTACATTTCATAAACGTTAAGTTGTTGAATTTCTTGTTTATCTAACATGATTATATCACGTTTTTGTTTGAAACATGAAATTATTTAGTTAAAAGTACATATTATTTTGTTAATGTGAAAACCCGCTAAGTTCATTTTTTTCAGTGTATGCCACAAATTGAAAGTGCTGCTTTCAAGCACATTCGTAGAAATTTAGTGGAAGGAAAAATGTAGTTACAACAGGAACACCAACAGTATTGAGAATATTGTGAAGCCAAACCAAAGAATTTAGCATATATGTATCCACTTAAAGAATTACTGATTTTTTTTTATTGATCTTTAATCACTTTAAGTGTTGAGTTACTTTCCAAAACAGTTTGGAAAGCTGGCTTTTAAATAATACTTTAGTTTTTAACATAAGCAAGCTGTTCGTTGGAAGAGGAAGTTGTTTTACAAAAATATTCTTGTAATTATGTGCATTTATGGTCTGTAATAGGCATTGAATCAACTGACCCAACTTATATATCTCATTCTGATCTGCTTTATAGATGTTCACTTGTGCATCAGAACAAAGTCTCAGTAAATGCTGAATTTTTTTGGACAGTTTGAAGCATTTCTATTAATTTTCTATAAGACAGCAAATCAAATGCCATCATAATTGATCTATATAAGGTATATAATTATTCAAATATTTTCACTTTTGAGGAATATTCTCATCTACTGAGTTGTGTACTGTTGACTCCATTCCCTAATAAGCTGCAGCTCCAGACCATAAAATACCTAAATACAGAAAAAACGTTATATAGTTTAATGTTATTAGAGCTCTAAATTAATATTTTGTCTTTCTATTTACATGAAATATTTAAACTAGTGGCACTTTCTGACCTCCACATTTTTCTCTCCATCCACACTTCATATCCCAAAATAATAATATGAAAGACTGACAAGGGAAATAAAGGAAAGAGAACGAGAGGAATATTGCAGCTGTTTCTGATGCACCTGTTGCAAACTATTCAGTGTGGCGTAACAGGTAGGCGCAGTTCCAGAACATGATGAACTAAAGACAAAGTGCTTTTCTTTCTGCTGAGCTCTCTTTCTTTACGCCAAAATGGCAAAAAATATATGAAAGGAAAAAACTTCGTTTTGATTTTTTTTTTTACAATTTACCTGCGTGTCCTTTACCTTGTATGCTGCTCTCCAAGGGAAAAATGTCCGCGCATTTCTCTCGGTCCACGTGTCCCGCAAGGCAAAGTTCGGTAACGATCTGCAGAGCCCTCTGGCACAGGGTGATGCTGTCATCCGCTCGGACACTCATGTCTCTCCTGTTAAGCCATTGCACTCCAGAGGAGCCGGGAGGGCGGCGGTTCATTTGGGCACCTTTCTACGCGCCGCAGACAGCAGGGAGGCGCGCTGCGTCCTGATCCATAACCAGCGGGTGCAGAGGAGCGACTGTCCGCGTCGCGTTCCCGCGATTAGAGTAGCAGTCAGCGGGGTGACGGGAGTCCAACCCATCCGCTGCACCCAATAGCAGTGCGCCTCGGTTTGGTTGTGAATCCCGTTGGCTGCTGGTTGTAACGAGATTACTTTTTCTGGTAATGACTGGAGTTCTCCCTATGAGCGACAGACGACCTGTGCGTGTCCCCGTCTGCCGTCCAACACATGCTGGATTATAAACTCCAGTCTGCAGCCTGTTTATCTCTGGATGGACACCAGAAGGTTTAGTATTTGTGAAAAAAATCCAAATTATTCTAATAATAGGACATAATGTTCAGGACATGTCAGCCTTTAGCAGGTATAAAACAGTTTGCCACATAAATCACCTGAAGAAGGAAATGAATGAACTCTACTTGACCTCTTTGTATTATTCATGCACATATGCTGCCTGTCAAAACCAAACATTTAGGCGTTAGATCAACTCAAAATAGTGCAGAATTATGAAGAGAAAGAAAAATCTTCCAAATTAATTGTTTCCGACATCCAGAAACCAACATTTCTGCCAACTCATCTTTGCAAAATATCTCAATCTCAGTCAGATTTAATGAAAATTTTATTTTTCTATCTTGGTCACAGATCCTGACCTGTGTTTTGGCCTGAACTTTGGCTGAACCGTTCAAAAACATGCAGAGATCTGTATGTTTAGGGTTGTTTTCCTGCTGGAAAGAGAACATTTGTTCCAGGCTCACGTCTTTTACAGCCTCATAGGTTTTCTTCCAGTTTTGTTAAACAAACTTTTCATCAACAATGAAAAGCTTCCCTGTCTGTGTTAAAAACAGTCGGTTAAATCAAGTTTACCAAAGACACAACTTTCTTTGGATGGGATTTAAAAGATTTTCATTTATAAACCTGAACATTAAACTTTATTTAATTAAAATCATTTATAATTTTAAGTAAAACAGTGTTTTGCAATTTATTCAGCAGTTGATTACAGGTTGAAGAACCACTAATAATCATGTATAAAAGGTGCAATCTTGTAACAATTTGTAATCAGTGTCATGTAAGCAGCTCCTACTTAAGTACATTAAACCCAATTCTTTGATTATACCTAAAAATGATTCAAAATGCATTCCTATAACCTAGTAATTTTTTTATATCATGTAATGATAAAAATCTTAATAGAACTTGATCAATTTAGTCCAAACTTAACATATAAAGGTTAAAATACAATAAGATCACAACTTCTGCTACTGCATAGCATTGAGTTAGCTATAATTTAAAAGTTTAACCATACAGAGAGTTTTCTTTTTGCACAATACACTCACTGGCCACTTTATTAGGTACACCGGTCAAACAGCTCATTAACACAAATGTGGAATCAGCCAATCACATGGCAGCAGATCAAGACATTTAGGCCTGTAGACACGACCAAGACGATCTGCTGCAGTTCAAACTGAGCATCAGAACGATGAAGAAAGGGGATTTAAGTGACTTTGAATGGTTGTTGGGCTGAGTATTTCAGAAACAGCTGACCTGCTGGGATTTTCACACACAACCATCTGTAGGGTTTACAGAGAATGATCCAAAAAAGAGAAAATATCCAGTGAGCGGCAGTTCTGTGGGCCTTGTTGATGCCAGAGGTCAAAGGAGAATGACCAGACTGGTTGGAGTTGATAGAACCACAACAGTAACTCAAATAACCACTCGTTACAACCAACGTATGCAGAAGAGCATCTCTGACCGCTCAACACGTTGAACCTTGAGGCGGATGAGCTACAGCAGCAGAAGACCACACCGGGTGCCGCTCCTGTCACATAAGGACAGAAAACTGAGGCGACAATCCGCACAGGCTCAAAAGCAAATTGGAAAAACGTTGCCCGGTCTGATGAGTCTCGATTTCTGCTGCCACATTCGGACGGTCGGGTCAGACTTTGGCGTCAACAGTATGACAGCTTGGATCCATCCTGCCTTGTATCAACGGCTCAGCCTGATGGTCGTGGTGCAATGGTGTGTGGGTTATTTTCCTGGCACACTTTGGGCCCATTGGTACCAATTGAGCATCGTGTCAACACCACGGCCTGCCTGAGTGTTGCTGCTGACCAGGTCCATCCCTTTATGACCACAGTGTACCCATCTTCTCATGGCTGCTTCCAGCAGGATAACGCACCATGTCATAAAGCTCCAATCATCTTAGACTGGTTCCCTGAACAGTTCACTGAACTCAAATGGCCTCCACAGTCACCAGAACTCAATCCAATAGAAAACCTTTGGGATGTGGTGGAACGAGAGATTCACATCATGGATGTGCAGCCGACAAATCTGCAGCTACTGCATGATGCTATCATGTCAGTATGGACTGGACTCTCTGAGGACTAAAAAATGCATTCACACTTTAAACAAGGAGTTTATGATTACATGTTTGGTCTTAGCACAAGAGAACTCTGTAGAAAAAATGGCTGACGGTGAAATTCAGGTTTTGTTTAATCCATTTGAAACTGAAAAAATACCGTTGGATTTTTAACAAGGCAGTGCAAAAATAACACGTTAAGCAGGATTAAGACATGTTGCAATAATCAGAACACGGAGGATAAAACAGGATTTCTTCCAGCACCATAAAAGGATGATTATTTAATGTTTTACAAAAAGTGATGTTAATATTATTATTTTCCATTTTTATTCATTTCTGAAGGTCAGAAAAATTGTCCAACTTTGCTAATTGTTACAAGAACTCCCTTTAAAAACGTCCCAGTTTGCATAAACCTCAAAGCTTTTAATAAATCGTCATATATTATCTAATAAAATCATTTAATCTTACTTTATTGCAATAAACATAGAAACAATTGAATTATTTTGATGTCCACATGTCTGGATTTCTCAGTAACAAATGAATTAAGTTGATCATAACATCATCATCTTGAACAATGAATGCCAAGGCTTCGTTCCCATTTTCACACAGAAGGCTGTACAATCTAAAGTTAGAAGGTTCTTCGATCTTTGTTATGGCTTCCCTGGAGATACTTCTCCAACCTATCGTCACATGGTGTTTCTCTTCATTATCTTATACCCTGTGCCAGTCGGGAGCATGAAGCTGTAGCTAAGGGAAACTGGAAATTGCCATGGAAAGAGGAGAGCAATAACAGCTGTAGCGGGAGAGTGACACATCGGGTGATTCGGAAATCTTCAGCTGTGGCTTCTGAGATGAAACTGTCCGGAAGGGATGTTATCAACGAGGGGAAATTAACCGGAAAGGAAAGAGAAACCTTTTCACCAAAGTTATGATTCAGACACGTCATATAAACATGTCTGACTAACATACTTCAAACATGTTTGTGAGGGGAAAGTATTAGAGCAGTGGAGTCAAACTCATTTTTATTTTGGGTCAAATTAAGATCATGAATGCTCTTAAAGGCCTGGTTGTGCCAGAATACATTGAAAAAACCTGTTCACAAACTGTTAAAATATCAATGAATTCTTAAAATTTTACATCTTTTCAAAAAAGTATCACATAATCCTGAAGGATTTTGTTATTAATTTGGAAACATTTGTGCTTATTTATGTAGGTAAATGCGACTTTTTATTACTCGCTGTATAGATCATAGATTATAATCTGACATCAGTTAAAGCTGTTTAGTACAAATAAGAAAGTTTTTGACAATTTTTGAAAAAAAAATCTGCAATAAACTCCCGATTATGTATTAGTATAAAAAAGTGCGGGGATTTGTTGATTTTGCGAGAATTTCCATGATGATTCTCAAGAAACTGGAGGAACCGACTGATATAATTTGGCAGTAAACATATAAAAACTGCATCAATTTGATTGATAACATAATATTTAAGCACATTTAGTGTTTAGTCTGGAATCTAGAAGGCCACATAAAAGGCTACAGTGGGCCTTGAGTTTGAGACGTGTGTTAGAGCTTCAACTGGGCAGGAAAATGTTATCGTTGGAGTTTATTTTAATTGTTTTTGCTGCTCTGATTGGAGTCTCTGTCTTCATATCTACTTTCTGTAACACATCAGCCAACATCACTGCTGCCTCAACCTCTCATGGAGCTCTAAAGGTTTGTTGTACTACAAAGTAAATCACATGTTTTCCAAGAACCAGTAATTTTCAGGAAAGTCTGGCATGTAATAAGTTAACTCAACCTGTTGCCAGGAAAGTGGCAAACAGTTCCTGGAAAGTTCAGGGAAAGTATTTGTTGAGTTCAAGGAATGTTTTTGTTTAGGGTCTCATAATACATTTCTTTAAAGTTGCAAGAAAGTAACCAATAAATAACACATTAAATAACGAATTCAATCAAAGTTTCAGGAAAGTACTTGCTAAGATATTTTGTTCCTGGAAAGTACTTTTAAAGTTCTGGTAAAGTAACCATTAAGTAACACGATCAATAACAAGGCTAAAAAAAAAAAAAAAAGGTCACAATCTCTCATTATGTTGTTGGATCTCTTTTCATTTTAATTACAGCACAAATTTCCTATGGTATTGTTTTCATAAACGTCTGAAATATTTCAACATTTACTCAATATAACTTTAAACAAAAGCATTGATCAAAGTTTTCACCTTTCCTTTAGTCATGAATGTTCTTGCTACATATCTTAGACTTACATTTTGAAAAACCTACAGTATTTCACATGAGAATGGAAGACTTTTTTCCTTATTCATAACTAGTTTTGCAAAGGATCAAAATAGACGTTTATATTACAAGAACAAAAATGTTCAAGCGTTTGTAGGATGAGAACATTTGCAGACTAAATAGTCTTCTGTCATATGCATACAGTACTTTCTGGAAGTCGCCCTCCAGCCCCCAACAGGCGGCTTGTCATATTGTCACATGTGCTGTGCCAGAATGGTGTTGACCGGGTCCAAACTGTTGTTTCTGCTGTACCTGGATGCCAGAAGTCGCTCCAACCTTTCTAGGTTGGAGGAACTGTTGTGTGTCGGACGAGCAGAGCGTTAAATCCTCTCTTTTTCTTACTCGCCATATTGTTGGATTTCCCAGCTTCTCTGAGTTTAATGTCATCAAACTAATCAAAAAAATAAACTCTGGTGCAACTGTAGAGGCAGTAAGTGTTTATTTTATGAGCTGTAGTCAGATTAGCTGCAGAAGCTGTTAATTTTAAATTGTTTTTAAGGTATTTTCTGGGGTTTAAAATTAAAATTGTTAAAACAGTTTTACAGTTTCTTTTTTTTGTTGTTACTTTTCAACTTTAATATTTTCTTTCTGTATTTCTTCTGGTGCTTTAATTTGTTTCTTAGCCTTTTCATCAATTGTGCATCTTTTAAATGAGCTTCATAGTCTTGGTGCCACTACTGAGTGAAAACGCTGAACTGAACTAGATGTAGTTGAGTAGTGGGTCAAATTATTGAAATCAATAGATCAGGCACAGAAGAGCCAAGGCAAAACTCATGATGATGACATCATCATCACTCAAACCGTCACATATGGTTGACTGTTTGAATTAAATCAAAAACATTTGAGCCAATGGCGACATTATCTAATCTACATGAGGTTGCGATTTAATTTCATTGGTTAGTTTTAAACATTAAGCTGCATTGGCAGTTTGGCTGTTTTGGAAACGCTCGTTATTGTGAAAGTTGTAAAATATTTATATTATATCCACCATCATTGAACTCCTAAATACAGCACTGAACCCTGTTGAAAACCTCCTGGTTTTTCCACCAAATATTAATTTCTGAACTCTTAAAACATTAGTGTTGTTGTTTCTACATGAATATTAACTTGTTTTCTTTGCATTATTTGACATCTGAAATCACTGCGTCTTTTTTGTTATTTTGAAAATTTATCATTTTCTGCAAATAAATACTAAATTTTTGCTTGAAATTTCAGAGACATGTTGTCAGTAGTTCATATAATAAAAGAACAATGTTCATTTTACTCAAACGTATTCCTATAAAAGGTAAAATCAGAGAAACTGATCATTTGAAGTGGTCTCTTCATTTTTTCCAGAGCTGTATCAATGATCAGATCAGATTTTGGAGCGTCATGATCAATAAAGCTTTTTCCCTCCATTAACAGAAATAAAGCAGCAGAAGGATAAATAAATACCTGATGTTCAAAGCAGGTCATTTTAATTTAGCAGCTGTGAAGGAAACATGATTTTGGAGCGCCATGCTCTAAAATCTGGGATTAAAACTTTTTTTTGGACTTTTGGAAGTTTCCATAGTCCTAAGAAGTTGAACTAATCATTCAGTTATAAATATATAATTAGCTGCTACTGATTGTTGAGGGTTGGAGCTCTGGGAAAGTTTGCAAAAACATGAGAGATTGTTTATAGTTTCAATCCATGCATCCATATTTAAAGCCAAACCTCTTCAGAAAGGTAGGCCATAGATTCATCTTAAAACTTTGTATTTAAAATTTAAGAATGTGAGACGGGAAAAATCTGAAATTTCATAGTCAGAACCCTGCTGTCACCTTGACAACGTTCCCAATGCACCGCCTGCTCTGTTTTCCTTCTGGACTTAATGGTTTGATTTAGTCTCTACTTGTGGCTGAGTTTCTGTTGTTTGTGGCTGAAAAAAAAATCAAAATGACTTTATAGTAAACACATAATTGGCATTTATAGGTTAGTAATTGGAACGCTGAGAGCAGGAAACGTTTCGGAGTGATTATCTTGATGCAAAGAAGTAAACATAACACCAATCACTGTCCACATTGTCTCTCCCCACAGGCTTTCTCATTAGGAGCCCAAAGATAGCAGAATAAAATATTAACTCCGACTTGTGGCTCTTATGGAAGTGGATTTTGGATAATAACCAGGACTGCTTTTTATTAAAATAAGTCTCATCACAGCTCTGCCAAAACAAGCGCATCAAGGCAGAATATGGCCAGGAAACAGAAATGTTTTCTTACATTGTAAGGCCGAGAGCAAAGTGAAATTTTCCATAATAACATGAGTGCTTTTAAAACTGTTAGCAGGAATGTTTTGTTGACTGCTGGTTCATTACCCTTAGAGGATTGAAGGAACAAGCTCTGAACTCTTCTGCATTTCGTTCTGGTGCCTGAAAACACAAAGCAAAGCTGCAGAACTTAATGTTTGTTTCTGAAATATTGTATTTCCAGGATGAACTGCTGGCTACCAATCAGAGCTAATAAAAAAGGTCAGGTTATATTTGATTAATTGTTGAATTAAGAAGTTGGAGTGACCCTCCTCCACAGATACTGATCTGGCCTTTTGGGACGATGAATTGCCCATCTTTGTGGTAGTTCTGGATGATTATATCGGTTCCTGCAGCTTGAAGAACTGATTACCTGCAGGTTTGATATGTGAGACAGTTATTCTGCTCAATGCCACCACTTTATGTAGCGAAGAGTGACATTAGATCTTTTTCAAAGCTTTCCTTCATTATGTTTTTTAAAATTTCTGATAGATTTAACATCAGGCGAAGAAGAGGCGATGATTTACTTTGATGTTTTTGGCTAGAAAAAAAAGATTTTAAAAACAATACATATTGATTTAATCTTTCTTTATGTGCATTATTGTTTTGCATTATTATATTTTACCCTTGATTCATTTTTATTCAGTGAGGAAGATTTAAAAGTCAACATTTTTTGACCTTTAATTAAAAATTTTCTGATATTTTTATCCCAAATTTTTCACGTTTTGAGCTCTGATATTCTTTGTTTTTTCTAGAAAATTTCTGAAATAAATTTTTTGTACATTTCCTTCTACAATGGCTCTAATATGGCGCCGTAACGTCCTCTATAAGCACAACACATAACAAGGTAGAACTCAACGAGTTGGAAAAAAAGACACGTAAGGTCAAAAAAACTTTGAAAGAAAATGTATCAGATATGTAGAGAGATGAAGAAACGTTAAGATTACAAGAAGGTTTGGCAATTTAGAGGATTTTTAAAACTTTTTACAATGCAGTTACATTTGAAAACACACAGAGGCAAAGCAAAAACTAGACTAAGTTCACACTCTGGAGTGTCAGCAGGTGAGAAACTCAAACACATTTGAAGCAAGTTTCTAATCATTGCTTGTGTTCCTTTGTGTCTGCTTGCAGGAGGACCGAGTGTGATAATGTCAAATGTCATGGTAAATGTCAGCAAAATGGCCTCCAATGCAACAGCGTTGATATTTCAGAGGAACGGTACAAAGCGTTCCCTCCGTCACCTGCAGAACAAGGTAGGTAAGCAGCATGTAAAGATGAAAGCCTGTTGTGTCAGGGAGGATAAGAAGAAACACATTTTTTAAATGAACCAGGTTTGATCAAATTAATCTAGAAGCTGTTCATCATTTTCAGAAAAAAAAACCCCACAGAGGAGACAGGTGGATGTTTAGCACATAGTCTGTCACATTGGCTGACATTGGAAAAAGGAGCCGATGAGTGAGAAACGATTTCATCATTAACATCATTTCATTCGTTATTCATGAGCAGGAACATAGGTGGCTTCCAGCATGCTGCTCTGCTGCCTGCAACCAAACACACGTAGGAAAACACTGAAATTACCTCCCTAATTGATCAGTTTGGAGACGACGAGAACATCATCAGGAATCTAAATGAGCTGACACAACGTGAGGCGGAGAGGCAGTCCTGTTTCTGAATGTCTAGCTCACTGATGTGTAGCTAATATAATAACACAAACACTGTTAGCTCTCTGTTTCTGTCTGAGGAGCTTCTCAGGTTTTGGCAGTGTTAGATGAGCTGGATCATGTTTCTGTTTGCTGTGGTTTCTTTTTTTTTTTTCCCCCATTCGCAAAGGTGTGATGAGTGAAGCTGGATCAATTTGTTACTGAACAGTTTAATGACACCCCAGCGGCCCTGGTAGCGCTATCCTGAAAAGACTGTTTTGTGTTAATTATCCTCACAGCCCTTGTTGTCACTAAGTGCCTTTTTGGCAGATTTATAAGTGCAAGTGACATGACAGGGATTATCGTCTTATGTTTACAGGCCTTAGAGTGAAAAGTATTTCCATTATAAAGCTGGTTTCTGAAATGTTGTGCTAAGTTGGGTAAATACCAAAACATTTGAAGAAATGCTTCAGTTTTCTGACAGATATTCAGAAAATGCTGCTCATCTTTTATCCAGGGTTCTTAGATATCCTGGAGCTATTTTATTTTATTAACATAAAAAGTATTTGTATTTCCACACAGTATTTCTTATGCTATTTAAAACTTAATCATCCATCTGTCAGACTATAAATCCTTTGTCAAAGTTTGTGGTTTCCAGGTTGCATATTTAAAGTCTGACTTTCTTAGGAGCTGCTAATTATACATTAAAATTTGGGAGTAAAATGATTGGAAGTTCAAAAATAAAACTGAAAGAAAAGCATAAGCAACAGTTTACACATGTGTTAGACTTGTAGAAAATGTTACTCCACAAAACAATGCAGAAGTTTAATAAAGACACTTTTGCTTCTTTAATTTTGACTTTAAGAACATGAAATTGATTGTTTTCAATTCGCTTTTTTTGAAATTTCTAAAAACTAATTGGATTTAAGATTTTTAACATTAAAACATAATTTTTGTTTATTGAATTCTGGACAAATCCATCAGATTAGACTTGAAAATTGAAAAACTGAATGGTGAAATTGAATAAAGAGGCCAAACACATGTGAAGCCATGTGTGATCTAAAGTATAATTTTCTTCCAATCATATATTGTATTTTAATACACCTTACATAAGATTTAAATCATTTTACATAACGCTGTGTATCCTGGAGATCTTGAGTTCAAATAACGGTTTAATTCAACACATTTTTCTGATTTATTTTTCATTGGTTTACCATCTAATATGAAATTATACATACTGATTCCACTATTGTTTGACATTTACCTTATTCTTATGTAGCATTTTCATTTTATAAGCTCTTTACTCAGACTTGATAAGTCATTAATTTTGTTTTTCATTTTAGATGTTTTAAAAACTGACGAGCAAGTGATCCGTTAGAACAATGATTTTACGCTGCTCACATTCAAATCATTGCAAGGTTTTCTGTCTAATTTAAAGGATGCTAAAGGATGACAAAACATTAAATAAAAATAATATTAATAAAAAAAACATCTGTGCAAATGTTCTGAATATTTTTACGTATGCAGGAGTTAGACAGAAAGTTTAGTTTTTTAGTTTTGTTTCAGGCTACAACTTCCAGAATATGGAGAGCCATATCAGCCAAAACTAAATAAAACAAAAATTATTGCATAAATAAGTTAAACAAATATTTATTTATTTATTTGTTGATCAATTTAATTTTGGATGAAATGGCTCTCCATAAAAGAAATAGGATTTTTGCAGAATTTAGTGTTTTTATCATCCAAATTTTGCGAGACTGCAGAAGAATAGCGGTTTGCTTTTAATCATACCGAAGCTGAGATGATGGCAAAAATATGCAGTTTTTATTGCTACAACATCTATAAAACCTAAAACGGTTTTACTTAACAGAACACCAATCCTTATTTCACAGATATTCTAAGAAACATTCAATAAATGTATAAAATAGTCAGAAATATTCACTATTCTTCCCCTTTTTGACGAATGATAAAAAAGATCTTTACATAACCTGCTAAATAGATGTCTTTAATTCCGGTCATTGAGCCGGTTCGGTTTAATCACAGGTTTCCTAATGGCTCTGTGGTTTAATTGGGCCATTTAAAGGTTAACTGCTCTCACATTTGTAACACTCAGACATTTCTCACCACATTCTCCCTCTGCAGTTCCGGCCCAGACGCCACAAAAACAAGCTTAGCGTGTTTTTCTCTGCGTCTACCTTTAGAAATAATTAGCACTGACCAACATCCATTTCCCCCCATCAGCCTTCAAATAACGCTCGTTTGTCTCCTCCAGCGTTCCGTATTTGTTCTTCCTCCAAACACATTGAATGAAACCAAGTATGCAATTAAAATTTTAAATAGAAACAGTAAATCCAGTGAGGAAAATTCCAGTATCTCTTTCTTTGATTACTCAAAGTTTTCCTGTTGCAGTAAGGAATTATACCCATAAATCAGAAGTAGTTAAAATCTGCTTAACTACTATCTGAAAACAGTGCAGACCTAAAACTTTGTTCTTCACACTTTTCACAATCATTGACCATGAAAGAACTGAAGGCGTTCTTGACGACCATATTTTATAATGAATATAACTCACATGTGTCAAACTCAAGGCCCGTGGGCCAAATCTGGCCCGCTGTAGCTTTTAATGTGGCCCTTTATATTCTAAACTAAACATTAATTCTGGTTAAACTTAGTTATCAATCAATTTAATGCAGTTTTTATCTGTTTACTGCCTAATTGTATCAATGAGTTCCTCCAGTTTCTTGTGAAATATCGTGGAAATTCACACAATATCAACAAATCCTTGCACTTTTTTTCGCTAATACATAATTGGTAGTTTATTGCAGATTTTTTTCAAAAATTTTGAAAAACTTTCTTACTTGTAATAAACAGCTGCCACGGCCTTAATTGATATCAGATTACAGTCCATGATCTATATAAAAATGTTGCATTTACTGTCGCAAATATTTCCAAATTAGTACCAGAAACACTTTTTAGTGCAAAGAAATCACAAAAACAATCATGAAATCCTGGAGGGACTGAAAAGATGTTCAACAATATTATCTAATTTTAAGAATTAATTGATACACACACAGTTTGCCAGTTTGCTTTCACAGTTTATTAATACATTTTGGCGCAACCGGCCCTTTAAGAGCATCCATTATCTTGATTTGGCCCAAAACGAAAATGAGTTTGACATCCCTGATATGACTGACTAAAAACTGAGGAAATTAAGTAGGGATGGAAAAAAACTCTTTGCATAAATACCTCCTGTGAAATATGAACCTGTCACCTACCGTTCATAAGTGCATGAAGCATTTATTTCATTTTATTAGAGCCTATCAAGGTGCATAAACAACTACTTTCTCCTTCATGCGCTTTAAATTTCTTTAAACGAGATGCCAGAAAACGAGATGCTCTCTTTGACCGGAAGTTATGACTCTGAAAGTCTTCATCTCTTTTTTTATTTCACTTACACAAAGGTCAAACACTTTTGCCTAATTGTATCAATTAGTTCCTCCAGTCTCTTGTGAAATATTGTGGAAATTCACACAATATCAACAAATTCCTGCACTTTTTTCCGCTAATACATAATTGGGAGTTTATTGCAACTCTTTGACTGGAAGTTATGACTCTGAAAGTCTTCATCTCTTTTTTATTTCACTTACATAAAGGTCAGACAACGGGACATTTCTGCAGCTTTGCTAGATATTTTTCCTCAAAATAAAACCTGTGTTTCTCTGCGAGTAGGAGAGGTTAAACCTCCTGCTCTCCCTGAATGCTTTGGGCCAGGACTCACTGCTGACCTGTTAACAAGTTGTCCATCTTTTCCATTTCATTTTTCTCTTGGTCATCGTCTGCAACTCCAAACATTTTCTGATTCTATATAAAACATTTTTCTCTTTAATGAGAAAAATGTTATTTCTTCTTCTACTGACACAGGCAAAGTAGAGGCCCTAAATCAGCGATGTCAAACTCATTTTCATTTTGGACCAAATAAAAAATCAGAATGTTCTTAAAGGGCTGGTTGTGCCAGAAAATGTTGATGAAACCACTTAAATTACAATAAATAGCTGTTCCTCCAGGATTTTGTGATTTAGTAATGACAGATTTTGTGGTGCCAGTTTAGAAATGTCTGTAAGGAATTTGTACAATATTTGCGTTAATGTATGATGTTAAATGTGGCTTTTTATTACTCTGTTATAAAGTCAAGTAAGGCTGTCTGTTAAACTCAATGTTTTTGAACAATTTTGAGAGAATTTGCAGTAAAATCAGGAAAAAAAAGTGCCGATTTGTTGATTTTGTCTGAATTTTGCAGATTTGTGAAAACCTGGAAGGACATATTGATGTAATTTGGAGTCTAGAAGGCCACATAAAAGCCAACGGCGACCCAGATTTGGCCCCTGTGCCTTAGATTTTGACACCTGTGTCCTAAATGGATACCATGCATCCACCATGGTTTTTATTTGCTTTTATTTTATTTTATTTTATTTATTTCGAACAGACAAACGTAAAAGTAAGAAATAAGAAAAAATGTAAATTAAAACAAAGTATTGTGCCTTTTTTGAAAAGGAGCAGGTAGAAGATACAAGGTTTATGATTTTATGCACCTCTCATACTCATCAACGTATAAACATTTAAACTTAAATTATTTCCACATTACATGACACTTAAATCTCACATTCTCATCTTTAAATGTACAATTGTTTATACTTTTTTTAAATATCATTTTTAACATTTTTGGTATTTGAAACACTCATCTTATACAAATTCCAACCAAAAGTTTGTATTCATTAATAATACACTTGAATTTGCTAACTTTTTACAGCTTTTCTTTTTTCCTGAATTGACTGATCACCCATAAAACGATTGCAATGCTTCTCTAATTTAATTTTAGACTATTTATCAGTAATAAAACATACAAATTCATCAGGGAATCAAATACCGTCAGTAGGAAGAAACAACCCAAGTTGAAAGACAATTCTCTTCTAGTAGTTTACGCCTTGCAGGGTGTGAAACTGCAATAAACTTTTCAGTAGTGCTGCTCATGATGAACTGCAGTAATAAAGAGTCACTCTTCTTCATCTCTGTTTCACTCCGACAGAAACACACACACTTGAATAAGTGGCAACTGATCAAGCTGAGAGCGCCTCACTGGGATGTTCGGAACAATTACCTCTGCCTCGCTGCCACTCAGGACCCCTCAGGTGAAGTCATTATTTCACCCAGAGGCTGCTCACTACCGTCACAATTAATTCACATTAACACCAGAGTTTGAGCCACCAGGGCAATCCGGATGCACGGTTCAAATTACGATCATTTGCTGGACAAGGCAGCAATGTCTTGCATTTGGGTCAGCTGGAAACTACAAAGCTAAAAGGACACTTTGGAGATTTCTAAATGAAATGTCAAGGCTGTGAAGGTTTTGATGGTAAAGACAAAGAGAATACATTTAAATATAATGGACTTTTGTAGGGGGGAAAAAATCTGCTTTCAAGTAAGATGAAGGATAAAGTGGATGGATCATCAACAGCATAATTTACTACTTTGTAGGAAAGTTTAGTTTTAATGATTCAAATTCTTCTTTGTCCATCAAATTGATATAAAATCCAAATTTCAGTATAGTGTTGTAAATTTCAATATCAGTTGAAATTTACCAAGGCTAAGATACCAAGGTTACCAAGGCTGACTTGGTAACCTTGGTAACCTTCTTGGCCACCAGGAAGATAACTATAAGATGGCTATAGCCTTCTTGGTATAAGATAGAACCTAAAAAAGGGAAAACTAATTCGAAAAAAACACTGTAAGCATTACTGTCAGGCTTTTGTAAGCAAGTTTTACAGGAAAACTTAAAATAATTGCTAATGTCTTTGTACATTGGCATTAATACAGGGTTCTGGTAGCAATAACCAGTGATCGCTTTCTGATTAGTAACACCTAACTGCTACTTTCCACCTTAAATCCAATAAAAGAGGAAATTATTTACTTCTTCATAATTCACTGAAGCTTTCCGGTGAGTCCTCAGCTAAACCCCGGACCGGGAATCGGTCTTACATGGTTCAGGAGTTGGCACTGAAACTAAACAAATTTTATTATCAGAGAAACATAACCCAAGTCGATCTCAAATAATGATTTCAATGTTAAAGGAAAAACAACAACAAGCAAATCAATCTGGCTCTTAACTGATTTTGTCACTATTGGCGGCAAAAACTGGGTCTTTTATATTGTTGTGGAGGAATTTTGGCCAACTCTTTTTGAGTTGCTCTTTGCTGTGTTTGATAGACGGCCTGATTGAGGTTATGCCACAACATCCGAGTCTTTCGAGTCAGTAAGAACTGGACTTGTTGCACTTTAGATCATTGCTCTGCTGCAGATTTTATTTGGCTAAGAGCAGAACTCTTGTTTCCATCAGGAACCATATTTTCTGCTTTTCTTTATTCAGGTTATCTTCATGTTATTAAATTTTAGTTATCAGAAATTTGTGTGACAAAAAAACCCAAATAATTAAAACCTTTTTGTACATCCAAGATACTTATTTGAGTGAGAATTTGTAATTAATCTTCATCAGTGCGATGGCTGCAGCACCTGTTTTTATGATTTCTTCTGTTTTTTCTGTAAAATTGAATCACAGTTTTGTGTTCGGGGCGACCACTCGTCTGATTGTTTCCACAGACACTTCTAAAGCACAGACGTCCACAATTCAAGAGTCTTGGTTTCATTGAGTTGTTGTCATGGTTACCTGGATGTTTAATGGATCCCATGCTGAAGCAGAGACAGAAAGAGAGAGAGAGAGAGAAAGCGTCTCCCCACTTCCCTCACAGTTATAATTAAACACAGTTTAGAGCACGCTGGTTCAGTGGCACTCAGCGTGATTTTTGGATGAGTTTTTGGTCCATCAACTCAACAAAGCTCTCACTTTGAGTCTGAGATGAGTGATATGATAACTAATGCTCAGCATCCCAATGTCACATTTTTATCTATTTTCCTCTCTGTTTTTTTCCCGCCATTTTAGTCGGCTGGTTTCTTTTTAAATAAAACTTTAAAAGCCAAGAGATGATCCACACATTTTGCATCATTCAGTAATATAATAGCTTAGACAGAAAGCAGTTTGTTCTTACTGCAAGCTCCAGATTTGTAAAAATAAATCTAGTAATCCTCAGTTTCTCTTTTGTTCAATGCTGCCATCTGAACTCTACCTGAAAAGTTGTAAATGGATGACCAGGCAGGAACACCTAATCCCCCAGAAAGTCACAGAGCCTCTTTGACTTTATTAGAATCACCAGGTACTTTTGACTGAAATCATCTGCAAGCACCCAAACAAACAGCTCCGCATTGAGCTCCGTCTATCTACACTGACAACCTCGACAAACATGAGATGACCCACCCTTAAGCCCTCGCCCACTCAAAGAGAAAACGTGAATGAAGCGTCCTTTGAAGGCGTCCTTTTTCCTCTCCAGCTCCACTCCTTTCTTCTCCGTCCGAGGTTATTAAAGAGGATCTTGAGGAACATCTGGTGGGGGGGTTATTAAGAGAAGCCAAGGCTGAGATTCGCTCTGATGGTTACATAAGAATAGATAGGTGCAGTGTTACATAAAACACGTTGTGCAAAGAGCGCTTACCTGCTGCTGCGATGAACATCATTGTTGGAAAAGACAGATTTTATTCCCAGAACAAATCAGAAGTCCATTAATAGAAGTAAACTAGATTAAAATATCAAGCAGTGATTTTTCCTTTACAATAAAAACTAATTTATCTTTAGATTTATGTGTTGTGCGCACAGTAATTTATTCACTTTTCATGTCTAATAGTGTGAAATTAGGAGTTTTGACATCCACTGAAAAGCTCAAATTACTCTGAAAAAGCTTATTTCAGAGTCATAAATAAGCTATTTCATAGGGAACCCTCCCTATGAAACAAAGCCTTTCTTAAAGAAGGGTTACTTTGTAATTTAGAAAAATCTCTGAAAATGTATAAAACAAAAGTAGAAATTTGTTTTACATCTACGTAGTGGGACATACAGTAAATTGGACATAAAGCTGGGTGTCGTCTGCGTAGTTGGATGTAAAGCTGGGTGTCATCTGCGTAGTTGGACATAAAGCTGGGTGTCCTCTGCGTAGTTGGACATAAAGCTGGGTGTCATCTGCGTAGTTGGACGTAAAGCTGGGTGTCGTCTGCGTAGTGGGACATAAAGCTGGGTGTCGTCTGCATAGTGGGACATAAAGCTGGGTGTCGTCTGCGTAGTGGGACATAAAGCTGGTTGTCGTCTGCGTAGTGGGACATAAAGCTGGTTGTCGTCTGCGTAGTGGGACATAAAGCTCGGTGCTGTCTGCATAATCGGACGTAAATCTGAGTGTCATCTGCGTAGTGGGACATAAAGCTGGGTGTCGTCTGCGTAGTGGGACATAAAGCTGGGTGTCCTCTGCGTAGATGGATGTAAATCTGAGTGCTGTCTGCATAATTGAACATAAATATTAGTGTCATCTGCGTAGTGGGATTCGCTAACCTCAGTAGTGTAATTCAAGCGTGTTTTGATGCCAAGAGAGCTCAGAAGTAGCTGAGCTCTCTTGCTCTGCTTTAAGGATTTCAAAACAAGGAAAAGAAATATTAGGGGAATATAAACAAACCTTAAAAAACACGACTCAAGATTGCATTACTTATCTGTTAAAACTGCATCCTTGAATAAATCAAAAAATATTACATTAGTGTTGAGCTCCGTTCAAATGTTCAAAAGAATCAAAAACTACAAAGTAATTTTGATGATCTCCACTTGGTAACCGCTGTCAATTTGTTTGTCTCTATCCACACTCCCATCACTTATTGATCCTTTTTCTCACACTAACACCAATTCTGTAAAACACACTGACAAAGGAGAAGAGGCCATCACAGTGTCTCGCCTTTGGCTCGGCTCTTTTTCAGGCAGGCGATGATCTTATCTTCCCGTCTGCGACCCCTGTGCTCGGATGGGCTCCTGAGATAGCGTGTCTATAGGAAGCAGCAGTTCATCAACAATCACCTTCCACAAAAGCCTGACGCAAAAGGAAGGGATAACATTGTTGTGTAATTGAAGCTGCAGAGAGACAGCTTCAGTCTTAGTCTTTTTTCCTTTTTTATCAGAGTGCACCATCAGACATGGGGGTAATGGTTTTGGAGGAATTAATAGGGCAGGAGTGTAAAAGGCAACAGTTTGGTTTGTCAGGCTGCTTTTCAGGAGGCGAATGCGCAAAAACAAAATGGTCCTGTTAGACTGACAACAGTGATGCTTCTAAACATTGACTGAAGAATGATTTGCTTTACTTTCTCATGTTTTGGCTGGTTAAAGTGGAGGCAAAGATTTGTTTTTCTGTATCAAAAATATTGATACAGAAATATGTTAGCCAGCGGAGGAGGGGAAATTTAGTTCACCAAAACAAAATTGTTTTCCATCATTTCAAGAATAATAGCGGGTTTCCACTTAACTTTAGGAAAATAGGGAACATGCTGATGAAACATCACTGTAAAGCTCTAATGGAAATGTAATTTATTTCACATTAAGACCAAAATTGCAGCTGTTTCACGTTCTTCATCTTAGGAAGTAATGCTAAGGACGCTACAGTGGCTTCTAGACATTTTTATCTACTCGTCTTTGGCGTGATTGTAATTTTAGTCTTGTGCTTGATTATAGAGGATGCAACTTCAATGACAAACAAGAACTGGATGTACAAATCAGAACTTATTAATTTCCAGTCCATACAGAAAATATCAAAGCACACGCAGTGCCGAGAACAGTGGTTATTTCTTCTGTTTCCCTATTTTGTCACATTTAATTTTGTCAGAACTTAAGACGAATTATAACATTAAAGATAAAAACAAAATCTGTTTTCTATTTGGGCCAAAAAACTTTCTAAACCATTCTTCTCCTGTGTGAAATAGTGAAGCACTACGGGCTAGGTTGAATTTCTTACTTTTTGGGGGGTTAAAAAGCAATTATTCAAGATTTAAAATGAGAGAATGAACATTTGTATCTTAAAAAGCACATTGGTTTAAGCCTAACAACAAATAAAAAAAATATCTGAGCCAAACCAATATTCCTTCTGGCATTATCTCCTATTAAAAATTACTTTATATGCTATAGCCATAAATTAAATAGGATAAGATTGATTTGGAGAAATTGAAGATATGTTTAAGGTGTACTCCCACTTCTGGAGAATAACCTTTCAAGTAAACCAATAAAAGAAGAAAAATAATTTGACATGTATGGCTCACTTAAATGTGAAAATGTGCTGTTTTGTCTGACAGTAAAATGATAATAGCATCCCTCAGTTTTCTGTCCTTTACATTACAAGTTAATTATAGTCGTCCAGGATTCGCCTGTGGTAGATATTTATATATTTTTAGCTGAAAAGGTTAGAATGCAGATGTATTAGTTAGAACACCTTTTAAAAACTGAAGACATAATCTCAAACTACAGATAAAGTCACTATTTAAAAGTTTTAAATTCTGCAGGTATTCCTAAGATAGAATGACATAACTGTGTTTATTAGACTTGGTTGTGTTAGAGGACTGTCTCCGCCATCTTTGTTTCAAGTTACAGTAAGTTGTTATTAAAGTTGCTAGTTCAGTGTTTCTTATTTCCAAAATTCACACATTTTTTCAGATTTTGCTGAGTTTTTATTTCCTCAAAATTGGCCAAAACACTGGGTGTAAGTGACTGCTGCCTCATTCTTACTTGAAGTCAAGTTATAGTGAGTGAAACGGCGATTAATAAATAGTCATGTTTAACATCATAGCGCAAGTATTGTAAAAAAAAAAATTCTTATAAATATTTCTAAATCATAAAATGTGTGATACAAAATCCTGGATGGGCTGATCAGTGTGAAAAGATGTTCAATATTGTTTAATTTTAAGAAACACTTACTGAATGCTGAAACAAACAGCTGTTTATTGATATTTTAACAGTTTAATGGGTTTTATCAATACATTTTGGCACCACTGGCCCTTTAAGAACATTCAGATTTTTGATTTGGCCCAAAATAAAAATGAGTTTGACACTCCTGGTTAAACAGATGACAATAACACCTTAATTTTGAAATTGATGTTTTTGTAGCCCTCTCCTGATTGATACCTTTGTAACATTCCTGCATACCCTGGCTTCAGCGAAAGGATACAAATCAGCATTATCAACATTTATTTTATTTTATTTAAATTTTGTAGGGTGTATGTGTCATATTAAAGATAGAAAAGCACAAGCTTCATTGGCATCACGCAGATCAAACTGTGAACTTAAAGAGGAGTCTCTCGGCGGTACTCTCGACATCTGGCAGTGGGTTAATGACAGTCGTGTTTCCTCCCAGACGCCTGCTGAGAGAAGAAGCACATTAGATTTTCAGCCACAGTAGTAACACATGTTAGTGAGGAAAGACTTTGCAGACTAAAAGGTTTTCATTTAGCGCTCAGAGCTAGTGTGGATGGATGACTAATTAGCTCGTTATATTTACACTAGCACTGCTTTTAAAGCTACGACGTCCTTGTTTATCTTAGCAATGGTATATAGCAGATTCCACACATGGATTGCTGAGTAGTTTGATATAAAAATGAAGTTAGCTCGAACAGTTTCTTTTGTCAAGTGTATTTCTCCCAGATTGTTCGGTCTGTCTGAGTCTGAATGCAGCTGTCACTTTGTCTGAAAGCTCCCTTTGAATTCCTTGCACAAAATTACTGAAGCATTTCTGAGAAATATTAGCAACGTGATGGACGCAAAATGATCTTTTTGATTACTTTCTCCCCATATGTAGGGTATGTAATACCAGGAGTTATACACTCTGTTGCACAGAGAATGACAGTACAGCATGAAGGGAATGTCAAAAAATACATTTTGAGAAAATGAGAGTGATTTTAGTCAAATGTGTTCATATTCTTTTATACTTCAGACAGAAATCCTCATTGCCTTCTTAAATGAGAACATTTTGCTTTCTGTTATATATTACCACCACATATTGCCGACTATGACAAAAAGTGAACTATTGAAGCTATGCCATCTCAGACAGATCCAAAAATTAAAAAATGGGGATGTTGGAAACTTGTAGCTGGCAGCTGTTGTTGGCCGTCCTTCTGCCCTGGAAGCTTTTTGCCTTATTTGCTAATTCAGTTTGCTGCCTGCTCTATCAAAGTCAGCCAAACAAAAAACTGTTCAAGGTTACATCAAAGTAATTGAATCATTTCAATACATCCCTTGTTAGTTAGCAGTTAGAAAAGCAAAATTGACATTGTTGCGTGCAAAAACAAACTGAAACATCGTCTAACGGGATGCAAAAGCAAAATGTTTTACTTGCTTTCTCATCAGTAGGAAGAGATTCTCTTAAACATTTAGATTATTTAATCTGAAGTGGATTTCTCAAAATTACAAACAAGGCTGCAGAATATTTGACACAATATTGTTGAGAATTGCAATGAGGATATAGTTTGGGACCAAACCACACTTTTATTAATAATCCTTCTTTTGCATCATTTCAGTCTCAGGAGCCTTGAATCAATTGAATCAAAATCACATACAGACATAAATATCATATCCAAGCAGATCTCTGCAGTTGCAGTATTTCACATATTGCATTAATGATTTGAATGCAGCTTTAATGTATTTTGTGCCACTAATGACGAATTAATCTGAAGGAATCTTGGGAAAACAAAGCTTATCATTGTGTGATAATGAAAAATCAGCTTCAGGTAAGAACTTTTCTGTTTTTTGTTTTCTTGAGGTCACAAGATCATGATGCTGCAAAAGTGAGCCATGTTGTTTTGTTTCCAGTGTCCTCTGATGATATTGCTGTCAGGGTGTGAAGATGATTAGATACAGTATTAAATTTTAATCTGTGACTGGGATGTTTCCAGCATGTTTGCAGCATCTCTGGTTTAATTTATCACTCAAATTATCACATATATTAAGCTGTTATCTAAAAAAATACAAGATAAGTGATGCCATGATATTAAGATGATTAATTATCACGTATGACTCCACAGAAATAAAATAAAAATAATTCAGAATAAAATTATAGCAAATATACAACTTGGCAATTTATCATGTTGATAAAGCCGAAAATTTAGCTTTTAATCAGAAAATCCTGGAGAACGTTTGGTTATCAGTTTGTGTCTTTAGTCTCAAGCTGACTTGAATTAATGTTGTTTACCTCTGAAAATAAAGGTTTAAGAGTGGCCTAGTCAAAGTCCGAACTTATACCTTACAAAAGTAATTTAGTTTAGTGAGTGTCCACATTTTTACACTGCACAAGGACACGTTTGCTGGTATTTATCAGTGAGTTTTGGTTTTTACACTGTTTATGTTGGTTTTATTTTAAATTTAGTTTGGTGTGAAACCTTTAAGTGTAACAAAAAGCAAAACCAGAAAATGTTTTCACATTACTGTTCTCCATATGGCTGTTATCTAAGATTATGCAGACTTTTTTCTATGTAGACGGAAATTTCCTCCTTCCATGTTTAACACAGGTTACTGACAGCTTATTTATCTAAACTCGCTATTTCTGGATCATCTTATTAAATGTTTTACTCCAGTTTGGTTACATAATTTGTGTTTTTTATTGATGGAAAAGCAGAATAATTTATTGTACATTTATACACATGCAGAAGAAGATGTGATAGGAGTATCGTGGGTACATGCATGGGTCGAACCATCAATCCACCGACTCATTGAGCCGTCGTTTCACTCGGAGGCTCAGCGTGGGCGTCTGCTGGACAGGAAATAATGGTTCATGCTGATGAATGAAAGTTAGCTACAGTTATTGATTAGCTGAGCACATTAGCTGGTAATGTTAGATTCGCTCTGCTGTGATGTGCCTTTCTTGTGTTGGAGCTGTTAATGCTTTAGTTTTGGATTTTTGCTCAAACTTTTTAATTTTCAGACATTTATGACGCATAACCATGGCAACAAGATATTATACAGGCAGCAGCAGTTGATTAGCATCTCAAATATTTCCCAAACTGACCCCCAAATGTCAGAGTAATTAAAAATGGATGCATGAGACTCTAATACAGCTACCGTCTTCAGTCAGAAGCCTCTAAAGATTCACTGGCAACATAAACTTAGGCCCATTTTTAGCTTTGTTAGTCTCAGTTTTGTTGTTTTAATTATTGATCTTGTCTACACAAGCACTTCTTTCCTTGCTGCCATTTCCCAACTTATGAAGATCAACACACACACCTTCCTTTAATGAATGCCATGTTTTCTTGTATTTCCAATTTTATTGAGTGGCAAAGACAAATGGGCCTGTGTGACAGATCAATTATTTACCCCAAACAATTTACACCCCTGCCATCCTCCGTGTGGGAGAGCGTTCACCTTTTGGGTGACAACAATCAAGCATGCCATTTATGGGAAGCATAATACTTTACTCTCAGGAAGGTGAGACTGATGTCAACAGAGAGGCGAGAGTTCGGTTGCATCCTGTCCATCAAAGGCCAACGCAGAGAAACACAAAGGACAAACAGCCATTCTGCATAACATTAGAAAAATACATTATTTGTTGGTTCTCAAAGCGCATGATTCTAGGAAATTAAGTTACGTCTTGCTGATTTCACGCAGCCTGATTTTCATAGGAAGTGTGGTGCTGAAGACATGCCTTCTCCTGCTGTGATAAACTTTAGCATTTTCAGGCTGATTCAAAGAGAAAACAAGAATTTCCAGAGGAATATAAACAAAAAATGAGGCTAACTCTCCCAAAAAGGTTGCTGTTAGTTTTATTTTTTTATCAACGTCAGCCACTGACGTTCTCCTAATCTCTTTAACCCGGTCTAGTACCAAAGTACTCTCTGATACTCTCTTATTTTAACTTCTCAGTTTAAAAAAGGTCACAATCCTTTCAGTGAAAACAGAGCTACTTCTCTGCAGCACTAATCCTCAGTTGAATCAACAAAAACAACATTATCAGAGATAATGAGACAATTATCTCCAGAGATTCAAAACAAACTGCTGGACAATAATTTAAAGCCTCTCTTGTCTTTTTATTGTTGTTTACTTGTTTTGCCCAGAATTTAAGAACTGTTTTCTTCTGCTTTTTTGATGAAACTTTGTTTAGGTAAACTAAGTCAAACAATGATGGTGATTTCATTTATTAAGGCGAAAAGGTTATTCCAAAAAACTCCAATGCTAACTTCATCGATAGAACCTGAAGAAACATTAGATTTTAATATGTTTATTTGTGCCTAATGCAACTATTTCTGTTTTTTTTTCTTAAAGCAATGTGAAAAAATAAGACAATTATTTAATTACATGCAAACAACAAAGACAATCACATTTTTTAACTTATTGAACCATATCAGCAACAATGTGACACCCAAACCCTCTAATATCAGAATTGCTCCCTTTAGCTGAAATAACTCCAGTTCAATGATTTTATAAATGGTCTTCATCAACAATTTAAACTCTGAAAGCCACAAAACATGAAAAATCAAGAGCTACAGGTTGCATTTTACTGTTTACATTACCTACAAAGAATCATTTCAAGAATACATCTAGAAGGACGAAGTGTGATTTGTGCATTTATGTCGTTGGATATCTCATCCTACTTCTCCTCTGCGTCTTTGCTTCATTACTCCACATCTTCCCGTAACCTTTAATCGCAGATGCATTCACTGCTGTCCCGATACCTGGATGGTTCTCCTGCTGCCTGAAAGGTTAATATATTTCCTGCCTCTCCTGTGCAGTGAAGTGCAGCAGAATGTTTTATGTGCATCACATTTGTTCCTCTCAGACTTGCATGCGTTTGACAGCAAATTAATTGTGCATGTCCTTCTCTGAGACTCATTTGAGTTTGCTTTGAATCTTTTGAGAGGTTTATGTAAAATATCAGCCCTCAGACACAGTAATTACTAACCGCCTTCAGCTGCTTGAAAATATTTGGTCTTTGAGTGCCGTATTTCATGCGGAATAAACTTCAAACTCGGTATGTGTTTTCGTTTGTGGGCAGAGTGGTAGTCTTGCTTCTTAGTCACCACAGAGGAACCCCCGCTGCTCAGCCGTACAGGCAGGAAACACTCTGAACCCATGGCAAAGAGTGAAAACAAAGTAGCAGCACTGCGCTGTGAGAAAAGGGCAAGGTGAGAAGAGATGGAGCAGATTGATTTTCTTGAGAGACAAACAGGCTGGTGATCACGCATCGTGCATTGTGTTACATAAGCATCGTCCTAGAGCTGAAGGGGATGACAGGAAAAAAACAAGGCGCAATTGTGATTGCAAGAGACGTGTAGTGACAGGGACGGAGATACAGAGCCAATAAGGACCGGGAGGTGAGTCTGCACTGGAAAGACACCAGGAAATCCAGTTGGTCCCCACATGGTTTGTTATGACAGATGTCTTCTTTCCTGTCACACAGATTAAAGGATTTGGCCTGTTTCTAAGGAGAATAAAATTAAAATGAGGTAAGGAAGGTTATTTGCTTCTGAAGACATTTCAGTTTCTTCTTGGTTGCTTTTTCTTTTATTTCCAGTTCAGTAGAAAATTCAATCTCTCTTCCTATAGGTGACCCGTCTTTCTGTATTTAAACCTCTCACTCCTTGACATAGCAACTGAAGGAGCTATTTCTGTCACTGCGTGTTGGGTACGTCTGAACTGCTGATTTTGTATTTTCTCTGGTGTCTGCTCCATGTTCCCCAAGTCTTAGTCGGTCGTTGCAGGTCAGTCAGGTTTTGTTGGAGGTTCTTCCTGTTAAAAATCAGTTGTTGATGTCAACTGTCACCAGATGCATGCTCAGCATGATGGATTTCTGCAAATTTAGTAACACATTGCAATCAATACAGCATCAAAATGGCATGTTTGCATTTGCCTTTGAATCTGTACATATGATTGGATTGAACTGACTGTATATTTTTGTATATAAATTGTACCTATTTGCTTTGTGAAGTGCTTTGAGGTGAGATCTGTTGGAAATTGGCGCAATATAAATGAAATGAGTTGAACTAAATTACCCCACAACCCTGCAAAGACATGGCGTGGATGAGCTAATTGGTTCAATTTATCCCAGTCATATTAGATCCAATTACATACAAATTAGGGCTGTGTAGTTTTATTGATTCTACAATATTTATCAATATTCTTTTCCTCAGAAAGTATCAATTTTTCATCCACAAGTATCAATGTATTAAGTCCCACTTTGAGTTTTATGTCAAATCCACCTGAATTAAATTTGCACATGTACATTAAAAATGACATGTAATGAAACAACCAGTTACAAGTCATTAAATAATGAAATGAAATAGATAAATTACATTACCTAATATAAGTGAATAAGACAAAAAAGGTTCCTTTTCTGCATAACCAAATAAACAAAGCCACGCAAATAACATTTAAACAAATGTATAACAAAAACAACATTTTATTACACCATCAGTTCAATTAATTCAATCCAAGTCTATGGAACATCACAAAATGTCACCAAAATCACTCTGTCCCTCTAAAATCTTTCAGAAAATCTTAAAAATGTATTGAATCGTATCGTTCACTGGTTATCGGGAGCAGAATATCACATATTGTATCGTGAGATTAGTGTATCGCTACAGCCTTAGTCCAAATTGGAGAAGTGGCTCCATTAATGACTTAAACTAAGAAAGAGGCACAGCTAACTAAAGCACTGAACCAAAAGTCTTTCTGTGGAAAACGGAGAGAACTGGTGGTTAAAGGCAGAACTAGTTCCCTAAATGAACTGGTTCAGTTGAACACAGAAGCACTGAGTGAGGTGTACATTTTACAGGACACGGACACTTACTTACCTCTGTACTTCTTTTATAAGTGCTCATCACACAGTTTGCTAACTTGGTCAAGTACAAGGACAGAACATGAGTGAAAATGGAGAGCCGTTGATCAGGAAACGAGGGATGAACTTTAACTTCTTCTGCACTTACAAAAAAACTCTTAATGCAAATCAAGACCTTTAACATTTTTTATATATCCAACAACTTAAAAAGCTGTGATGGACATAATTTAACACCTATTTTTATCAAACACACTGCAGCATTTTAAACCTATTTTTTCACATATTTTCTGATTTTTTTCATAGTAAGTAGTTTTATTTATTCAGTGACTGAAAGGTATTGAGTTTTTGACCAACAACTAGATGCAGAATAAAAAAAAATGCTTAAAAAAACACAAATATATATATTCTGCTTGATGTGTTTTGGTTTGCTGTCTGTAATTACTGTTTAGTCTATAAGGACTGCAGCAGTAAATCCCTAGTAATTAAAGAGACGATCAGAGAGAGAAACTTGTAAAAGCTGCTTTGAGTCATTTTCACACCTAATGTTTTTATGTCAACACAATTAAAGATGAGGTGCAAAGTTGTTCAGTTACATAACACACTAAGAAACTAGGTCAGCCACACTCACTCTGTGTTTAAATGACCTCTGAACTCTTAACTTATTGCCCTTCTTTGCTTTATTTATTTTTTATTTTAACATTTTAAGTTATTTTAGAGGAAAGCCTTCAGTGTTGCAATAACTTCAGGAGCCAGATCCAGAAGACTTCAGAAGTAAAATCAGCATCTGAGAGACAAATCAATCAGTAATAACTTATTGAAGTTTAGCCTAAAAAGAAAAAACTGCAGGAATAAAAAGGCGTAGTGATATTTGCACTTTCAATTCAATTCAGCAAACTGAGGTAAAATGGGCACAAAAGAGTGAGAACAGATTCAGTGTTGATCTGGAAACCAAAAGCTGGTTAAAACCTGCACTGAAGGAGCCAAACACTAACACAAAATAGTGATACAATCTGAAATAAATGAAACGTATCAATGTTCAGAAGCAAAATGAAACAAGTAAGCAAGAAATTTTAATTAATCTGAGTGAAGCTGACTAAAAACTAAAAGTTAACCGCTAAACAATTAACTAGACTCAAACTCAATCATCAAGTGCTGCCAACAGGTCCGAGTTCCCCACCAGAACCATTACAGGATGTGCGTTGACTTTCACATTTTGTCCTTCCCAACCCATTACGCATCCCGCCGCCCAGCCTTTTCTTCTGACATGAGAGCATTTTCCAGTGGACGCACCGCCGCCCGTCGATCTAATGAAGGCGTCTGTGAGGCGCGTTTCTCGCCGCGTGGCGTTGAAGCTGAAATAATGAGCCGGTCCTCCCAGTGACCCACAACTGACACTGCAGTCCGCCTGCCCTTCTTCTTCCTCTACAAAAGTGTCAGTCAACTAAGAGCTGCTTCCAGCAACATCCTGACAGTTACAGTTCCTGTTCATATACAGCAGCTAATAAATTGGAGATTAGACCGGTTGCTTCGCAATTTCAGTTTGTTACATTACTGAGGTTAGAGGGTTAATGCCAGCTAGCTAAATTATGCACGCACTGCTTTGGTGCAATCCCATTAAAATGATGTGAAGCAGAAATATATTCGTGTTGACGCGTTTGAGGCGTCTTGGCTGAGGTGAGATTTAGCTGCTTGCGTGCATGAGCAAATTAAGTAAATTAACGAACCCTTCAATTACAGTTTGCATAAAAAACGAGCCTCTGCTTGAAAGGCCCTGTTACTGATTTCTAACATTTTATTATGACATAATCTGTTGCAAGGCGACATTAAAGCTGTTCTTTAAACCAAACACAATCTCAACCTGACTGTGACCTTAAAATATTTTAATTGGGTAAATAAAAGTAAAATAAATCTCTGTAGTTTCTAATATTTTTAAGCTTAATTGTGCAGAGATATAAAGAAGGAAAATCATGGCAACACACGACCTCTGATCACATTCGGACATTCACTTTTCAATTTAAACAATACTGAAAATTGGGTGTAATATATTAATCATATTCAGTTGTTTATAAACAATCGTTTCTGGTGAGGAATAAATTTGACTCACACTTAAATTTGCCATCACACCATCACTCATTTAATGGTTTGGTTTTCTTTTTAAACCTCATACTCCTGACGGTTTTTGTTTACTGAACTGTCTAAAGACTCATTTTGTGGCATTTAGCAAACAGAAATAATTTTAGTAATCCTTTCAGATTTAAAATAGGAAAGATTTAACCTGATTTAATGTCATGTAGTGTGAAAAAGAGTATTTACAGTGATTATAAATATCAGATTTCCACTGTTATGATTCATCAGAACACTTTAATTAACTTACTTTCCTTCATCTATGCTGCTTTCTTTTTATTCCATACATTCATCAGTTACCTGAAATACTCCTTTGGGTTTATAATCCAAAACTTAAAACAATTTCTGCACCAATAACTTTTAAATGTTATTTGTTGCGATTATTGAAAATACATACAGGAAGCTGATTTTTCTCACAAACAGCTTTGTTGCTCTTTTTCTCCATGCAGCTCTGCAGGTTTTGTGGCTATGGCAACATTTCTCTGAGATGTCTACCTGTGCAGCTTGTAGCAATTTGAAAGAACTTAAAAAAGGAATTAATAGTTAAAAAGATGTCAAGTTGTTCTTATTTCTGCTGGACTGCTGAACTCCAGCTGAGTGACGGATATAAACGGCTGTGGAAGCACTGGAGCTGTAAACAAAAATGATCGTTTTGAATAATTTTGAATCTTCTTCATGCTGAGTTCAATTTGACTTTGGGCTCACTGTGCCATTATGTTTGTTGTGACCGTTATTTCATAACTTACATAAATGTCATCTGTCCAAAAAAATCAAGAAAACCGAGAGGAAAATGAGACGCTGTTTGTTGAGCAGATAGATCAGAATTTCACTACAATAATTTAATACGATAAATGATAAATAAAAGGATAAATTAGTACATACAAAAGCTGTTTACCACTCACATTTCTGGCCAAATAACCAACTTTATTTCTTTTCAAATGTTTCATTTCAATACATGAAAAGAAACATTTGAAATCTATTTAAACATATTCCTGAAATGATATTTGGGAACAATTTGGAGATCCGAAACAAATAAATCACAGCAAAACTTTTTAAAAAATAGAACAAAAGCTTAATGAAAGTCCCTGTTTTATAATGTACAATTTACTTACACTGTAAAAAACAGTCTCTAATTCACAGTAAAGAATTTCCAGAATTTTATTGTATAAATACAGTACAATCCGTATTTATATGGTAACATTTTTTAATAATTTTACCAAATCTTCACGGTAAAATCTGTATAAATCTGTATCTATATGAATCTATATGTATAAATACAATATAAATCTGTATGTATTTATTTAAAGATGAATAAATCCGTAACATTTTGCCGGCCACAGCTGATGGTATTTTACCGTAAATTAGAAAAAAATTTTTTTACAGTGATTAGAAAAGCTAATCAAAACATTTACAGACAAGCAAAGACTTACAGAAAATCCAAATACAGATGATAACTAGTTGACTTAATTTGAAAAAAGAAGAAAAACTCAAAGTAATTATTTACTGAAACATCCAAATCCAGAGCTTTTACATTAAATCTCTACACCTTCACTTCAGGAAGTGTTATTATTTATTTACATAATAAGTCTGATATTCTGCAGAAACCCTGTTTTTTATGAAGCCTGGAAGGTTTTCTAACATCACCAGTGAAAGGGTGGGTGACCTCTTCATTATCTGGGCTTCAAATCCTTTCAGAACCAGGATCATTAGACTGCATGCAACACACCTGCAGGTTGATAAATAATAAGATCAGAGCTCAGGTGGCGCCGTCTTCTCTCTGCGACAGGTTCACAAGTCCGCCAGTGTTGCAAAGCTGCTTCGATGAAACATGATCGCGCTCTTATTCTTCTGCAAAGAAATCTAAGTTACTTCCACTTATGTCATAACAAGCAGATGGTATTTACTAAATTATTCTTATGGTCATGGTTTCAGAGAGACATGTGATTTATATATAACAATAAAAGGTTAAAGTAATGGAGGAAGCCAGGAGGTCAGGGTCCAGTTCCTGCTCAGGGTTTAATCCAAGGCTGCAATCTGAGCTCCATGTCATCCCATCTGCATGTTAGGTGCAAATTAAAGCGTCAGAGTAAAGAACACTCCATAAATAGTTTTGTCCATCAGCTGCTCGAAGACCAATGACATCCCATAATCAGTCTGTGGTCGTCAGGGCGATAATGATAAAGCTGTGGCTTGAAGCCAAAAAGGCCAAAGTGAATTAAAGTAAGAAACTTGTTTTCTTTAAAGGTTAAACATCCGATCAGATTCCATGTGATTCTTCTTAATACATAATCTGGGAACAAACGTTTGGTAACACTTTATTTGAAGACTGACATGATGCTGTCATAAATATTAATATGCTGTCATAAATAATGACGCTTTTAATGCAAAGTTGCTTTAAAAGTTGCATTAAAAGTCAATTAAAACTGCCATCTTTGCATTAAAGTGTCATTATTTACCAAAAGACATTTCATGACAACAGTCATAAACATTCATAAAGACTTATTTATGACTGCCCTGTACACCTTCAAATAAAATGTTACCAAACGTTTTTCTTGCAGAAGAAGAGACCTATGGACCTTCTCAAGAGTTCTGCACCTAATTTTTTAAATATAAAATGTCCTGGCCAGAAAAAACAGTTCTTGATCTTGAAGCCTTAACAGAGAGAGCACAATTCTCTGTTCTTATTTCTCTTTTCAAAGAAAAATACTCTCCTTAGAATAAATACATGCCTTTATTCTGGGGACAGTCGATTCTTTGAAAAGAATCACAACTTGTATTACATTCCAGGAACATAATAGAAGCAAAAGCTCACACATGAGCCGTGACTGTAACTATGATAAAAAGGTGCTGAAGTTTTACCTGCGTGTTTATGATTGTTGCTTTCAAAATGGGCAAATCCACCCGCCAGTAGAAATCAGTTGTTTATTACCATCCACCACGCCCCATCATGCATTGGGGCTTATCGCCAGACTTACACTTACTATAACGCAAACACTCCTGGTACACCGTAAAACATTTGCTTTTAGTTATTGTGTCTACTATCTTCTACTCTTTTAAGTCAAATAAATTTAGCAAGTTTTAAATTTTTAATCTAGTAAGCAGTAAGTTGTGTTAGCTTTTTTTATTTATTTTTTTAAACCTCCAAGCGTTGAATAAACTTGAGTTTTTAGATTAGCTCTTAAAAAAACTGAAATAAGAAAAAGACAGGAGTGGGAACTATTTCCCACAATGCTTAGCGGCATGTTTTTGTCTGAATTTATTGTGATGTTTAATAAAATTCATTATCAGCTCAGAAATTTTGTTCATGCAATTTGAAACGCGGATTTAAATTATTCTAATGTAAAAATAAGTAGTTTTACTTGATATTGTGAGTGAAAATAATACAGAAATGTGACTGTTTAACAAATTATTTGGTTTAAGTTACAGCATTAAGTTAAAAATGACAATTCAAGATTAATGAATTTAAAAAACAATGTTTAGACAACTTGTCTCTTAAATCAACTTCATGAACTTTAATTTCTGAGTTAAAACCAAAACTGTGTTCTTGTTGATTTAAATTGCATTTTCAAGGCAGAAGGTGGACTTTCATCTTCAAGCTAAACCAGCTTCAAATGTTTTACAGTGTAGTCAGTTTCCTACAACAGCTGAAAGTTTTGATGTTAGTCATAAAGGAGTGATTCACAGTAAAACAGTGATTCACCTTTGCCGTTCTCCTGGATGCGAAGTTATAACACCTCTCCAGAGCAGACGTCACAATCCAGAGGTGCAACATGAACTGAAAGAGCAAAAACAACAGAAATGGAGGGAAGTGATTTCTCCTTTTTGCTCATTTATATTGTCTTCAGTCCTGGTTTCTCCCATAAACTCACCTCACAGGTTTTAATATTTACGTCTGTGGACTGAGATTGCAATTTAAAAAGTTGATTTTGTGCCTAGTGAACCATTTATGTCAAATTTTGTTGATCATGATTGATTTTTAAAAGCAGTACAAGGGTAAAACATCGCTCTTTGCCAGGTTTTGAGCTAATATTCCTTTGGGGAACAAAACCTTTACAGGTAAAATAGTTCATGTCTTAAAAATGATCTTTTGTGCTTTCATTAATTTTGAGACGAAGCTGCATGGTGTGCCAGACTGCAATTTAAAATTGGCTTTTTGCCTCGTTGTCTGTTGTATGTGACTCATAGGTCAGAGTTAGGTGGATTAATAACTATAAAAAGAAAACAATCAGCTGAAAACGGTCAGCTACTGGACCAACATAAGGAGAAAATCAGCCAAAGAAAACAATGAAAGACTGGGAACTTTTGATTAAGTCCACTTTGAAAGATTATAAGAAAAAGTCTGGCCGTGAAATATAAACAGACTTGTAAGATTGTAAAACGCATCCAGCCTTAACGACGACATTTGTACAGTGTGAGGGACCAGGCTCAAACGAGAGCAAAAAAATGTTCAAAGTAGAAAAAGTTCAATTTAATTCTTCCAAAAATAGCAAGCAAAACATAAAGATTTAATGCAAAAAATAAGTCAAAGAATAAATAACAATTCTGGGTCCAATTTAACTGAGAATTTAACTAAACACAAACAAACTGACCTGCAAATAAAGAACAAAAGGTGCTTAAATAGGGCTGGAGTAACCTAAATCTACCACATGAGGGAGGCACGACACAACAAAAGAACAAATAAATACAAAATTAACTAAAGCATTCTATGAAACAAATAAAACAAAACTAACTCTTAGCAGAAACAACAATAAGAACTTGAAACAAGTCTCCCCCTTCAGTTTTTCCAGCTGGTTTGAATCAGCAGCATCTCAAACAAAAAAACAAGGGTAAATAAACCATTCTGACAGACATTAACTAAAGTGTGCACCCATTAGAAAATATATGTCTAGATGAAATAACTAACTTTAACTTATAAACTGTAACTAATATAAAGAAATAATACTAACACGATGTGGTGGGAGAAGCATCCACCACATACAGAATAATGATTTCAGAAAAAAATAATTCCTACTCTAATTGCTTCCTTAATCACATTCCTGGAAAACATTCCCATTAAGACGGATCAGATCATTGAACAGTTTGAGAAAATCAGCTAAACAGTGATTTCTGAATAATCAAAACTGCAAACAAGTTTTAAATGAACATCTTTAAACAGCTTTAAATGTTTGTTTTTATCGGTTACTTTTTATAATTGCTCATTTGTACCATTATTAACCATTTCTTGTAATTTCCAGTAAATTATATGTGGAAAATACCACAGCTTCGCTGGACTTCGCCTTGTAGGCTTGTCTGAACCGTGATTGGCTGGTCTGCCTGTCAATCATGGTCGACAACAACCTATCAGAGCCTTAATGGGTGGGAATGTTCTAGAAGGGGGCAGAACATGTTTTTCATATAGTTTTTTGCAGTAGTTCAGTAGTTGTAGCAACTGTATTATCAGAAAGGAGTTCTAAGTTCGATATTTTCTGATTACTGGTTTGTTTTGCTGCATCAAGAATTGTAAGTTGAATGATAATAAAGGGACGCCACATCTTTGATCGGATGCCTGCAGTTTTTTTCAGATACACCAAGCCCTTCAGTTCAATTGTGGTCCTTCGAGCCGGAGTTGGGAAATGCTGCAGGACATGGCGACAAGCACTCCAGTTAGAGAAGAAGAACCCAAGATGCAGCCCGTGGTAAGACCCAGACGAACTGCACGTCCACGAAGCTATACGGCAGATTATACACTGGATCAGCCTGTGCATCAGCCTGCTTCTGGAGCACAGATGCTCTTATCTGATATCAGCGATTCAGATGCGGAAGATCACTGCAGTGCACCCATTAGCCAGCAACCTAGTCCTAACCATTGGAGAATGATGGATCAGTGGGAGGATGCTGATGAAGCTGAGAGAGAAAAGGAGTGTTTACAGAAAGAAAATCAGTGCCAACGTGAAGCTATTTTGGAGCTCACAAGAGATAGAGATGATCTATATCACAGTAACAATGAGATGAGGAGGGAATTGCAGGAGTTGCGACAAACAACAGCACAGCTGTCCACAGTCCTGGAGACGTTGAAGGTGATGGAACACAAAATGGAGAAACTCACAGCAAGCGAGGCTGAAGATAACTCTTTTGCACCCGCAGCCCATAATGTATACACCACAGCATTTCCTGTCCCAAAGCCAAGGATTTGCACACTACAGAAAGAGAGGGAAGACGTAGAGCATTATTCACTTTCAGCACTTTCAGCAAGTATAAGAGACGAGTCTACTGGCCTTCACGAAGAGAAGCGTGTGCATCATTCAGATCGAGGCTACAGGTATGGAAATAAAATATGCGAAGAGAGTGTGTCGGAAAGCCTATCAGCAGCTCCAGTTCCTTCGCCACGAAGTTCAGCGAAAATGAGAACCTTTACACCTCCAGTGCCAGCTCCGAGAAGGTCAGTCACATCCCGAATCTCCAGATTAGAGCACCCAGATTCTTCTGCTTCTGCTCTGTTTGAAAGAGAAGATCATTATGATTCTAGAAGGATCCAAAGCTCACATTCAGCACCTAAACACGGAAGTACATATAATGGTCCTGCTCCAACTATACCCTATTTTGTGCATCCAGACCCACGTGAGTTCTCCAGGCTTAGGATTGCTCTTGATAACATTCTGCCAGCAGGTGCTTCTGAACATTTTAAATATCAGGTCCTAACAGATCATCTCAAGTTAGAAGAAGCTCTCCTGATAGCAGATTCATTTTGCAACTCTCCACATCCTTTCACCGACACAATGGATGCCCTGTTCATGCAGTTTGGCCAGCCACATCAGCTTGCCTTAGCACGAATAGCAGAACTGATGGATGGACCAGACATACGCAGCGGGGATGGGGAAGCATTTCGCATGTTTGCACTACGGATACGTTCTCTGTTGGGCATGTTAGAGCAACTAGGAAGAGAAGGTAGTATTGAACTCCATTGCGGGTCTCATGTTTCCAGATTGCTAAGCAAGCTTCCACACGAGCTTAGAAGCAGTTTTAGAAGAAGAGTGCATCCAAGTAAGGTTCCAATTCCAACTCTGTATGATCTAGGAGAATGGCTGGATTTTGAAATGCAGGTTTATGAAGATAGTACCAGATTCTGTACTCCTGTCAGAGATAGCCAAAGGAAAAGAGGCACAGAAAAGGACAAAAGGGTGGTGTCAAGAACTACAGCATTACTGCTCAGTTCTGGGAAATCAGGAGAGACCAAGGTTTCTGAGCTGACACAAAATGCCATTACTACTGAGAAGGTCAAGAATAAACCATATTGTCCCTACTGTGACCATTCCAGTCATTTTTTGAACGGTTGTCAGAACTTTCAGCAGCTTACAAAGGAACAGAAAGTGCTGTGGATCAAAACAAATAACCGCTGCTGGCGTTGTGGGAGAGGACATCTGTCTGCCAAATGTACTCTCAAGGCAACGTGTAAAACCTGTGGACGTAGGCACTTGCTGATACTACATGATGTAAATGAGAAGTGGCAGGAAAAAGAGGAGACGGCAGAGAGGGGGAAACCCCCAGACCAGGGAACCATTGTGGGTGCATGTCTAACAAGCAGTGTGGATGACAAACTTTATGTTGGACGTTCTCTAACCAAGCGTAAAGTTCTTCTAAAAATAGTCAAGGTCCGATTGAGTAACGGGAGCAAAAGTATGGAAGCCTTCGCTGTTCTGGATGATGGTTCGGAGAGATCCATTTTGCTCCACAGTGCAGCACGTGAGCTTGGTTTGGAAGGGGAAGCTGAAGCTCTTGTTCTCCACACAGTGAAAAAAGACTCAAGGGTCATCCATGGCCATGCAGTTTCATTCTCTGTCTCCCCTGTAGCTCAACCAGCAAAGACATTTTGGATTAACCGGGCTTTCACAGCTAAATCTTTAAACCTTGCAGAACACAGTCAACCCACTGTTGCTCTTCAGAGAAAATACAAACATCTGCAAGATTTACCACTTCAACCGATAAACACGGTTCAGCCACTTCTCCTGATTGGATCTGACTTCCCATATTTAATCACTCCCATGGAACCGGTCCTCTTGGGGAGTAAAGGTGGCCCAGCAGCAGTCAGGACTCGCTTAGGTTGGACATTACAGGGCCCTGCGGAAGGAGTGAAACCGGGATCAGACACACAACAATGTAATTTCATCTCATTTCAGTCTCCCACCATTGAGTTGCATCAACAAGTTGAGAAGCTCTGGCAACTTGATGTTCTTCCATATCGGAGCACAAAGGAAGTGACCAGGTCCCGACAAGATAGTGAGGCTTTGTGCACCCTTCAAGAAAAGACTGTCAGAACTCAAGTTGGTGGAGTACTCAGATATGCTACCCCAATGCTCCGCATTAAAGGCACAGAACCTCTGCATGCTACTCCTGAAGCAACTCTTCCACTCCTCAGAAACATAGAAAGGAGACTTACTAAAAATCCTGATCAGGCAGAAATATATAAGGCTGAAATGAAGAAACTGGAGGATGCTGGTTACATACTGAAGTTACAGCCTGAAGAAGTGGAGAAATCTGATGAAGCCTGGTACATCCCACATCACTTGGTACAGCACAACAATAAAAGCAGAGTAGTTTTTAACTGTTCATTCCAATATCAAGGCAGAAACTTAAACAAACTACTCCTACCAGGTCCTACTTTAGGCCCATCCTTGCTGGCAGTGCTTCTTCGCTTTCGCGAACATACAGTGGCCATTTCTAGTGATATTAAAGCAATGTTTCACCAGGTGAGACTTCTCCCTGAGGACAAACCACTGTTGCGGTTCCTTTGGAGGGACTTAAAAAGGGAGGAACCGCCAAGTGTATATGAGTGGCAGGTGCTCCCCTTTGGGACCACCTGCAGTCCATGCTGTGCCACTTATGCACTGCAAAAGCATGTTCAAGATCACAGCCTGCCTGAAGAGGACATCCGAGAGGCAGTTGAAAGGGGTTTCTATGTGGACAATTGTCTCCACAGTTTCAGTTCAGAAATGGAGGCAAAGATGTTAGTTGATAAACTTCGAGATGTCCTGGCTGAGGGAGGATTCGATCTAAGACAATGGGCGAGCAACGTGCCATCCGTAATCAGTCATCTCCCAGAAGATGCCAGATCAACTAGCAGCAATTTGTGGATAAATCAGAATCAGCTTGATACATTTGAATCCACACTCGGACTCCACTGGCATTGTCCTACAGATCTGCTGCATTACAAACATCTTCCTACTGGTGACCTCTCAGTGACGATGCGAAGCATTTACAGAACTCTGGCTAGCCTGTATGACCCCCTTGGTTATATTATCCCCTTTACCACCAGAGCTAAGATTGTCATTCAACGTCTCTGGGATAAAAAAAGAGAGTGGGATGATCCAAGACTTCCCGAGGACCTGCTACAGACATGGAAAACCTGGCAGGCAGAGCTGCCCGACCTAGAGAAGATCTCTTTACCTCGATGTTACACCACGGAAAAGTTAGATCTACCGGACAGCAAAAGAGACATCCATATATTTTGTGACGCGTCAGAGCGGGCATACGGCTCAGTTGCCTATATGGTCACAGAATCTCCAGATGGAATCCAGGAAATTGCTTTTCTAGCAGCCAGGTCACGAGTAGCCCCACGAAAGCAGCTGTCCATTCCAAGATTGGAATTGTGTGCAGCTCTCACAGGTGCACAGTTAGCTCATGTGCTAAAGACTGAACTCAACATACCTATACAGAAGGTTTATCTGTGGTCAGACTCCACCACTGTTTTAACTTGGCTAAAGTCTGAGTCATGCCACTTTAAGGTGTTTGTTGGGACCCGGGTGGCAGAGATTCAGGAGCTGACTTCAGCCCAGGATTGGCACTTTGTGCCATCAAAGGAGAATCCTGCTGATGACATAACCAGGGGAAAAACTCTGACCGACCTAGCCGTTGTCTCCAGATGGACACATGGGCCTCTCTTTCTTCAAGATCCTATCGATCAATGGCCGCTCATGCCCTCAATTTCCATCATGGATGGCGAAGAGGAGCTCAAACATTCATCATTTTGTGGAACCATTTCTAACATTCCAAATTCCACCATCCCTGGGGTCACACAGTACCAAACTTTCAGGGATCTTGTAGAAGCGACAGTGAAACGTGCTCATGGGGCGGCTCACACCTCTGGCAGCTTCACAGCAGATGATTATCGAAAAGCTGAAATCGAAATATTGCGACAAACCCAAATGGACAGCTTTCCTACTGAGTTTCCTAAGCTCAAATCAGGCCAAACGGTTGGACCTAGTAGTCGGTTGTATCCTTTGGATCCACAGTTTGACCAATCCATGGAACTCATTCGTGTGGGAGGCCGTTTGAGACGTGCCTCTGAACTTGAAGAGGATTCTATCCACCCATTCGTACTCGATTCTCGTCATCCTGTGACAGAATTAATCATTAAGGATATTGATGCAGAGCTTCACCACCCAGGACCAGAGAGGGTATTTGCTGAAATAAGGAGAAGATTCTGGATTCTACGGGGCAGGGAGGCTGTTCGGCGCTATCAGCGACATTGTGTTGGCTGCAAACGATGGAGAGGAAGACCTGTTGCTCCCCAAATGGCTGATTTGCCACCATCCAGACTCAGACTATTCAAACCACCTTTCTACTCTACTGGAGTAGACTGCTTTGGACCTTACATTATCAAAGTTGGCAGAAGACATGAGAAGCGGTGGGGCATCATATTCAAATGTATGACCACAAGGGCTGTGCATGTAGATCTGCTGTCCAGCCTTGATGCCGACTCGTTCTTGTTGGCACTGAGACGTCTGATAGCACGGAGAGGAAAGCCCTATGAAGTACTTTGTGATCAAGGCACCAATTTTAAAGCTGGAGAACGTGAACTGACCGAGGCATTCAGGAGCCTTCAGCTACAAATCCAGGAGCAACTGGCTGGTCAACAAATAGACTTCAGATTCAACCCTCCAGGAGCACCGCACTTCGGTGGGTGTTGGGAAAGGGAAATTAAATCCCTGAAATCGGCCCTCACGACAACCTTGGGTGCCCAAATTGTGACAGAGGAGGTGCTGCGCACACTTTTGGTGGAAGTTGAAGGAATACTTAATTCCAAACCACTTGGTTATGTTTCAGCAGATGTAGCTGACCCAGATCCTATCACTCCTAACATCTTGTTGATGGGGCGGCTAGACCCATCTCTTCCTCAAGTTAAATACCCAGAAGTAGAGATTGCTGGTCGGAGGAGATGGAGATATAGTCAAGTGTTAGCTGACCACTTTTGGAAACATTTCCTAAAGTTTTATCTGCCAGGACTCCAGGCTCGGAATAAGTGGCAAGAGCACTCTGAAGACCTGCAAGTTGGAACCGTTGTGATGATAGCAGACCCACAGTTACCACGAGCTCTTTGGCCTGTTGGTTTGATAAAAACGGTTTTCCCTGGAGCAGACGGGAGAATCCGCACAGCTGAAGTGCAGGTCAAAGAGCGCAACTATATTCGCCCTGTAGTACGTCTAGTAAAACTTCCAGAAATTCCAGAATGAAGGGCTGATCTTCAGTTAATATTTCCCAAGCTGCAAATTATCACAGACAATTTGGGGGCGGCTGTGGAAAATACCACAGCTTCGCTGGACTTCGCCTTGTAGGCTTGTCTGAACCGTGATTGGCTGGTCTGCCTGTCAATCATGGTCGACAACAACCTATCAGAGCCTTAATGGGTGGGAATGTTCTAGAAGGGGGCAGAACATGTTTTTCATATAGTTTTTTGCAGTAGTTCAGTAGTTGTAGCAACTGTATTATCAGAAAGGAGTTCTAAGTTCGATATTTTCTGATTACTGGTTTGTTTTGCTGCATCAAGAATTGTAAGTTGAATGATAATAAAGGGACGCCACATCTTTGATCGGATGCCTGCAGTTTTTTTCAGATACACCAAGCCCTTCAGTTCATTATATGTGTTCATCCATATGTGTGTCAATTTTTTTTACTGTCAACCTGCCAGATGAAAATTAGCTCCTGTTTCTACATCCAGCACCGGCGTGTCAAACTCATTTTCCTTTTGGGTCATGAAGGCTCTTAAAGGGCCGGTTGTGCCAGAATATATTGATAAAACTTGTTCACAAACTGTTAAAATATAAATAAATTCTTAAAATTAAATATTATTGAACATCTTTCCAGTCCCTCCAGGATTTCGTGATTCTTTTTGTGATTTTTTTTTTTTTTGCTATAAAAATCAAAGTTTGTTAATTTGGAAATATTTGCGCTTATTTATGACGTTAAATGTGACTTGTTATTACTTGCTGTATAAACATTAATTAAAGCTGAGGCAGCTGTTTAATACAAATAAGAACGTTTTTGGCAAATTTTGAGAAAGATTTGCAAGGATTTGTTGATTTTACATGAATTTCCACGATAATTCTCAAGAAACTGGAGGGACTGGTTGATATAATTTGGCAGTAAACAGATAAAAACTGCATTGATTTGACTGATAACATAATATTTAAGCACACTTAGTATTTAGTGTGGAATCTAGGGGGCCACATAAAAAGCTGTGGCGGGCCGGATTTGGCCCACGGACCTTGAGTTTAGCATATTTGCATGGTTGTTTTAATGTACTTGTGTTGATGGAATATGGAAATAAATTGAAATTCAAAGGAAAGTAACATGTTGTAATAAACTATAAGAAGCTGACAGGATTAAATATAAAATATCAAATGTTTTCACTGTCTGAAGAAGAAAATAAATCCATAGAAATGAGCTCATATTATGAGTACTTCTGTGTTAAAACATTACGCTTTAGCTGAAACATCTCCAGAGAAAAACAGCCTCTGCTGTGTCTGTCTTCTGCCAGGTGGAGCGCAGGGAAACCTAGCAACAGGCTGCAGAGGATCGAGCTCATCGCCGCTTTCACATCATCAAGGTACAGATGACAAACAACACACTCCCTTACAAACACACAACCTCTCCTGCAGCTCAGAGGCCAGAACACAGAGTGCCAGAGGAAGCACATTACACACCGCGCTGACCCCAACACGTTCCACCCTGTTGATCCCAGTTGGAAATCCCCGGAGAGCATAATTCGGCAATTACGAAAGCCTCTAAATTGACACAATTTTCTCTGGCACTGCTCGAGTCAAAGGAGCGAAGAGAAGCTAACCGTATTTAATTGAAAAGCCAGGTTAAGATGATTTATCTGTTTGTGCTAAATCAGCGGAGCCCTTTAACTGTTGATGCTTTTATCGTTTGGAAAACAGAACCTGGAGACGACAGATAAAAGCCGATTGTTTCCTCTTGCACTGGCATTTTCAGACTTTCACATGTACACGTGTGGCTGAAAACGCTTTTTATTTCCTGCAAAAACGACAAATGGTTCCCTCAGAGACTCTGCCATCAGCTGTAATCACTTTTCAAAGATGTTTCAACTGGCACTTAGTGTATAAAGCCGAGGTTAGGACACGCAAATTGAATAAAAGCCTAAATGTTCAGTACAGGGACATGTTTTCCTGGGTTCATCAAAAAATATTTTGCTAAAGCAAAACTCTGCAGCAAATTGTATTAATTTTTCAATCTAAAGAGCCAAGACTGAAGTAACTCCCTTACTTTCAAGTCACAAACTTAATGACTTTACACTCCACTTAAAATCTCAGAAGACTCTGAAAACCAGTAACTCAGGACATAACTTGAATTTTTGCTTTTTAACCCCAAACAAACTGCTCTTGAAGAACTTCTTCTTATTTTTGAAAGCCTTTCTCAGACCTAAGACGACTGAATGAACTAACGAATGAAACAAATAACCAGATATTGATAGCGCTGTTGTTTGTTTTTGCGTCCTCTACTGAGTCTAGATGAATAAAATGCCAAAGTAATCAAAGTCTCTCATGCTGTTACTGATGCACAATATGTTTCTCTGCACCCTGAATATTTTATTAGTGGCAGATGTGTTAGAAACAACGTCAACCAGCGGAGCTAGACTGTTTTACCAGCTGATGTCATCTGGTAAGAGGTTGCCAGGCTACCAATCGCTTTCTTTCTTAAACGCTAATGTGAAGTGAACTGATTGCCAGAATGACCAGTTACAGTGTCCAGTTGATGTGATGACAGTCTGTTATTTCCTCGGTGCTGCAGTTCAGATCCAGAGGCAACAAAAATCAAGTTTGAGTTTAAACAAAGTGTCTGAATCAAACAGGCGAGACTGAAGTTTTGCATTGCCGTTTGCATCTGTCATTTCGAAGACGTTAAGACATGGATGGCCTTAAACTTTTTCTAGTTTAAGTGAGCAGACAACAGAGGTTTTTGTGTTTGGTCCCTGTGATTTCGGCCCTTTAGAAATTTCTGAAAAAAATCCCTAGTTAAAAACTTGTGAATTTCCAGAAGACTCTAACTTTTGAAAATCAAAGCTTCTCTCATCTCTGACTACTTACACAACTGAAGCCATTTGAGAGAGCTATCCGTGCCTTTTTTTCCCATCTCACCTCCTGTAATGTAATGTTTTTTATTCAGGCGCCAGTCTGTCACAGCGGCTGGTCCAAAACACGGCAACACAGTTACTAACAGACATGCTGGCATCGTACACAGTTTTTATTATTTATTTTTAAGTTATACTTTTGAAATTGGAGAACTGTTTCTCATTTTATGTCTCCTTTCTTAAATGTTGGCATGTTTTGTTTTGTTTTTTTGCTCATTTCATTGTTTAAATGTACAACACTTTGGTCAAAATCTGTTTTAAATGTGCTGCATACACAAAATTCACTTTAGCTTTACATTTTAATTGTTTTTGTCATTGCAACTTACAAACCACCAAACTAGAACCAGTTTGACAACTTGAAGTAGGCTGAAACATCTCATAGAGAAAACGTTCAAGCACTTATATAAAGAAATGCAACTACAAATGAGAAACAAAGTTATTAACATCTATTAAAAAAAATAAGAAAATAAAGCACAATAAATTAAATCGGAGAGATTTAAGCCCTGATGTGTTCAAACTTCTGAAATAAAAACAGAAGGTTAATTTTTGTGTGGAAAATAATAATAAAACTCCATATGTTACTGTCATTTCGCTTTATTTTGGCTTGTTTGCATCCTGTGCACCAGTATAGCAGCGCCTACATCTTACCGGGTAAATAATGTCCTTGGAGGGGATTCAGGATTCAAGCTGTCATATGTTTTCTCTCGCGGTGCCAAAACGATGTGGGACTCAGTAAAGTGTGAACAGAGCTGCTGTTGATAATCATGATCATAAAGATAATGTCAGATATTTATTTCTAAATTGAATAATTAAAATTATGGCAGATTTATACATCCTAATTGAATTTATTGAACGTACCTCTGTGGACTAATTTCTTCTAACTGTATCATCACAAGTACTTGGTACAAATAAAAAGAGATATTAAAGATGTGATTATAGATTAGTCTTTTGGCAATAAAGACTCATATTCTAATTTCATCTTTATCAAGTCAGCAAAATTAGATTTATGGCGGTATTGTTGATGTGTGTGAGGTGATATTCCCACTCCACCATCTGAATAAGCGATAAAACAGATCAGTCCAGCATCTGGCTCCCTCTCTGGCTGATGGGATGTGGCGTGTTTCTGTCGTAAACCTGATTATGTTTATATTGAGGCTCCTCTGTCCGACCACAGAGGAGAACGCATCACCGCTTCATCTTAAATTTGTTAGTCCTCAGATAAGACATGCCAGGTTTTCTCTGTCTGGTGGTGTTCTGGCATCTGCATCTGTGCAGCAAAGCAAACTTATGCAACACTATTTCAAAATTAGGAGATTTGTGAAGGTAACTGGGTTTATGTAAGGCCATCTGAGTAAAAAGGGGTTCAGATTAATGTCTGCAAAACACCATTCTGCTTCATAATTATTTCTAATTTTGTCTTGGTCTGTCACATAAAATGTGAAAAAATCTTTGAAGTGCATGAATGAATTTGTGTAGTTGTGCATAAGATGAAAAATACGAATCGTTTCTCATTGAAAAAGGGTGAAATCAAACAACATCTCCAAGAACTGAGGCCAAACAATCAATCCTTTGATTGGACACTTTGGAGAAATTTCAGAGCTACATTTGAAAAACTACAGCTAAAATTTTAGATCAGTGTTAGATAATCAACATATTTGGCTGTAAATAATGTTTTTATTTACTTGATAAAAGCAAATAGGATAGAAAAACTTTGGGAATTCTAGCAGAACTTAAACAGAAAGAGGAAAAAAAAACAGTTGTTTGTGTTTTTATATCGTATGATTAAATATTTAGCTTCAATTCTTTCAGCACCAACTATGAGAAAACAGAGAAAATGGACCTTTGAGGGTTCATTTTGAAAGTAGTGTAAATAATGCCAGAATCCCCAGATTAAAACAGCGTAGGCGTCCCTTAGACGCCCTGCTGCATTAATCCTGTGATCAATCTCCTGCAGGGTAAGCTCTTTCAAAACAGCTTTTGAATAAACCTTTGAACGCAGCAAAAAAAAAAAAAACACCTCTGAGTCGTCTTTATTACATAACTTCTACAGGACCTAATATTAACATTGGCATCTGAAATATTTGTCTTCACAAATTCTTTTCTTATTATTAAAGTGTAAAACACTTTCATTACAATTTTAAACCCCAACCTTTGGATCATAGCAAATTTGAACTTTGCAATCCGAGAAACATCCAGTTTTACTTTGAATTATTTTGCTAAATACAAATTTTGACTAAGAGTTTCTGTCTTTTATTGTAAATCGTGCAAAGTTTTTTAGGGTGAAGGCAAACCGCTCATACTAATCCCTCAAATCAAAAAACATTGAGCAGATTATATTATCTCTAGCAGGCTTTAGTGCAGAAATAAGATTAATGGGCTGAAATCCATTTTTCTCACACTACTAAGCCTCTAAAGTCATGTATTATCTGGAATTGATTCAAATTTCTTATGTCTTGGGGGAGTTTTGCAACACTCAAACAACAATAAGTTAAACAGAAGGTTGAAGAAATTAAAGCACAAAGATGAATCGAATGTAAAAATATCAAGCTGAAAGTAATAAAAGCCAAATTTATAGTTTGAAAAATCAAGAAAATAGATCTTAAATCAGTTGATTACCACTGGAAGATTTGATCAAAGACTGAATCATATGTTTTGACAAATTGGACAATTAATTTTCTCCACAATTTCCTTTTCTTCTTCTTCTTCTTTTGTCCATGACAGGGATAGTGACATATCCTGAGGAAAACTCAGCAGGTGGCATAAAACCGGAGAAGAAGAAAAAACACGGTGAGTGTGAGAGTTTGGAGACTCACATTGGAGGTGTTTGACATTAACTTCACAAGACATACACACACATGACAAACAGGGTCACGCAAAGAAGCAACAGAAGGGTAACTCTGCTGTTCTCCTGCTACAGATGAAAGATCATTTATCTGGTGGGAACAAATTCATGAAATGATCACATTTGCAGAGCTGTCAATCTTTTGGAAATGAGCTGCTCCCTGTCAAATAATTATGACAAAATTAACAATTAATGAGAACTTTGATGGAAGTTTAGCAAACAGAAGTGAAAGTGAGAGGGGAAACAGGGTAAAATAAGCCCACTAGGATTGGTAATAGCCCTGAGCCTATGTTTAGAAATTATAATATAATGCAACTTAAGGTCAGTGTTTGTAACCAGTCAGTTTATGTTATGCAGAAGTTCTGAAAACGCCCGAACTTTAGTGGAACACGGATGGCAACAGAAAGGTCAGGCCTCGTCTAGACGGCTCGCTGCTCCTCCTGTGACTGCTGTGTTGAAAGCCGTGTCGCACCATTCCTGCTGCTATTTGTTTTTTGTAGGTTGTGTGATTTTAGAAATTCAGCCGCCCTTCTCTTTCCAAAACGGTGTCTGCTGGTTTCCGTAAAGCACAGACAAACATCAACATAAAATAGCTACAAATTAAGAAGAGGTTAAGGCAGGTAGAACAGGTAGGTTTTGAGTAGTAATTTCACTGCAGCTCAGAATTAAAAGAAAAAGTCATAATTATTTTTAAAATTATTTTCTTTTCTTTGTAATAGTCAGGAACAACACGGTTGATTTGAAACTCCGCAGTGGAAACACCCATAGTAGAATAATGAATCAAAAAATCAATTAAGTTTATTTATGTAGCACATTTTAGCAACAAGGCAGTTCAAAGTGCTTTACATCATAAAAACACACAAAAAAAACCAAAGTTATAGAATACACAATCAACAATAGAAGCATTATATTTGGTCAACATCTGAATGTTAATGTTTCGTTTCAAAAGCAACTCTAATCGGGTCGGTTTTTAAACACAATCAGCGTTTCGGCTGTTTTGTAGTTTTCTGGACTCTTACAATTCTAATATAAAATGGAAAGAATGGTAATACATTTTACCATTCTTTTATATAAAATGGTAAGATACTGTATATTACTATTTAGTATAAAATGGTAAAATTGGAAGGAAAACATGCATGTGAAACCAACATAGTAGAAAAATCTTTCATTGTTTGTCTCTAAAGTCCGACTTCATCCTGTCGTGTTTTGGCATTGATGGATGGAGGTTGAGCCTCTTATTCATGTCATTCTACCATCATATGGTAATAACAGACAGCAGCAGGCTGACACAGAGTTGAGGTCAGCAGCTTTTTTTTACTCCGTATTGCTTCAAAGAATTGGCCTCCAGTTTACTGTGTCAGATCTGTGGCAGCATGTCAAAGTCTACTGAAGTTCCCTTGGGCTTTTTCCCTTTATAGCAACTTCGCACTGAGACAGTAAACACGTCAGCAAGAGCAGGGTTTCACATTTGAAACGGTTAAAAAGAAATAAAGGGGACCTGACTGACAAAATGCACACTTTGGTAAATATTTTTCTTTAAAGAGGACATGAGAGGCTATTACACATCAGAGAACAGAGGATGACTTTAATATCCAAGCTCCTGCTTTCTGCTTGAGTCTGAGGGAGTCTTGACTGAAAAGTCAAATGTCTGCACTGTGAAGTGCAGAGCAGACATCTTTAAGCTTGGGCAAACATCTGGCGCACAAATCAAATATATAAATCTTCTGATCGTTTTTAATCTGCTCAGTTTGCTCAACTCATTCCCACCTGAACGTTTTAGCACATTTCTTGGAATTATCAAAAATGCAAAATGAAATTTTAAGAACTCTGAAGATTCTCCACAAACACAGAGAGAAAAGGGAAATCTGCCACATGGATTTATAACATTAAGTTTTACATGGAGATTTCTCCAGTGGTGTTGAAGGAGTGAGCAAGGAGAAAAGCTTATAATTAATTCATGTTGATCATCTGTACTGTGTCTACTTCGACAACAATTCAAGGGTTTTAGTCAATTATCAAACATAAACAAACTGCAAGTTGATTTACGACAATATCCTCAAACATCATCGTTAAAAGTAATTAGGGTTGAATTATTAGACAAACACTGCAGATTAATTTTTGTTGGATAAGTGCAATTAAATTCCTTTTCTTAAGAGATTAAAATATTTCTCATGAAGTAATTCATTAGTGTCCTATTATAAACAAGGAGTGGACTTTACCTGAACCGCCTGTGATTATTTCAACAGAAAAAGGAGGGATATTCTGTTTTCAGTGTCTAAATTACCACTGCTGAATCTGCCATGTCTACAGTAGAAACATTAAATCTGAGCATAATCTCCCTTCTGCAGGCCTCAGATGGCTCTTTGAATCTCACTGTGGTGCTCACTCTGACTGTAACAGTCTGGAGCTCACCAAAGTAAATATCTGAGGTATAAAAAGAGAAAAATGTCATTCAAAACGCCGAGTCATGGTGCTTTGCTTCAATCACCTCAAGTGATTCGCCTATGTCCAATTTCAGTGCTTTTAAGGTGGAATAACTGTGAGAATGTCCTAATTTATTCACATTCTTATTACAGTTTATATAAAATTGTCTTTCCTTTAGTTTTTGTGTATTTATATAAATTGAAATAGCATTTTGTGCATAACAGTAAAGTGTATTCAGTCAAAGATAATGTAACTTCCTAGGTAATCTTATTTTGTTGCTCTAAAAACACAATAATCAAAGCCTGTAATTTTGTTCCATCATGTTGTCAAAAGGGTGACAAAACAGAAGAATATTTTAAATTTGGTTGCAAACACTTGCAGGACTCTGAGGGCTTGCAGGTCCGTGTTCTTTAAGACCACCCGTGAGAGAGCAGGTTTAATCTTAGCAGAGTCATTATGCTGCACTGCAGGCTGCTGTACCATTATCGCCTTGTTTCTCCTCCAGCAACAGAGTGCTGTTTACTGCCATTAAATCAAACGCCGTCATGTTGGGTGTTTTCTCCAGACTTCTGTCAAGAAAACAAAATTACATCCAGATATATCTTATTTATTTATTTTGCTCTTGTCTGTTACATCATGTCTATAGTACACATGTAGTGTTTTATAACTCCTTTGTATTGGGAACAGGCTGCTTGTTCTCAGCTTGAAATACCTCTACCGCCCCCTGCTGGTGCATTTATCACGAGACTTCAACAGATCACATTGTAAGATGCAAGGAAAATGAATGTGACCTTTTTTTGCCAGTGGAACGGTTTTTAATCCATGATTGAAGTTCAGTTTGTCACCCACATGTTTATATCAATGATCCTATAGATCACAAGTGTCAAACTCAAGGCCTGTGGTCCAAATCCGGCCCACCGTAGATTTTTTGTGGCCGTCTAGATTCGAGACTAAACATTAAGTGAGCTTAAATATGATGTTATCAATCAAATCAGTGCAGTTTGCATCTGTTTCTTACTGACAAATTATATTAATCAGTTCCTCCAGTTTCTTGAGAAATGAATGTAAATTCATGCAAAATCAACATTCCTGCACTTTTTGCGTTAATAATTGGGAGTTTATTGTAATTTTTTTTTCAAAAATTGTCAAAAACTTTCTTACTTGTACTAAACAGCTGCCTCAATTTTAATTGATGTCAAATTATAGACCATGATCTATACAGCGAGTAATAAAAATGTATATTTACCGTAATAAATAAGCTCAGATATCACATTTCCAAATTAGTACCACAAAAACCTTTATTTTTATTGCAAAAACTCACAAAAAGTATCACAAAATCCTAGAGGGACTGAAAAGATGTTCAGTAATATTATTTAATTTTAAGAATTCATTGACATTTTAATAGTTTGTGAACTGGTTTTATCAATACATTCTGGCACAGCCGGCCCTTAAAGAACATTCATGATGTTGATTTGGCCCAAAACAAAAATGAGTTTGAGACCTTTGCTATAGATGCTTCTAATTTTCTAAAGCAACTAGCTATATATGATATTTATTTTTAATGTATGAATCCTTGTTCAGTTAGTTTTTTGTACCTCATGTTCTTTCTTATTTAGTCAGTTTAAATATTACAAAAAGGGAAAAAACACAGCTAAAAATAAAAAAGTAGTATACAGTATAGACAACATGACATGAAAGTTGGCAAGGCAAGTTTATTTGTGTATATTTATCAATTTATTCATTCATTTTCTTTACTCGGTTAGCTTAGAGTTTTGCATATATGTATATTTATTGATCCTACTGTTTTGGTGACTGTATTTATGTGGTGATACAGCAATATAGAGTTGTGTATCATCAGCATGTTTCTGGAAATAGATGCTGCAATACTTGCATAAAATATTTAGAGTTTAAATAAAAGTTGTCTTGGAATGGAGCCTTGAGGAAACTGATCTTAGGTCACTCAGATTTACAATCGCCTAAAGACCAAAATGGACACAAAAATCACAAGACCAGGAGAAAAGTGACCTGAGTGAGGAGAAATGTTTACTGTCACAAGATTTAAAAAAATAACATAGGAGCACAAGCATATTAAAAAAAATAAAAAAGTAAAAAGATATAAAAACATTTAAAAATAGTTAATCAACAACAAAGAAATAACTAAGAGGTTGTTGTTGTTTTTTTCAACCAGTGCTGGTTTGGTTAGTTGCTGGATAACAGGACAGGTTTAAGAGAGTTGCTATTTTTACTATGACCACTAGATGGCAGCAGAAATGATTCAATGATCCTTGAATGCACTTGTGACAAAAAGTATTGGATTAAAAGTGTCCAGTTATCATTTGATCAGCTTTAATCAGGAGAACCATTCTGTTCCTAAAGATTAACCATCAGCAGGTTTTCATGCGCTTATTTGAGTTTAATAAAAGTATATATATATATATATATATAAGTATATAAGTATATATATATATATATATATATATATATGTATATATATATATATATATATATATATATATATATATACAGTACAGACCAAAAGTTTGGACATACCTTCTAATTCAATGGGTTTTCTTTATTTTCATGACTATTTATAAGGCAAGAAATCCCACTTATTAACCTGACAGGGCACAGCTATGAAGTGAAAACCATTTCAGGTGACTACCTCTTGAAGCTCATCAAGAAAATGCAGAGTGTGTGCAAAGCAGTAATCACAGCAAAAGGTTGCTACTTTGAAGAAACTAGAATATAAGGGGTATTTTCAGTTGTTTTGCATTTTTTTGTTTAGTGCATATTTCCACATGTGTTATTCATAGTTTTGATGCCTTCAGTGTGAATCTACAATGTCAATAGTCATGAAAATAAAGGAAACTCATTGAATTAAAAGGTGTGTCCAAACTTTTGGTCTGTACTGTATATATATATAATCATATTAAGGTCAAGTTCTGATGCATAAGATTTATCGATTTTTCATTGTCTGCTAGATACAAAATTTCTAAATCTATCAGAAATGCTTTAGCCAAGGAAACCCTGACTGATGATTGAATCTAATCAAACAGGGGCTTATTTATTTATTTATTTATTGTTAAACTTATTACACTGACAGTTATATAAAATATTTTGTGTTTTGATACATTTATCTGACTTATTTAATTTATTTTTAAAAACCTCGAATTATCTTGAATGGTGCGGAAAAAATACATTTGTTTTTGCCGTAATGAAACACAAAGTCTCAGAAATTAATTGTTTTATTTCTGAATATTTAACTACATTTCACAGGATTTTGAAGTTGAAATCAGTGAGAAAATTATACTTCGTACTACTGAAAGCTATTTGTTCACTCTTTAAAATGTAAAAATAAACTGTTCAGAGTAGAATCAGGAGGCATAAGATGCTAGCGGAAATGCTGTCAAAAACTTTTATTTTGAAGGCACAACTTCCGACATCAGTCTGGAATCGTTAGCTTGACTTCGTTTTTCCTTTCTGAAACCTAAACTTTGGGATAATTCAATGGGAAGGTGAAGGCGAAGCATGCCGCTGTATTGAAAGGTCAATAAAGACTCTTTTTGGGATCTTAGTATTCTTGAGGTTAAATGATACAGCCGGAAACTATTTCTACACCGGAAGCGGTAAGTTGAGCAAAGTTTAATTGAAGTTTTGTTCAGTTTTCTGGCAGAATTCAAGATTAGTTGGTTCTGGCGTCGCTGGACTGCTGGCTTAATTTAATTAACGACTCCAGCTGCAGCTTCTTTGTGTAATTTATAAGCCGTCAACCCCTAGCTCTGCAAATTAATTGTTTAATTTATGTAAAGTATATATAAAACGTTTTGGGGTCTTTTTAACAAATCTTAGCAGAACGTTGGGTCACTTGGGTCATAGTATCAGTGATTATTGAGAAGAGGGACAAAACAGGTCCTATGGATAAAGCACAAAATTTTAATAAAATATACACAAAATATATATTTTTTAAATATCTGACTAAACTAACCTGGGCCATGTGAGCACAACATTGTATATTTTCCTGGTGTTAGCTGAATCTTTTTTTATTTTAAACTTTGTAGTAGGTGGATGGTGTCTTTAAAATCCCTTGTCCTGGAGCAGAACTCAATACATTATAATAGTTTAAAACAATTAAAGGAATACTAAGATAATATGACAATTAAGTATAAGTATTAAAATAAATAATTACAAAAGTATCAATAAATTTAATTAAAAATCATTTTGATATATTTTCCAACTCAATTGAAATTTGTCCCAGGTTTTTGTCATCAAAGTCAAACATAAATTGAATGTAAAAAAAAAATCTGGCATTATTGGGGGGCACCAGAACTTCTGAGGACCCCTTGACCTCTTTCTCTTCCTTTGCTAAGAGGGCTAAGCAGCGCCAGTTAGCTAATGTTATTCTTTAGTTTTTTTTTCTGTTTTATTTCTAAGTTGTTCGTCACAACCATGATGTGTCAACACCGTAACTGACAATTTACAAAGTTTTTGTTAAATAAATGCTTGATTTTTAGTAAACTGTAGAGATTTCACAGTAGCTACAATATGGCCTCCTTCAGAATAACATCATAAATTGAGGTAGTTTGGCATTTTGTCGACTCCGTCAGAGATTTTAGCTGAAAGTGTGACTCTTTCGGTGATAGTGTTGACAAATCTCACTTAAATGTGCAGTTAATTCATTTTAATGTCTTTTACATAAATGGCATTACTTCACATGTATAAAGTTTTTCTTTTTACTCACTCGTTTGTCACCACCTTCAGTTCTGTGTCAACTCCATCAGATGGACTTTATGTTGTTTTAAATATTTCTTTTGTTTCTTGAGAAGCATTTGTCTGTAAAAATATCACTAATAGGGTCATTAAATAATTTTATATTTATTTTTATCAGATGGTGTTGACAAAGTTCTGCGTCAGGTCCATTAAAAATGTAATTTTCAAAAAATGTTGCAACTGGGAGCCTGCACCTTAGCATCTTTATATTTCCAAAATATTATTCATCATATTTGAATACATAAGCTTGAGGAATAATTAAATTTTTTAATTTAAACTCATTTTGTCCCACTTCTCAAGAATCACTGGTATGTGAATTACTGAAAATGTTAAATCTACTATCCATAGGCTATGAATGTTTTTTGCTTTTACACTTATTGTTTTCACATGCCCTTTAAGTAGCTGTGAAATTTTGAGTTTAAATTATATCAATTTCTTTAAGACATTTTGGAATATTTAGTTTTATAGCTGCAGATTAAAGTATGAACTTTAATGTAATGTATTAAAAAGCATTTTTTATGAAATGTGGGGGGAAAGGACAGAAGAATAGAGTGTTTTATTCTTAAACCTTAAGTAGCTCATTAGAAGGAGATGGGCTATTTATTAAGGCCAGATGATGCAGATTTAAACCTTTCCAGATAATATTTGCTCATTAATATCTTGTTCCAGTAGTGAACAAAGGAGCTTTACACCAATTTAATATAACAAAACAACTAGAAGTGCAGCATAATTTTATGCTTTTTGTTAGAAATACTTTTGCCCCTTACAGCTATTATTTGTTTTTGTTACAGTTTAATGTTTCAGTTCAGTAAATGATCTGATTTATATAAAAAGTGGTCAGGAAATAAATTAAATGGAACCTGTCTGTAAAGTAGGGCCACACAATATGAGTAAAATCTAAGAAATAATTACATCTAACTAGTTGTTTGTAATTGTGATTTTGAACATATTTATATTGTGATGACAATTTTTGATTAAATATATTATTCAGCTTGAACATATGAGGGTAACGATCTCAATGAGTTAACCGCTGCTGGTTAAGTCATTGCTTATTAATCTACTGATTGAACTTCCCTTTTTATTCCAGGCTGATAAATGGAAAACACTAAGATCAGTCAGTTGACATGTTGGCAGATATATATGCATATATTTAAAGAAGCAATGTAGTTATCTAAAATAAACAAAACAATCTACTGAAGTCAACTTGAGGCCTTAAAGACCAAGAATAGATTTAATATTTACATAGAAGGATCTGCAGTAACGCTCCTTTGTGCACCTGGGATGCAGCAGTGTGTCACTAAAGGAGCTCTGCAGTTCAGGAACAGCTTCAGGCATGAGGGGACATTGACTAAAAGGGATTTTTTGTAGCTACAAAATTGCTTGGATGCTGTTTAATTTTTCACACACTAGGCATTTAAAATATGAAGGTAGACAGAAAAATATGTTTTAATCACAACTGAAACAGTTGAAATATTGAATGCTAAAAATCACTCCTTTTCCTACCTACCTGGCATTACGGGTTTCCCTCCTGAAAAACACACTTTCCACCCTCTGAATATTAACACATCTGTCCATTGAATGTGTTCGAAAATAATTCATGCAAGTTAATGTTTTTACTTCAGGTTTTGTCCAAATCAGAACTTTTACATTTCCATTGATTTTGTGCTATTTTTGCATAATAGCAGTCTCTGTTTGATAAAGAAAAACCAAAATATAGAATATGAAGTCTTGATTATTCATAAGCTGTGATAATAGGTGTTGTTTCTTTGCAATCATGCAAGGAAATACAGCAGAGGGACATGTTTAGACCCCTACACTATCTCTGCTGTCTACTACCAGGTAATTTGTAATTTCATGAAGAATAAAGCCGATTGAAAATATTTAGGTAAGACCTTATGTGATGCCTAATTTAAAATACGTTCTAATATTTTCATTTAACTGGACACTAGTTCGGACCAACACAATGTACATGTGAGTTTTAAACTGTGATGTAATGTTTTTAACATTGACTCAAACTGTTAACCTTTAGCATTAACTTTGGAACAAATATTAGTTATTAAAACTTAAAAAGTGACAAAAGGATCTTGTTGAATCCCAGAGTCTCCAACAAGTAAAGTATTTATAACAATCTCAACTTGTTTTTGAATACGATCCTTTCCTGAGCTTTTTAGCATTTGTGATTATTTGTATGGATAAAGTACAAATAGGTGTATCAATCATTTGTTGCACTTGTATTCTTGAAGTTGACATAACATTTACATAGAATGACTAAATCTTATCTTAAAACAATGTAGAGTTTGTGAGGTCAAACTTCTGTTTTATAAATATGAGTTAAATAAAAACCTCCCAGTGAGAATCAGCAGGACCTTCTGGCAGCGCCATGCGTACCTCTGCTCTCTTGGCTTCCCCAGAACTGAAATCATAACAAAGGATTTTGTGTCCCTCAGTCTTTGCAGCCATATTTGTACTCTGAGCTTACTCACCCAACTAATGGCTGAGTCTTTCAAAAAGTTATACTGATGTTTTCTAACCTTTTCAGTTGGGTGGCTGAAGGTTGCATAATGACTAAACAAAAGAGTCATTTATTTCACTCTAATAGAAAGACAAAATTAGGGTTTTGTTATCAGAATACTGATAGATTTGTAGCTTCCTGTCCTTATCTGTGTTGAAGTCACGCGTCCAAAAATTGCCTGGGCCTTTCTGTCTCTGGAACCTTTTATCCTTTCTGCATTCCTTGCATTTTTGCTGTGGTGTCTTTTGGAAGAAGCAAGCTGTCACTTTCAGATTTATAGGGATGTTTACATACTTTTAAAATTACATTAAGATATTAGCTTAATCTAAAACATTTGCTTCAAATCATCATGGCAACAAGAATATTTTCTTTCCATGAGAGTTGTGTATAGTCCTCTCTAAATTGAGCTCAGTTGATGCTTCAGTGTCTGAGCTGGTGTGACAAATGTACTGTATATTGTCTGTTTAGCTGTTGGCTTCAGGATTACAGGAAAATGGAAGTTTCTGAGAAGGAAGACATTTCTCCACAATGTACCAGGAAGCGCTTCCTGTCACCAGTCTGTCAAGGTCTTCCTGAACTTTGGGATGTCTCTCTTTTAGTTCTGGTCTATTTTTGCATAAATAGTTTATTTCAGCATTATTTTATCTTTAAAGCAACAACTTTGAGATTAAGCCATAAGCCACCATATCTGTTGGCTTCTTCTTGATAACAAAAGGAAAGATCTGCAGTTTTTCTTGGCTAGCTGGGAAGTCTTACTCATTTCCTCCAGCTCTTTTTTTTTTTTTTTTTTTTCACTCTTCCAGTGTGATTTGTGTCTCTGTAGTTGGGGCCACGTGGAAAATCTGCAATAACTTGGGATCAGTGTTACCATGCTACCATGTGAGTCTGGGAAAGACAAAGGCTTGTTTGTGTGGCGCGTCAGTGTGGCCACCGCCACTGCAGAGAAATAAAGCAGCCGTTTAAAGTCTGGCTGACGTTTCTGTCAAACAATCTGACCTCACAGCAGCTCAGACTAAAAGTCCAGAACATATCTCATGGGGGAGGGTAAACAAAAGAGGAGTGTTTGATGGAAGCTTGGCTTTAAAGTGGGGCCAAAATACAAAAGTTAATTTCATGTCTGCATCATTACTTCTATATATGTATCTTTAAAAATTCTCCAAAGATTAAATAATCGTTGGCGTCGTGGGGTGTTGGGGTGTTTGCCCAGGACACTAAACAGGCTAGGACCGCCTCTAGACAAGAGGCTCATACTATTTCAGCAAAATTCACACCATATCTATGTAGTCCAAACATTACCATCATTTTCCCACATCTAATCTGGTAATGTATAATCTGGATTTTATTGTGCGCTCCAGATTTAGTTAATTTTTTCAGAAATCTTCAATCGGTTAGTTCTAAACCAAAACAACTGCTCGGATGAACTCTTTATTTGCAATGTGTGGAAATTAGAAACAAAATAATGCCATCCCTGGATGAAATCAACACAAAAAGACTTAATTTATTCAAATTTTTATGTTCTTTAGGAACATTTCTCTTCCTGATTTTTTTGGTTTTTTCACACCTGTCAAGACTTGTTCAGGCAAATGAAGTAAAAATCCCTATTTCTATAGATTCCTTAGGAATATTGTATGGAAGAACCCTGTAAAAACCATTAATAGCAAAACAATTAGGCCCAAAAAATGCAAGTTGTTTCTGCCAAATTCAGACAATAAGCCTCGGATGGTTTAGCCCAGGGGTCTCAAAGTCGCTGCCCGCGGGCCAACTGCGGCCCTCGGGACGATAGTTTGTGGCCCCCGCCTTAATATGAAAGTTTAATGTTAGTGCGGCCCGCGAGTTTGATATAATTGGCACTTTTCAGTGTTGTGTGCGGAGCTGAACGAACTTACCAATCACGGTGGAGTATATTGCTCTCGGGGGCGGGACATCGGCCAGGCCTATTTGCATTTTCTATTTGTCATTATTTGCATGCGGTACATGCGCAATTTCCGCGGCCGCTCCCGCTTCACGTGCTTCAGCATCCAGTCTAGACCCGGAAGTTGCTGATCAGTGTAACGTAATTAAGGTTAGGCGCTGTAACGCTTAGGTTGTGTTTAAGGGAGGAGAGGAGGCAGCAGATTCGTCAGGACGGTCAAAAACTCACAACCACACTGGTACTGGGAATTCCACAGTGTTGTCCTTTAATAAATACACTCTTCACCAACCTTACAAAGCCCGGTTGAACGGCTGCTATATTATCAGACATGAAAATTGAGCAGCGTCCAAACAACCCGTAACATTACTAAAAAGTTAGGGAGCTAACATGTCCGTCTAGCACGTTTCTCCCACGCTCTCTACAGAGAAGCCGTGGCGCATACTTCTGACATCATTAGCAATACTAGAGTATCTTAAAGAGACACTACACAATTACGGCTGTTACAGCGCCTGACTACGGCCAAATATGGTAATAGGCAATCAGAAAGGTTCGGCTGAGGAGACCGTGTGTGTGAATGCGGCCTAGCCTCACCCAGACTCTACCTCCAGCGGCCCCCGGGTAAATTGAGTTTGAGACCTCTGGTTTAGCCAAACTCAAAAACTGCATTTCAAAATGAATGCTAAGCAGGAGTCAGGTGATTTGTACTTGTGTATAAATCTAAAAAAAAATGTTTAAAGTTGACAGGAAATTTGAAAATATCACTTATAATCATGTTATTGAAAGATTGGAATATTAGCACCTGAACACCAACCATAAAGTCTTTAAAAAATGCAAACATTTGGAAAAGACATAAATAAATAAGCAATGCTTAGCCTGGTGGGGGCACAAGTAAAGCCTGGTGACATTGGAGGAAACACTGATGTTGTATTACGTACCTTTGAAATAGAGGTTATTACTCATTACCCCAATTATCTTTACCTATAAAACAAGGAAAACTACATGTACACCAGGAGTCTTAACCAACCAGTGTTTTGGATGGAGCCTAAATGTAAAGTCAATTGTGTAAATGCTGCCTCCATTTAGAGTATGTTTGCATCAGCCTGAACCAGACTGTGATTGACATGATTCTATGATCTCATTTTCTGATTTAGATGTAGGTTAATCTTATAAATGCCAGTTCAAACTTTAGGTTATATCTATAGATCGTGTGTGTGTGTGGATTTAGTCGCTGCGTCTGTTTAAAACATCTTTGATAGAGGAGTGTAAGCACTGTCTGGAACAAACTGGTTTCACCCAGCATGGTTTCACCATCACTATATGCAACTGGAAACACACATTGTCATAGAGTCCTTAAAATGTTGAATTCATTCTTATGTTAATGAATAATGCGATGCCATTGGATCTAGATGCATTATTTTTCCTAGAAATTATACTGCTTCCCCTTCAGTGAGCCAGTTTGGTTAAGAGTTGCACATCTGCAGCACAGCTGGAAGTAGGCTGCAGATGGAAAGAGGCTTGTGAGACTGGGAGATCAACGTAATCCTATCCTCGTATTTATTTTTTAGGATTTCTACTCCTTCCTCCCTCTATATGCTTCTCAGTCCAGCTGCTTGATATTTAAACCAAAACTCTGCAAGAGAGACTCTAGTTTAACGTAGAAGGAAAGTGATAAGATGAATAATGTTTGGTTGTTTTTGGCTGCAGATCAAAATTTTTTGTATTTTCAATTATGTTTAATTTGTTTTAGCCACATTCTTTAAGAACATTTTTAAAGTGATCCAAAAGTTTGGAACCTTCCTAATTCACATAAAATGTCTGTGGTTGGAGGTTTACTCCATTTTTTAAAAAACCTGATTTTTGTTAATCTGGTCCTGGATCTCTGTGACTGTCTGGTTTAAACAAGTTTGTTCCTTCATTCAGTTGCGCTCAGATGTTTATGCTGTTCTCATCAGGGCAGAATACACTTTGGGTTCCTTTGAGGGGGATTTAACAGGAGCAGGATGCTGCGTGTGTGTGGGGGCGAGAGTGTGTGTGTGTGTGTGTGTTACAGTAAAAACAAGCTGAACAACAATAGAGGCCTGATGTCACTGATAAATAAGGATGTTTCAGGCTCTGGTTACAGAAAAAATACCTGCTGAAGGAGCAGTTCTGGTCTGAAAGCTAACTTCATCTGTGTTGATAATAAATGTACACATTTCCAGTGTGGTTTTTTTTGTTTGTTTTTTTTTTTTGTTGTTGGATCATTGGAAATGTTTTGAAATGTGGAAGGTCAAAAATGTCAGCAGGGATTTTGGTACCAGGCGTTAATGGAGACTAACCTGCTCAGGAATGTGAGTGGGTGTAGCGCTCAGCCTCCACTCACTGTGGGCGTCTGGACTCTGTCATCAATCACAGTCCCCCCATCCAGACCCTTGTTTGGATAGCTTGAGTGGTGGGATCTCATCTATGGGCTTTTCTCTTAGTTTCGGGTCAGAAAATCACAAATTTATTGTGATTGATGCAAATACAAAAGGAAAATAATTAGGAATGAAATTCTGTTTAATTTTGCTACAGATTTAATCATTTGATTTGGGTGCATTTAATTTTGTAGGGAGATAAATGTACACATGTAATTGCTGAAAAACTGTTCTCGTAATTATTGATCAGTTTTAGGGCTGTCAATATTTGGAAAACATGTAGACACCAGTAGATGGTGTCCAATGGTTGCTATGGAGACTTAATGATCCCAACAGGCCACCAGTTTCTGTATATTTGCTCTTTCTTTTTTGTGGTGGCCGGATAAACTTGGGTTCTTTTCCAGCCTTGTATTTCACAATTCCAGTCATTCCAAAGTTTGTAATTATTGATCTGACAGTAAATGTTGACAGGTTTGGATGTGTATTGTCCTAATTGAATGGAATGTTTTCTTGTTTATCCCATTTTAAAGAGTGGCCAAAAGAAATCTGCTTTTGTGTCATGTGATCCTTATAACCCAGGGGGGAAATGAGGTCTAATCAACTTTAATAGTTAAATAGACTTCACCAGAAAGTTTCAGATTTTCAGCTAAAATCTTATTTTCTGTAAAAATTACATCACGTGTCATGTTTTCATTGATTTAGCAAAAGTTATGTAAACAAGCTTCTTCTCTGTGTCAGGCTATCGTCATAATGGTGCCAAAAGGTGCTATTATCTTATTTAAAACTGTTTTGTTTTTTTTGTTTTTTTGCCAAGACAAGCTATTGGTTCCTTCCTTCTGTTTAGGAGTCTTTGTGTCACACTTTATTTATACCCTAAGGGAACACAAAGTCATGGAAATTTGATTAAAGGTTCCTAGACACTAATCAACGGACGTTGGAAATTGGAACAGCTCTTAAATTATTTTATGGGAACCGTAACCGTCACCACTAGCTGTGATGACAATGTGGGGCATTTCTTCGCCCTCACATGGGGTCCCAGTAGTGGTTGAGGGGCTAAACGTGGGAACTTTATGCTACAGAGACGGCTGCTTATTGGTTTTCAGTTTTTCAGGATATTATCCTGAAATTACTTCCATGTGGGCTATTAAGAGTCTATCTGTAAAATGCTAAAGGGGATTTCTCATGAAACTCATAAAAGCATTTTCTTTTTCTGAAGACAACCCCGACTTTGCCTTGGAGCTGATTAAATTTTATCTTTACTGATCTGTTCACCATGTTGAATCAGCGCATCGGGATATTTTATTTTCAGTATTCATGTATTATTAGACTGTAGGTTTCTCTCAACAGCTAAATACATAAAGCTCCTGCCTTGAGAATGAATGATTCCCATTAAACTACGGAAATACTTCAGTAAGATGTCCATCTGTGGGACTCCTTAACCTGAACTCCTCAGGGCATCGTTAAAGTTAAATAGAAAAGCAAGTTGTTTTCTGTTATTGCTCAGTAATTCGTTTGCTGTGGATGCTGCAAATCTAAATCAACGTGAACAGCATTTTGAAAGAGATTCCTGCCTTTTTTCTTTGCCTGTGTGCTTAAAGGAAGCCTTAAAAGTTTATATATTGAGGTCATTGGTTTAATTACACTCCTAATGCTCATTTGGTACCCTGAGGGTTCTGACCCGGTGACCCCAGAGATGGAGGAAATGAAGCAGAGCTGCTGTTCCAGCCCCCTTCCTCCCTCCTGTTGCGTCCTGGCGCTGTGCGTACTTCACACCGTCTCCATTTCTGCAAATCACATTTTGCTGGAAGTGATGAGTGACTCACTTTAGCTACAGAAAGACATGTGATGCGTGTTGAGCAGTCATGGGGATGCTGTCCAGCTTTGTTATGGAGGTTTGAGATGCCGATCATGCCAACGCTGTAAGACTGGAGACCCCTGGGAGAATAGTACTTTTATTCCTGATAGCAGCACCGGAAACACAGCCTGCTGGGTAATAAATCCTGGAGTGGAGATCACTTTGTTTTTGTCTCTGAGGCTGAAAGGACTGCAGGGTTAATTTGATTCAGTTTTGGAGAAGAATGAAACCCTGTACCAAGCTGACGTACAATTCCTGATAATGCAATTTCTCTTTTTATTTAATGTAAATTTAAAAAAAGAATACATCTAATCATTACAAATCAACATAACGGACTTGTTTCTCATAATCAGCTCAGCAAAATTGTTAGATTTTCTCATGGATTTGCTTCATGCTGCAGTTAAGGTTACAGTTTTGAGGACTTCATGTGAGTAATTTGCTCATTATTCTCCCCCCGCTCGACGGAAGTGGCTCGTCTTTCCTGTTTTTCCTCGCGTAGCGGCTCAAAACATCCTTCTGAACGAGTTCCAGTCTGTATTCTCACAGTGTTGCTGAGGCCTGACATGGTATAGCGGAGCGCTCTCATTATTGCACGCCGATTACTGATATACAGGACTGCAGATTTGTGGTTGTTGTTTAGCAGAGATCTGTAGAAACTGTAATTGCTGCTGTGGGTTTTGGTTTTAATTAAGAACAGCTGGGTAAGTGCCTCTTAGTGTCATTTGTCAAGTGTTTTTCTGTTAATTTGGATGATTATGGCTGATAGTTAATGAAAACTCAAAATTCAGTTTCGCAGAAAATAACACAAAAATCCCATCATCCTCTTTACTTGTTGCTGGTGCAGGAGTGGCTTAACTTGGCAAAATGTGACACTTTTAGCCCAAGTGCTGAACACATTTTTTTCTTCCCCTTAATTTTTCATAAATATTCCTGCACATAACACTCTAAACAGTCAGCGTTTTCATCAGTGAGCTTTTAAAAGCTTAACTCCCTTGAGGAGGATTGCAGTGACTCTCTACTAGACAGTCCTTCCCTATGATTGTGCATGGCTACAACATAAAAAATCGTTTTTATATTGGGCTAATGTAATATTTAAATGTTTAGATAAGTTGAACTATGGGTTTTCATTACTTGAAAGCTTTATGTGTCAAAAATAAACCTATATATTGCTTGAAATTTACCACTGGGTGTAATGAAGCTAAGTTTTAATTTATTTACTGAAAAACTTTTTCATATGTTTGATTTATTGTAGTTCACCTGTTATTGTTTGGCCCTACTTAGCTGCTACTTAGTTGTATGAATTGAATAAAGTTATTTATTCAACAAGAGGAACGTTTAACTTTTTGTAAAGCAAATCTGACTTGACGCTGCAGGGCAGCCAGACCCGCCCTACTGTTTGCTGAAGTTTCCAGAAGGCAGAAGATGAACTCTCACAATACTTTTCCTTTTATTCTTAGATTTATTATCAGGTCACATCTGCTAATAAAGCTAAAAATTGCATTTGTGCAATTTTAGCTGTTTAGTAGCTGTTTTGAAGCTGAACTTAAATCTTCCCCTCTTTTTCAGATTTGTTGAACAGAAGATGATGTCAGACGCTAGTGAGATGTTGGCAGCGGCCCTGGAGCAGATGGATGGGATCATTGCAGGTAACCCCTCTAAACCCGAGCTTTTATACAATTGGGCAGAACGTGCTATGGGTCTGCTCCCATCTGGAAGACGTTAAACTGCAGGCTGCAAAAGCCACTCTCATTAACTGTAACTCGTTGTCCTCCTACTTCTCCTACGTTTGCTTTAATAATGAGTTTGTGAAAATGGAGGCGTTTTGAATTCGTCTGAAACTGCCTCTGGATCCCCGCATCACTGCATGAGAGAGATTACAGGAAGTTTCCGTCGTCCCTGCATTGGTGGAAGCTGATGACTATTCAAGCTCTGAGTTTGGAATATGAACTTTTGGCTCTTGCTCGGTTTACTTCCACTGCTGCAGATGAGCGGACCAGCCTACAGATTTACAGTCCCCACTTTTCCGCTGATGTGTGTAATTATAGCGCTGACCTTTACAGTGGGAGCGCGACGGCTGATCACATGACACCCACTGGTCTCTCCCGTTTCCGCAGAAACCGTAGCCATCATCGAGCCTCACCTCCTCGCTGCTGTGATTGTCTGAATATTTTAGTATTCATTTGTTTATTCGGCTCCCTCGTTGTTAATCCGGGAGATCTTGATTACAGCTGACATTTAAGACGGATGGCATGGAGCCGACAGAGATGCATGATGGGAACATTGTGTGTTGTGGTAAAGTCATAAGGCTGATGCATATGAAGCAGACAGAATTAGAAACAATGCAGAAATGGAGAAGATTGATTATTTGCTTTACACTGTTTGATGGATTCTGAAGTAAGAATATAATGAACAATAATTATGAAGCTTAATCTGTAATTTGAGTTGCTCAATTAGGAAAAGGATGATGTCAAAATAAAACAATAAGTCAATTAATCACATGATAAATTTAAATTCAATAATTTCCATTTTTGTTTATACAGATATTATTATTCATTTTATTTATTTCTGTTTTATTTATTTTGGATATTTAAAATATCTTCCAATTACAGTGTTAAATGTTCATTAGAATTTAAAGATTATTGATCTTTGATAATGGGTTCTTGCATTATTATTATGCCATTATTCCCTTTATATTACTTGAAAATGGTCTCAAGCAACAATATTATCGTTTATCGCAATAATGTCTGTGGGCAAAACTTGTTTTTTTTCCTGTTTCACCAAAGACTTGATGCACTGTAGTGGAAACATTTCTAGGAATTTCCTCTAATGGTTAAAATGAGGATAAAATAATCATAAAATGCAAATGGATTACATTCTGATTGATGGTTGAAATGTCACAAAGTGAAAAGAAATTTAAGGTAATGGATACTATGTTACAGTAAGCTGTACAGGATCATATCCTATGTGGAGATATGCTGTAATATATTTGCAAAAGCAAACAAAAAATGTATGGTACCTTAAAGAAAACTGATAGCGAGGGTCAGAACTAAAAAAAAAAAAAAAATTAAACTGATACATCTGAATTAGCTTTAACCCCTAGATAGTAATGTTTTCAAATAACATCATTTTCCTGGTCAATTAGTTCCAAATGAAGACATTGATCATCTTAGCATTGAATCTCCTTTTATATAAATTGGAAATGCACTGAGTCCAGAGCTATATTGTTTTAGTAAAGTTCAAGCCTTTATCTGCATTTGCCATCATTTAAATCCAGTTTTAGTCAGAGAGCTCTCTAAAGGAAACCATTCAGATTAATAGGGACACAACAAAGCTTGTTTACTTCATCATGTGACTTGGGTTTAATGGACATGAGGCTGTTCTCCACTTTGTTACCTTATAAAATCGCCACATTTTGGAAACAGAAGTAAAAACCCAGTTGTGTAAAAAGATTTATTTCTTTATCATCTGCTCTCTCCTCCCACAGATTAACATTAAAATTGTTCTCAGTCATGAATCTTTCTGAAAAGTTAGAGTGCAGCTTTAATTCGTCTGGGAACACATTTGATTCTCATTTAGGGTTTTCACCCCCATTTCAATTACTTCTAGTTCTGTCATCGCTTTGACTTTTTCTTTTCTGACTCATCAGAAATAAATTTAGCTGCCTCTTAACTCTTCTGTCTGCTCCCGAAGGCTCCAAGGCCATTGATTACTCCAACGGGCTGTTTGACTGCCAGTCGCCCACGTCTCCCTTCCTGGGCGGCTTCCGCGTGCTTCACCTGCTGGAGGACCTCAGAGCCGCGCTGGAGCTGATGGACAACGAGGAGCGGGACAACCTGCGCTGTCAGATCCCAGATTCCACCGCAGAGGGGCTGGTGGAGTGGCTGCACGGACGGACAGTAAGAGAAGGAGAGGGATTTTTACGACCTGGAGGCTTCCTAAGCTGTAATTAATGTCTGTGTTTAAACCACTGGAGCCACTTCATTCCCGCAGTTTTAATGACTCAGTGAAAGATGGAGTGATTTCAGCCGCTATCGTCACAGACCCGACTGGTTCTGATCTAACACAGAGGAGGAGAGATGAATAATGTCTTACAGAGACTGTAGCGTTCTGATTCAACATGGAAATGTATTAATTTAAAGTAAATTTTCAGACCCAGTTAAGTATGAAGAAAAAAGTGTAGAAAAATTTGCATCGGCACACAGCAGTGGCCAAAACTCAATTTATGGATTAAAATGATTTGTCTCTTTAAAAATGTAGTCAAGCAAGAAAGAATTATGAAGCAGAACATATATAAGTATTTCTTTTTCTGCAAGAGGAGGATGCTTGACATCATGACTTGACAATAAGTACAGTAATGTTTAAGCGCTGAGCTGTGGAAACTGCTAGAGGCGTGCATCACGGCTTAATATCTCCATTATCTTCATTACTCACACTAATTTGTGCCACCAAACATGCAGAACAGGTGAAGTTGAGGCGTTTCCTCAGGTTTCTCTGATTATCAATAAAATAATAGGTTTGAGAACCAACTTTGTTTATTACCTGGACACAGCCAGTAGTTTCCACCTACTGGTTCATCCAGCCATTTGTTTGACCTTTCCTACTTCTTCAAACTTTACTTCAAGGTTCCATATCTAAATCCTGATCTACTTTCATATTTCCACTCTGAAAATGGTCTGAAATATGATGGAGAACTTTGTAATAACTTTGAATTTCTGCCTGAAAACCAATTTGGAACTTTGATTGTTAATCAAACGTATTAAACAGCTGAAGAATTTGGTTCTTATTGAATTTGAATTTGAGCCAAAACCCAGGAATCTTAATCATTTGCATCTTAATCTATAAAAGATTAAGATGAGACCTCAGATTCATCATTGAGAGACTCGCCTTGGTGTACCAAAACATTTGGAGAATTTCCACAATTTAATTTCCTGTCGGCTTTATTTGCATATTTAACTAAATTCCTGCATTTATGGCATCAATGGATTTTTTTTTCTTTGTTTAGATAGCATACTGAATGATTCACAGTGGCCTGAAACATGCAATCAAAGAATCCTCAGAGGTTTTTTATTGGCCCAAATATTAGCAAGTCGTCCTATTTGCTGTAGGCTGAGATGAAGGCAGAATAAAATAAAGACAGTGCATTCATCTCAGCATTGGAAACTCACCATTGTGTTCATATGACTCCAGGTATCAGACCCGTACTGAGATTCTGTTTTTGTTTTCTTTTTTGTAAACTGAGATTTTAATTGCTGCATTTCGGGCCTTTTGTTGTGGCCTACAATGATAAAAATTAACAAATTTATGCTCTTTCTAAAATAATTATGCCCTAGATATTTTTTTCACCCATCCTTTGTTGATTCCTATGGATTATGAATTTTGGCTTCCTTTTGACAAACAGTAGAAATGATGGCCTGTTCTGTTTCTTTCAGCCCAACGTCCACGGCTCTGAGGCCGTCTACCAAGAACGTCTTTCACGGCTGGAGAGTGACAAAGAGTGTCTTATTCTGCAGGTTTGTGAAGAACAAAAAACGTCCATTCATTGCTGCAAAACACAACAATTGCTAATAAATATCCAATTTGGTTTGATTGTATAAATTTACTGTGTAGTTAGCTGAGCCAAGAAGGGCATTGTTTAAGTTTTCTGGTGGGGAAGGGGCAAAACTTTAGATATCTGTACAAATTTAGGCATGAAAGACTTAAAAAAAGACAAAAACTGAACTATTATAGTGGTAATAATGGATATAATTTCAAGCTGCTATGCATGAAGTAATGGTATACTGGCTCAATATGAAAGTTACTGGAGAAAAATACGCTACCACAATTATTATATCTTTCATTTATTCCATCATCTTTCTGTCATATTTGTTAATTTTTCTGCAAATATGAAAAAAAAAAGGTCCGTAGAGTTTTCATTCATACCATAAGGATCAGAAAGTCAGGTGTTTTTTTTATTTATCTCTATAATGTAGAGTTTTCATTAGCCTAATCATAATGCAAATTTTAAAAAGAAACACATTATTGTGGGTATCCAATTTCCCAGTCACATAAACTTACCAAGTATTTTTAGTACTTAACATTGATGAAAAAGTACCAGTTACATTGGCAGTTAAATTTATTATAACAAGACAATTTCCCCACGTTATAAGTGAAATGATCTGCCAATGGAACTAGAACTTTTTCATCAATATTAAGGAATTATTTACTTAAAACAAGCTCCTATATCTTGCTGAAAAGGTACTTGTAAGTTATTTTTTCTCATTTGAAGTGTATTAAGATATTTGCACTAAAAATGAGACTAAAAATACTTGATAAGATTGTGTGTTTTTGCAGTGTTTTAGCAAATAAACAAGTTTTTTCTGTTTTCAGTAGTTTGCTGCTTTAGGATTTGCTAGAACTGCTTAAACGGTTCATTAGATTGCATATCTCTGTTTTAGGGTTCTTAATATTGGAATCAAGTCAGGTTAAGCTCGATAATTTAAAAATTTTAAACATCCTAATTAAAGTTGGCGTTCCTGCAGGTCAGTGTGTTGACAGACCAGGTGGAGGTGCAGGGAGAAAAGATCCGGGACTTGGATAAAAGTCTGGAGCTTCATCGGGAGAAGCTGAATGCTGCAGAGGAGCTGCTTCAGCAGGTGAGGCCGCTGCCGTCATTAAATGGAAATGAAAGCTGTTACTGTTTTAGAAAAGACTGTGCTACTTTGCTGACCATCCGTGCTGATCCTCAGGAGCTGCTAAACCGGACGGCGTTGGAGACCCAGAAGCTGGAGCTGATGACCGAGGTGTCGAGTCTGAAGCTGAAGCTGGCCTCTTTGGAGAGAGATCACAGGGGCAACGAAGTAAGACGCCCCCCCCCCCCCCATCCGCTCTTTGAAAATGTACTTTTAGTGGCTGTGAAATGGAGCAGCTATCTTTTGAAGTTGCACCTGCACTATGAATCCTGGCGGCCGTCCAGTCCGTTCAGTCATTGTTTTTAGAGTCACAAAGGTCCGTCTCGCTCGGCTTGAGGACTCGGATCTGTCATGTGGTGTTGGTTGAACTTTTTTAGGGGGTCACAAAGGAGGCCCAAACTCCCTTCTTACTCGAGCAGCTGTTTCCTGACAGAATCTCCCCAACCCCATCCACCCACTCAGATTTCAGCTTTCCAGAGTAAAAGTAAGAGTTTCCATCGTGTCCTTTTACTGCCTGGGATAGAATGTGTGGTTTTTTTTAAGACTCTAAAAGCACAAAGGACACATAAACCGTTATTCATCTATGAATGTTTATTTTTCTTTCTATCACCACTTTAAATTAAACTCCTACAGTCATCATGTTGAATTACCTGGCAGACACACATTGCATAGAATGTGTGTTATTCTAATTGCATAGATTAGCTCGCTCATACTGTTGCCATAAAAAGGCAGATTTGTTCACATCAGCAAAACAAACAAGAAAAAAGTGATCAAAAATCAGACTAAAATCAAAATGTCTTAAACTTCAGTTGGTGAAACTTGTAAAAACAGTTTTACAGATAGAAACTACTGATCAGGTTCAAACCCTGGCTGTAGTGACGGACCTGACTATTCAGAGACAGATAAAGACAGTTTCAAAGTCAGCCTTTGTAAAGTTGTCTTTAATTAATAACTGGAACATAGATTAATTCTAGTCCAACCTTCACTTAGTACTTTATTTTGCCACTCCAGTTGTTTTTTTGTTTTTTTTTAATCATCACCGCGGACCGGCCAAAACTTGGCAATTTTGCTGCTGCTGGCGTGGGGAAGAACCGTCGGATAAGGTTTCTGCGTGTTGGTGTTCTCGCTAAAGCCTTTTTTTGTTTTTTTTTCCCGATTTTCCCTTTACGACAATCTTACAACGTCCTGCAGTGTGTGCTGTGTTACGTGGTGGTGTGTTGAATATGCCTGATCTAAAATCAGGCATATTCAACATTGTCTTGGCCCGATTATCGCAGCCTGTGGGTTTTTTTGTGACTGGGAGCGAGAACGCAGCCTGTTGAATGTGACAGGTAGCCAATCAGAAAGCGCGGTGACGTAAGAACGGAGGGAATCCCAGACAGTTGACATGGCAACCGAGAGTCCGGTGGACATCAGAGATGATATGTGGAAATGTTTATTACTATATGTAAAAGTCATTTTTATATATGTTTATTATATGTGGTTATGTTTATTCAGTTAAAAATGTTAACTACGAAAAATACAACTCACCTCCAAATCACAGTGCAGCAAACAGAGCGGCTGCTCCCGCCATCTTTTATCAAACACCTTTTCTATTTGTTACATCTTTTATCGTTTAAAATGAAGCCACAAACTATCACTGCTGCTTCTGCATCCGTGTTTGATTATTCTAAATTCACGTATGGTATGTTGGGGGTTTTACTGGCTTTTATTCTGGAATCGGGATGTTCGTGAGGGGAACATCCCGATTCCACCGAGCAACACACGGCCGGTGTGTTGCTCCGGCCGTGTGGCTGGACACACGAACCGATCGATCTCGTTGGACTTTTATCGGCTCGTGTCATGTGTGGTCACAGAGGTTTGGAAATTGTCCCATCTGGGAGTGATGAGACAATGACACCCGAAGTGTTGCTTAAGCTCAGGGTGCCTGGTCTCTATGTAGCGAAGCAGTTTGAAGGCTTCATTGCCTGATTAACAAGCCGGTCACCATATTATTTAGAGTGGGCTTGGAATGTGGGAGTCACCTACCGGGATAAATAAATTCTCCTGTCTCTTCTTTGGGCCTTTTTCCCTCGCAAAGAAACTTTCCAAAGACATCTGATCTGTTTTTTACTCATTTTGCTGCTTGGGCTCAATGTCGGCACGCAAGACGTAACCGAGAGAATCCGGTTAAAGAATTTTCAAAATAAAAGATCCTCCAGACTCAAAAAATACATAAAACGGAAATATTTAATTATTTCTTGTGCGGCCCGGTACCAGTCCGCGGACCGGGGGTTGGAGACCACTGATGTAAAGCATTTTGAACTACTGTATTGCTGAAATGTGCAAAACAAATAGAGTTTAACTGCTGTGCTAAAATCCATTCTAGTTAGAAATAAAACTGAAATTTGTTTTTTCTGCCAGGAAAAAGTTTCTGAATTCTGGTTTGAAAACTTAAGTCTCATGTCACTCCTTTGCACCTCTTTTTTATGTTTGTTTTATTGCTTGGTACTAAAATCAAGCTTCTCTAAATAGTATCTGCAGGTGGTGCTTTGTGTCTGTTTATGAATAATTTCATCTTTATTTTTCCTCCTTAGGGTTTGTACCAGGAAGTGACAGACCTGAGGTTCAGGCTGACAGACATGGAGAATGAAAGACTGCAGTGTGAGAAGAAACTAAAAGGAGCCAAAGTGAGTGTTTGTTTTTAACAACCATAACTTACTCCCATCTAATCATCTCTGCTTATTATTTCGTTCTTGAGCTCTAAACTTTGCTCCTGATTTTCATCTTTCATTTTGTTAATGTTTTTGTGCAACCTGCTTACCTTTTAAGCATCCAAAGTGGAACTCAAAGCGCTTCACTGGAGATGAGGTGAAGGTTTAATCTCCAGCCTGTTTCTTCTTTCTAAAAGCTCCTACTGCTCACCTGCTGAACACTGCTTTCCTGACTTTCATCACACTTTTGTAAGTGCCTCAATGAGTGCTGCTTGAGTTTTCTGAACATTAATCTTTTGGATAAAAGTAATTCATTAGCACCTTCAATTTTCTGCCTAAGCCCGCATAAGTTTGCACTGAATGCTGTCTGTATCACAAATTAAAATACTAACTTATCCACTTTTCATACGTGTGATTCTAACTCGGTTAATTGAAGGGCTGATTTCTGGACAGTTTTTTAAGATAAATGTATACAAGTTGAACCTGTTGCTGTCCTGCCTCGGTCTCTCAGGCAGAAACAATAAAAAATGGAACATACCGCCTGGTTCATGTCTTTTCAGATATGACTCTTTTTCAAGTTCCTGTTGCTGCAATTTGACTTATTTTGACCATAACTCTGTTCAGGAGGAGATGCAGGATCTGCAGAGGCAACTGGAGGAGCAAGACCATGAGCTGAGGAGGCTGAAGGGAGAGACCCACCACAAAATTGCAGGGGTAGAAAGAGGTGTGAAATGTTTTCACAACAATCTGAATTCCTTGTTTCTTTTCTTATTTCTTGTCCTTTAACACTTGAAAAAATAATAATTCTTACAGCCACAGCATCCACAGAGTGTCATCTATTTTCTGTATTAATTAGTTAAACTCATTTTGTGTCTTGTTGTGAATTGGTCCTCATCTCATTTCAAACGCATCGTTCCGTTTCTCCTTCCACCCTCAGCTGACTTTATCTTATCCCTGCAGTTTTTAACATGAAATCATCAAGCAAATTTGGTCTCTGTAGGTTTTTGTTAGGATTTCTCTGTCACTACTGCTTTGGAAAATATTTCTCAAGATTCATTTGAACACCAAAAAGATTTTTTTTATTCCCTGGAGTTGATGAACATCTTTGTTTACATGTTGAACTGACGTAAAGTCCTGAAGGAATTCTCTAGTCTGCTCCTCCAGAATTTTGCGATTGTTTCTGAGATTTGTTTTTCTTTTTTGTGCAGTCAAAATCACTGATTTTGTGGGACTACTTTAGAGATATTTGCAAGGAATTTTACAATATGTTTTCCTCATTAAAACCCCTTCCAAATTATTGATATAGAGGCAGAAACATGACAGGGGCTATGTAGTAGAAAGAAGAAATACTGCCACCTGCAGGTGGGAGTTGGCAGTTACTTAAACTCAGTGTTTTTGACAAACAATTATCCATTAATGTGAAAAAATTCATGAGGAAGGGACTTCCTTGTTCAATAGCAGTTAAATTTACCAGTTCATGGAGCAACTAAGAAATATTTGTCAACATTTGAGAAGGGAGATGTTTCCCAGTCCCTTTATTTATCTATGAATCCATCCAGTGATTTTAATTAAAGTTCAAAAATACTTTATTGATCCCAAAGGGAAAAAAATGTTGTTGTAGCTGATATTAGTTCAAATTCCTTAAGGAGTTATTGTAATGAATCTTGTAGCAGTTTGTATTTAAGGAAGCCTCTGACTGAAGACACTGGTTTCTGAAGACGGTCTCATGAAGAGGATTGTATATATATTTATTTTTATGAAGAATCCTTCTTTTATTTATCCATCTGCTCAGATGTGTCATAACTAAATGGTGAACTTTGGGAGTTATACTTTAAAAAGTGGACCAAAAGAACTGGTTAGTCTGGAAACTCGAGACTGGAAAGATTTGACTGACTGGTCCAGGCTTTTAGCACCAACAAGCTGAAATAAGAACCCTGCTGCCCTGCAACTTGAGTCCCTGTTGACTTCATTATTTCTTTTTATTGGCTCCTTGAAAGCCACACGGAGTTGGAGCTTAGCTTCCAGAACAAAACTTTGGTTTTGTCATCTTTCCAGATACAGAGATGGTGAAAATAAAGAGGGTGTTGGAGCTGCTGACGTCAGAGAACGATGAGAAGGTACAGAGCAGCATGTCAGCAGCTCAGCAGCTGCTCCAGCCTCCCAGATGTGTCATGACTTCAGCTTTTATTTTTGTCTGCAGGAGAGAAGGATTAAAGAGCTGGAGGAATCACTGACGAAGTGCAGGAGAGTACAGGAGCTGGTCAGAGGTGAGAGGATCGTTCACTCTGCAGATATTACTCATAAAGTGCAAATAACCCACCATGATGTTAGACCCAATCAGTAAAACTATATTTAACTGCAGAGCTTTTTTCTTTGAGATTTTTAGAGCCTTAAAAGATGAAAGCTCTGAAAGGAGATTATAGCTTCTTTGTGGTTCAGTGCATGACTGTATGAACTGCTCTCTCACAGAGAAGCTGAAAGAAGACGACTACGCTGATATAACAGATGATCCCTTGCTTTCTCTGTCCATGGAGGTGGATCAGGTCACCCTGGAGCTTGAGGGGGAGGCAGGAAGGAGCTGCGATGAGGTAAACACAACTCTGTCCGAACAGCTGACACAGGATGAACCCCAGCCTGGAAACTTCCTTCAGAAAAGCTCCAATCTCGGCCTCCCACTCTGAAATGGTCTCCCTGAAGAGTTCAGAGCTTCTGTTATGAATTAATCATTTTTTCTTCTGTTTTCTCAGTCCATACCATGCATAGCAGTGCTCTCTGAAATGAATGAACTGGACAGAGAACGACAGCTGCAAGCAGCGCAAAGGTAAAACTAATTTAAGACATAAATTGGCTGAACTTTACTGCTCCCTTCCTTATTATTATTATTAATTTGTCCTGTTTTCTTGTCCATTTGCTTTGGAACATTTTTGAGTCACTATGCTTTGGGACATGTTAAGTTTCACAGCTTTCGTAGCGTTAGTTATTCACAACTTGAACATAATGTGCAAACGGAACCTAGCCTTACATTTCATCGAACGGGCAGCAGGGGGCGACTACTCTTCTGAAAATGTCTGTTACTTGACGAGTTGATGATCTTTTAATGCTTAGAAATGGTTATTAGACAATATTTATTATAATAAATATTAGAAATGTCTATTATAAGACAGATTCTGTTTTCCTTATATACTAACTTGACAAGAATTTAGATGAGTCAATTGATAAACAACCGTTTTGTTTTTAAATTAATACAAAAGCCATCTTTTTAAAAACATTTTTTAACTAGACCTCAGTTTTATTTTGGGTCAGTGTTCCACAGAAAATCCCAATACATTCAAGTTTTTAGTTGTTGAACAAGAAAATGTGTAAAATTGCAAGAGGAGTGAAAACTTTTGCAGTTTCCTCTTCTTTTCCCAACCTTGTGGTTTACGCTGCTGAAACACTATGAAGTCATTAGGTTGGGTTTGTAGCAGCACCAAAAACCATGTGATTTTACTTGAACTGATTGTTTATATGAGCCCACTAGCAGAACCAGATGTTGATCATTTCTCCTAATGAAATGTTTGCATCCTCAATCTGGTGATTTCTGTAATTTTCTGTTTAAAAAAAAAAGTCAACAAATGAAACATCAACGTCACCATCTTTAGGTTTTCTCCACTGCACATAAACCTTAAAGAACTTATGAACAAAACTAGTTGAGGATAAAAGCAGTTTGTGTTTGTCTTATTCACCGCAGCTCAGTTGTCCTTGTGGAAAGTAGAACTTGATCCATGATGCTGCATTTTCCTTCTGTTCCCATTTGCTGGTTTTTCAGTAGATGTTTGAACAGCATGTTTATGTTGTTTCTGACTGTTTGAATTTTTTTTTCAGCTCCTCAGATGATTCACATGGTGACGGTTCAGCTGTAACTGGCAGCACTGAGCAGGTAGAACCACCTGAACAGCACATAGTGCCATACATCTATAATTTATTTAAAGATACATATTTTATTGAGCTTTGATTCTTCATCTGTCCTGCAAGTACTTCTGCTGCCATCTAGTGGTTTTTTTTTATTTCTTTTAGGTTAAGAACAAATCAGGAACTGCTTCCTCTTCTAAGGGGAACACAAGTGACGGAAATTTTGGCAGCAAGAAAGTTCGTGCTTCATTTGGCCGTGGCTTTTTTAAACTGCGTGGCGGCAAACAGATGGCCAGTTCGCCCAACCTGGGTGAGCAGAACTTTTTTTTGTTTAATCACTTTTATGGTTTCTTAACTGAAACTGCATCTGGAGTACCACTGATTGCACATAGTGTCATTATTAATTAAGAACGATACCTAAAATAGATTCTGCAGTGACAATAGAGACATCATATTGTTTTTTTTTCTACATGACACTAAATCAGTTGAAGAAATCCCCAGTATTTTGCAAAAGTCGGAACAAAATGCATGTATTTAAATGTTATTTTGTGAGGTTAAATGAATCAAACTCTGATCTTGTGTACGTTGCTTTCTCTTTGACAGCTGAGACTGAACGTAAAGGCACAGATCACCTCGACCTCGCTGGTGTTCCTCCACAGAAACCCCACGATGCGGCTCCTCTTCCGTCATCTCCAGAAACCAAGAAGAAGTCAAGCGGGTTCAGGAAATTCTTTGGCAGGTAAGTGTATGGCGTATAGTGTGATCTTTGATTGGACTCAGAGTTTGTATGTTTAAACATGCGTCGCTTGCAGGTTAAAGAGAAGCCACTCCACCTCGTTTAACCTGGACGACGGAGCTGAGACGGAGTTCAGGAGGGGCGGAGTCAGAGCCACGGCCGGGCCTTGGCTCGGCTGGTCACGCGACTCAAAACACGTGTAAGTTGAGATTTGCAATAATTGCTTATACCAACTGTTTAATCTGAAGCAGTAATTAATCTGTCAGTATTTCATTTGATACATGTCTGCTTTCTGTTGGTATATCTTCTGTTCTTAATTCGTTTTACTTCACATGTACATTTAACACTCAGCTGTTAAATACCATAAATACAACAGTAAATTAATAACTCGTGGAAATAACTTTCTTGATAAGGTCAAATTAGGTCTAAAATAAATCAGAGAAGTCAAACCTAATTAAACCTATTAAATACTGTTTACAATTTTTGGAAAAATAAAAAAAATTCTGTACTTTTATTGATGTCATTTAGTTAGCTTATACCAAACTAATGCTACATTAACACTGCAGGCTTTAATGCTCAACTCCAATTTCTTTGTGAAATCAGATTGTGTCCAAATATATGCAACTTGTAAGTGAACTGCAAACAACCTGAAGGTGTGCCACCTGTGCAGTAGAGGGCGCAGTAATGCCAAATGTAGCGAGCGCCATGAAGAAGAAGTGTCAGCGACTGCAGAAGTAAACATGGATACTAATAGTGGAGCGTGTCTTCTGATTTTTAGAGTTGTTATCCGACCAGAGCCAGCACATTAACCATTTAATCCTCATTAATGTCCGCCATGGTTGTTGTTTTTCTTCCTGTTTGCACGAGTCAGGACACAGAATAGTGACGTTTGTCTAGCATGAATGACGTTCATTTCAGATGAAGGCAACCTGGCTGCACACAACCTAAGCGTTACAAACTCATTTTAGTTTATTTCTGACATCATGCTATAGATATCCAGCATAAAGAATAGCTACAAATATTAAGCCTGCTCTAATAGATTAAAGTAAAGTAATAGGGTGGTAAATAAAAAGACCCAAATGACATGAATTATTTATTATAGAATCGGAAATCATTTAACATCCAAAGACCTGTTTTTTCACTTTGTCCATTTATTTTTTAATTTTAATCATTGTCCCCATCTGCGCCATTTTGTGTGAATGATGGTTTTGATTTAATTTGCTGATAATGGCTGGGTTTTCCTGCTGAAATGACTAAGAGTCGTGTGTCTGTGTTCAGGGCCGTTGACGTTCCTTTATCTCTGTGGAGGAAAGAGGATGTTTGTGCCTGGCTACAGGAGCAGGGCCTCGGCTTGTACTCGGTTCAGGGTCAGAACTGGATCAAATCGGGACAAACGTTACTGCAGGCATCACAACATGATCTGGAGAAGGTGGGAGTAGTTTCCTGTTCACAAATTACAACTTCGCTTGTTTAATAAGGTTTAGAATCACACTGTGGTAAGATTCATGTATTTTATTCATTTATTAAGAGATAAACAGGATGTGATTCACTTTAAGTGAAACTCTTCCTGTTTTCCCTGTTAGGAGTTGGGAATGAAGCTGCCTCTCCACAGGAAGAAGCTGCAGCTTGCCCTGCAGACTCTTGGCTCAGAGGGCGATGACCTTCAGGGCAAACTGGACCACAACTGGGTCACCAGTGAGTGACTGTGTTTCAGAGCAGACCTGCTGTCTCCAGCAGCGGGTTTAGTTTCTGCACTGATGTTTTCTTTTTCAGGATGGCTGGATGACATCGGCCTCCCACAGTACAAGAGCAACTTCGATGAAGCCCGAGTTGATGGACGCATGTTGCACTACATGACAGTGGTGAGCTGGGAGCTTTTTACAAGGTTCCCAACAAGTTTGGATAATAGAAAAATGTTTCTCTAGTACTCAAACTCCATTCTCTGCTTTAAAACACCTGAATTAAGTAGTTTGGTCATTTGTAGATTGTAAAGAAATAAACAAAAGAATGAAGATGTTATGACTTTGCTGCTGTTTCTTCGTCCTTCGTAGGAAGACCTGCTGTCTCTGAAGGTCGGGAGTGTTCTTCATCACCTCAGCATCAAGAGAGCCATCCAGGTTCTGCGTCTCAACTCCTATGAACCCAACTGTCTGCGGCGCCGCCCTTCTGATGAGGTATTATGAAACCTGACATTTCTGCTCTGATTCACAGCTGATGCTTTCTAATATTTCATTTTGTTTGTGCAGAGCAACATCACGCCGGCTGAGATCTCTCGGTGGACCAACCACAGAGTGATGGAGTGGCTGCGCTCCGTGGATCTGGCAGAATACGCGCCCAACCTTAGAGGGAGTGGAGTTCATGGAGGACTGATGGTGAAAACCTCATGAGTGTTTTTAGTCAGGAACTTCCAGAATCGAATCCACTAACTGCTTTGTGTGTTTCAAAGGTGTTGGAGCCTCGATTCAACGTGGAAGCGCTCGCCCTCCTGCTCAACATTCCTCCCAGTAAAACCCTGCTGAGACGCCACCTGGCCACACACTTCCACCTGCTGGTCGGCTCAGAGGCGCAGCGCCTCAAACAGGAATGTCTGGAAAACCCAGATTACAGCGTCCTCACGGCAACCGCTAAGGTTAAGGTAATTAATCACTGCAAATCTGCTTCTGTGGTTTAATGTCTTTTTGGAAAAATTGCACTTGCAGCACTTCTGTTTATTTCAGCCAAGACGTTCATCTTTTGGTGGTTTTGGCTCTCTGAGGAGGAAACGTCATGACGACGGAGAGGATTACATCTGTCCTATGAACGTGGAGATGCCGAAGAGCAGCAGCTTCCAGAGAAAAGTCTGTGTCTACGAAGAAACTCTGGACCACTTTGAGCAGGTAGAGGTGTTTCCACTGCAAGTCATTCTAGATTAGGTTTACTAAGTAAAATCTGAGCCACGTCTCCTTTTCCACGTAGATGGAGGATTCTGAAGGAACAGTCAGAGAGATTGGAGCATTTTCAGAGGGAATCAACAACCTGACGGTATGAGGCCTAGCTGATCTGCTAGTACAACGTTTCCATATTTACTGGAAATGTGAAATGTTACTTTCTGTTTGTGTTTCAGAGCATGCTGAAGGAAGATGAGCTGTTCCAGGTGATCTCAATTTGTTCCTCCGATGATAAAACAGAAGCTCTCGACTCCTCCTGAGAAGCAGGTTACATCTGACCAAAGTATTTAGTCTCTATACTGTGTTTATTGAGGTTTCTCACAATATGCATGAAAATAGTTATTTTGTTTGCAGTAGAGGAGGCTGATTTGTTACAATAAATAATGTAGGTTCAGCAGCTTCCTGTGGAGTAGTTCTGAGCAGTCATTGTCTTACCTGCAATATAGAGTGAAGTTTTGAGAATCAGGAAAAAATTCATCTTGGAGAAATAATCCTTGTATTTCAGAAGTGAATTGTGACTGTTCATTGCTACTCCAAAGAAAAATTAAACATTTGTGCCACTGTAAGCTACATTGAAGTTAAAGGGATAGTACTGACTTTTTAAAAGTGAGCTTCTGTTAAACTCTAAGCAGTTGGATGAAGTAATTTTAAGACAGAACTTCTGTGTTAAAATGACTGCAGTGTCATGAGAAACGCAAGATGCATCTGCTTAAAGTTTAACATACGTTCATTTAAAAATCCTGCACTGTCCCTTTAAGCCCAAAACTGTGAAGCAGGAAGTCACTAAGTGAGCAACTTGTAACCAAAGAACTGTTTTTGGAAGCTAAATCTTTGAATTTGAATTGTTTTGGTAATAAAAGTGAAGAAATAAATGTTTAAATTCTTTTTTCTGTTCTAGTAGGAGAAGTTGCTGTCCAAAAACAACCCCAGACATTTTTTCAGTAGCAACAGATTTTTATGCTCCATGTTAAATACAAGCAACCAGATTTACACTTTAGGTAACATTTAGCAAAAAACTGACATGTTCAACTTGGTGGCGTTCAAAAGCAATGAAGCAGTGATGACCTTAAACAAAAAACAGAGTTCTGCAGGTTTTTAAGGCACTGGATGAACAGCCATAAAGCCACAGTAACTCAAACGTCTCAACACCAAACTAAAAATCCCGTCTCACCATGATTCCCAACTTCCTGGCCAATCCAACTCTTCCCCCTGTGGTTTGGTCTTAGCTACGATTCCTTTGCATCAATAATATAGCTGTATAAATATTGTGTAAACTGTGCAAATCCCTCTGCTTGAGTGCCTTAAGGGCAGAGACAATAACAAAGCCCTTAAACAACCAAACTTGTTTTCCTCCAAATGGACGGACATCTAGAAGGTGAACCTGCGGTTGGGGGCGTGGCCCACTTTGTCCAAGTTGGGATTGCAGGCAAACTGGATCATGGGTGGAGGTCCACACATCAGGATGAGCGTGTCATCACCAGGAGGGGGCAGATGCTTCCTCACCATGTCTTCATTGATGAAGCCCTGGCTGTACTCCCAGTCTGAGCACAGTAAAGTTAGATTGTAAGACAGCTTGTTTATTTTAGTGACATCTGCTGGTGAAAACATGGAACTGCAACAATTTCAAGTTAACATTTGAAGCTGAATATTTAAAAAAAAGGTGAGGATTCAAACTACAAATAAGTCTTAACAGTTCAGCTGTAAAGAAATATACCTCTGACTTTAACCTCATTTATGTCCACTATATGGTGCCACTGTTCCCACACAAAGGAAAACTGCATATTACTATTCATGCTGTGAAATTAACTTTGCTTAGATACATAGTGGGTAAAAATACTAGCATGTAAACCTTAAGTCTTACATGTTTTAAAACTGGTCAAAATCTGCTAAGTTTCCAAAACATTAACTAAAAAAGCTCAACTCACAGGTTTGCACTTGGCAACAAACTATACATTTCTAGATTGATTTCCACTAGCTTAATTTATGCAAAAATGGTCAGAGAAGATTAATGTGCAACACTGTAACATGAACTGCATATCCTGCATTAAGTCTGTTTAAACTGAAAATAACTAGATTTTGGAGTTCCTCAAAGTATTTAGTCCTTTGCTTTTTGTACTCTGATGCACATATGACTTATTCAACTGAAGGTGTATTACTAGTTTCATAGCTAAATATAGAGTTTGCATCTCACTTTAACAAGGCTAAGTCTTCTGAACACTGTTCTTAAATGATTAGTTGACATTTGAAGTGCTTTTAAACCTGACAGATTTCAGGTAAAACACTCTTCCAGGGCTTACTTTCAGGTGCTCTGTCCACTGTGTACCACAAATTGAATCGGTCTGGATGGTTGGCTTGAATCTCATCCAGTTCGTCTTTCAGCAGGATGTCCTTCTCACTCTGTGGACACAGGAGTTGGGTTATTGTACATCGGTCCCTTCAGATATGCAGAACATTATTGATAAATTGTGGAGCTCACCTGGTTGGCAAACAGCAGATGACACACCGTTTGGTCCTGAGGATCCTTAATGATGGCAGTGATGAGCTGCAGCATGGGGGTGATTCCTGCAGAAAGAACAGGAAAGCCTCTGGTGTTATGAGTAACTACACAGTTTTTCTATTAAAATAAATATCGGTGACTAAATAATGGAGCCGTTTGTGTTTGAAAGAGTCAGCTGATCAGATTAATCTGAACTCGTGAGAATCACAAATGAAAGTTTCTCATGACAAAATCTCTGTATGAGTATCTTACAACTCTGCAGCATCAAATCAGCTCCACAAGTAATTAGATAGAAAAATAATCATTGTTGAAAAACTGTTAGGCATTAAACTAACTGACAGACAGTCACACATTAAAGAACCATGAGTTGAGTTTCAGGATATTAACAGATCAACTACATGTAAATGACTTTTGTTTTCAACCTCAAATCTGTTGCATGTGAAAGTATGAAAACATGCTCTATGGTTAAAGGTAATTATGCTTCATAAATTAAGTTCAAATTCCTCTCCAGTTTAACAGTAGAAAACAAAGTCTGTTAAAAATAGCACATTTCAGCATTGTTATGAAATCAAGAGATTATTTCTATACTTGTGTTTAAACTGCTTTTGCTTCTGATTTGACTTCATTAATAAAAATCAATTTGCAGGAAAATAGGCTCTCAAGTCAGGCCTGTATTGACCAGTTAGATGCCAATTTTTATTCTTTTATCGTGAAAGAGTTAAAAAGCAAAGGTTTTGCTGTTTAGCCTAGTTAAGAAATACTTCAACTAACACCAGACAGACGTATCATGTTTGGTATTTCAAGCTTTCAGTTCATAGCTCTCCAGGAATCTTCTTTTTACAGTTGAGTTATGTTTGTTTTTTCAAAGAATTAACTGAAACTGGAACAAACCGATCACACAGGTCAGTATTTTTTAAACAGAGTATTTCAGAAACTTCCCATAATCAATCTCTGGTGGTTATAGAGATATAACATCTAGTGAGCTGCACTCGCAGAATTAGCTGACTGGTTTGAGATGGCAGAAAGCAAACAGAAGCTCAAATTACCGATAGTTACAGCGTAATACAATCTCTGAAGCAGATAAGGTGCAGATGTGAGTTTTTCTAACTCACCTGTTCCTCCAGCGATCATGCCCACATGTTTGGCCGTCTTGGTCACAGCTGGAGATTTTTTATCCCCCTGAATGGCAAAAACACCTGCAGAAACAGCAGCAGGCTCAGTTCTCAGACACCAAAGTCGAGCAGCTGTTAGCAAAGAGGCTACTTCAGCATGCAGGGCCTCTTTTTATTCTTAAGAGCTTAATGATTCCAAGCTCTTTTGAGTTTAACATTTTAGAACCGTCTGCCCAGTTTTATTTTATATATAAAAAAGAATAAAGATGGGAGACTCAAACATTTTCCAAACCCTTTTTTATTTTTTTCGAAGGTGAAAATTGATCAAATCAAGCAGATCTCACCTTTGCCTTTGTAGATAAGAAGACCGCTGGGTCCTCTGAAGTCAATCGTGTCGCCGAGCTTGAGGCTCTCCAAATACTGACTCATCTTTCCACCTTCTGGGAATTTAGGATGAACATTTTTGAAATAAACCTATTAGAGAAAAGCAGATAGAAGACATTTAAATTCATGATTTTAAATGCAATACATAGGCAGAGAAGTGACTTGCTTCTGGACCTCACCTTCACCACCAGGTCCACAAAGCCTTTGTCATCATCGCTGGAGACGGGCGTGTACGGGCGGACGACGAGCTGCCCGTTTATTTTTGTGGACAGATAGATGTGCTGCCCTGAAGACGAGAGCAGAGACGGATATCGGTTTTATTTAGCTTTTATAATTCTGAGAAAAGCCACTAAAACTTGAAAAAGTTAGAAACCCTTGAACTTTCAAAAAAAAAAATTTGCACTTCAATAAATTTTATGTAACAGAAGGAAAATGAGAAATGGTTTTTAAAGTTTTTACAATTGAGAATCTGTAAAATGTGTATTTATTAAGTTCCACTTCAATCTAATCCAGGGCAATTCATTTCCTCTACAAGTTGCCTAATCAGAGAAGAGTCCACCTGCGTGTTATTTTGTTTCTCAGCATAAATACAGCTTTTCTGTGACAGCCTCAGAGGTTTGCTGGAGAACATTACAAAGATCAACGAAGGCGATTCCAAAACTCTGTGACCTTTAGCACTTTACTCTAGTGAGAGACTCCATCCCAGAGTGTTGCGCTGGGAGCTAATCCAAACAGCCCTTTGCAATACTACTTTCTAATAGTCTAATACATACTCTTTTGGCCTAAATTGTGTGTGCGTGTTTTAGGAGCTCATACTGACCAATAGGCAGGCCGAGGACGTGTTCAGGAGAAGGCAGGGCAAAGCGGAACTTTCTTGTGTCATGACTCACAATCTAAAGGAAGCACAACAATCAGATCAAATCAAGTGTCACGTGAACGCACCAGCAGAGTTTGCAGACATTAGCAGATGTTGCTAAACAGCCCCTTTCTTACCTGTTTGTCGATTAACCTGAGCGCATATTTGATGTTGGGGTCCTCCAAGGTGATGGCAGGTCTCCTCTTGGAGAACAGCAGCCTGAAGATGAGGTTGAGGATGCTGTCAAAGCCTCCTCGGATCAGCTGCGAGATGAAGGTCAGACAGCAGACCACCGGTTAGCATTAGCTACAGCCTGTGTAGGAGCCCTGCGGGGCGTTGTCACAACTGAAAGTCATCTTACTTTAATCCCCCCTTAACAGGAGAAATGAGTCACGCAGATTCCTGCGGGGAGGACGACTGGACTTCACGAGGAAAAACTGAGTGTTGGCTAATGTTAGCTCTGAGAAGTTAGCTAAACTTAAACGAGTTAAATAATGTTGCAAAAGAGAACAAAACTCACCCCGATGATGTAAGACAACATTTTCAGTCCGCTAGCTTGCTTGTTTGTTTGTTGAGAGCGCAACTCTTGGAAGGCGGGTACTGCTGCAACTGTCTGAACTGCAACGGAAGTTTAGGTCGTCACTATGCTTGTACGTGAAACTATATCCGGTTACAGCTTTTCAAAATTAAAGCATTTGTATAAAAAACATTTCCCTACGCTGAACTAAGCTCTAAGTTTGAAGTGTACGGAGCCCCCTAGGGGACATGGGGAATTTTTTTTCTTTTGCGTTCCCTCGCAATACTGTACTGGTCAGTTATGCAGCATAATTGAACACTGCAAGCCTTTCTTACGGTGGGCGCCGTACTTTATGCTTTAATATTAGGTTATGTGAGGTTTTTCCATGAATGTTAGTATCTTTTTGTGAAATATCTGAAGTTTTATATCTTTCTTTAGGATAGAAAGGTCAACTGATCCAGGAGAACTTTCCATGTTTGTAAACTCATGTCAGCCAATGCCCTCCTCCAGGAAGAAACCACAGCCAATCAGAACACCAGACCCAGTGCAGAATCTATGGAAAGAAAAATAACTGAGAAAACAAAATTTAGTTTCTAACTAAGCTTTTTAGTTGGAAAAGGTTTAGATTCTAACGAAACTTCTTGTTTCAGAAGTGGAACAGAGAATGGAACTGTTTCTGCCTTTGTTTTTCCCCTCCTTGGGCTGCCACCTTATCGTGGTGGAGGGGTTTGAGTGTCCCAATGATCCCAGGGCTGTTGGAGGCTGCCTCCATCTAGAGACCTGAAGTTGGGTGAGGGCTGCCGGGACAAACAAGTCCTAGGTGAGGGATCGGACCAAGAGCAGCCCAAAGATCGCTTAGAAATATAAACACAGAGTGTTCCTGTTTACAGATGGCGATATGAACAGTGTTCCCGCTTACAGCCAGAGCTATAGACAGATGTCAGTTTCTCCCAGTGTTTTATCAGCCTGGCGGGCCACCAGGCTTTATTGTTTCCCCCATCCAACCTGTTTCCCTTCAACCTGTACTTTTACTTTGACTGGAATATTTTTTTTAACACAAGTATGTGTTCTTCTACTTTAGAGAACTTGGAGTACTTTTCTCCACTTCTCCTCAATTAAATAGACCATTATTGTAATAATAGACAGCCAAATGTGATATAATATAACTTTTTGCTTACTGTTTGCTCTAATGCTGTAACAGTATTCATTTTTTGTGCTTGACTACACAAACAGATTTGTGTTCTTTTATTGTCTTACAAAAATTCTCAAATGGACACTTTGTTGGGAGCAGATTTTTTTTCTTCTGTAATTAATATTCAAAAGAGCAAAATGTATCATGCAGATAATCTGGGTTAATTAAAATACTACTTTAACAAAGCAATGTAATTCACCCTGTTCGCCTGACTGTGGCAGCATAAAATCAAAATTGCAAGGGAAATTTCTATGTTTGAACATTTATTCAAAATGCATTTAAAATAGCTTATTGTGATAATAATGTATTATGATATACTATACATTATTACTATTATTTAAAAAATACTAATTTGACTGATATAATCACTTCAGTCAGTCATTGTCACTTTATTTTTGTTTTTATTTGTGAAATTTGCAGCTCTTTTGCCTTTATGACAGTTTTTTTGCAAATAATTTATCTCGTGTCTTTTCAAATTGCACCCTCAATGTGATGTTTAAAAAATACATCCTTATTCATCATTTTACTCGTACCGGAAAAATTGTCGCATTGCCAAACGCTGCAGTACACTTTGTTTACCAGAGAGGGGCAGTATAGTATCATACATTAATAACCTTTTTTGCAACTTATTGCTCCGTTCCAATACTTTTATAATAAACTGTGTAACATTTTAAAGAAATATTTATCAGTTTTTACCACTGATTTAAATCAGTTAAGTATCCTTACATGGCTTTCTGATATTTTTAGTTTATATTTCTCATTTTTCAAGTTTAATTTATTATCATTTTAAATCTGTTTGTTTTTCAATTTACTGGTTATAGTTAACTTTGTCATAATTGATAGATAACCTGATAATAAATTGACAATTTATTTTGTTTTATTGATCTTTTTTCTCTTTTACCGTCTTTCAGTTTTTAGTTTTCAATCTTTTATTTTTGCATTACTAATATTTTTACATTTTTTATCTTCAAACGGTATAAAGAATGTACTAAAATATTAACAGTATTTATTCATATTACTTCTAAAGGTTTTGCAATAAAACATTTAATTTATGTTATTCAATTTTAAATGTATTTATTTTGTTGACTAAATATGTTTTTTATTTATTTATTTCTGTCTTTGCATTTAGTCATTTATGAATAAATCAGTTAATTTGTGTATAGCTTTTGGGGCAACCTCCAACTCTATAACATATGAATACAATGTTTAAAAAAACTTCAAAAATTTCTTTCTTTATTTAGTTACTTCAAAATGTGTCTGCGCAGCATGACTAAGGTCTATATGCGACGCACAGCTTCTGCTGGGAAACACATGATCTATCATCTTTGCAGGGAAAATCATGATAATTTTTCCAGTTACCAGGCAACCAAGGCCTAATAACTGAGGACGGACTCTGGAGCACCAGCAGAGGACTCTGAGGCGTCGCTGACAGCTGCCCACCTCCGCCGCTCTCACCTGAGCAAGGAGGGAAGATCTGCAGTGCATCAGGAGCTGCAGAAGGCGACGCAGACCAGCAGACAAAGATGAGAGATGAAAAGAAATCCTCACGTTTAACGTTTAAACATAAGAGGCTTCTTTCGCTCCTGTTATTGTCTACTCACAGCTGTAAGACACTGTGTTGATTTGTTTTACACTTTTCCTGCTCCATCACTTTTCCAAGCGTTGCATAACTCTCCCCATGTCACCTCGGTCTGTTTTTCCAGCTCTGGCACAATGCAGCGTCATGCAAAGAAAGCAGGAAAGTGCCTCTGGCATGGCAGGCAGCGGGGACAGATGGTGGATCCAGCTCGGATGCACAAGGAGAAGCCCCAGCAGAACGGATGAATCATCATTCCACCAACTGCTTCTCTCTGCACGTCAGGATTTAGCTCGCTCACTCTTTGTTTTAGCCAACAACAACAAAAAGAAATTCTGTATTTACAGGCAATAAACGCTTCAGAGGGATTATTTTCAGCAAATGGAGCTAAATGTTGAAGCTTTCACAAGATGTTGGAATAATCAGTCTCTGAAAGTCTTGGGGCAAAGTTCTTAAACTGTAAAATATTCATAGACATATGGGACTGAACAAGTTTTGGTTAACATCTGCCTATCTGATTTTCTTAAAAGGTGCAGTAGCTTGATGAAACCAACAGCTTGGCATGGAAACCCTGCTTTATCCAGATTTAATGTAAAGAAAAACACTGTGGAAATTAATGGCATTAAAATTTAAAACTGGCATAATTACATGTAGATATTGTCAGATTAATTTTCTGGAGACAGACGATCATCTTCCCACATCATCTAACTCCAGTCCTGGAGGGGCCACTGCCCTGCAACTTTTAGATGTGCCTCTGCTGCACCACACCTGAACAGAATAATTAGGTCATTAGCAAGGCTCTGGAGAATGAACCTTCATAAGGAGGAGGTAATTAAGCCATTTCATTCCAGCGTTTTGTACCTGTGGCACATCTAAAGACTGCAGGACGGTGGGCCCTTGAGGACTGGAGTTTGACACCCCTGATCTAACTGGTTTTCTTTCATCCTCCCAAGTTTTTGTTTTTTTAAATCAGCTTTGTATTAATTTCTCTTGCGTTTTTATGCATTTGTTGTCTTTTATGAAACTTTGTGCTCTTGAAATGTGCTACAAAAATAAAGTTTTATTCACTAACTCACTAAAACTGAATTGTTTCTAATTCAGAAATACCGATTCAAATCTAAACAAGTAAGCTGCATGTAATTTATTGTAGCTTAACAACTTTTTAAAATATATATTAGTGTATATTCCACTCTGCTTGTGCTCAGAGAGAAACTTCGCCGCAGCTTCATGCCTTTCCGGTTGCGTTGAGTCGTGCTTCACCAGGTGCTGAGACTCAGCAGGTTGCGCGTCTGCGTCACTCACAGCTGAACCGAGACGCTGATTGGCTCGTTTGGAGCTCCGCGGGGTCTCCGCGCTCCTCCTCTCCACCGGAGCCCTGCCCGCCTGCGTGCCTGCACGCTCTGCGCTTGTTGCGGGGTTTGTGCGCTCTTCTTGGACAGACACGCCGAGAAGGAGAAGTTGTCGTGTGCGTCAGGAAGATCGAGGAGAGTAAAATTCTGACTTCTGGCTGTTTTTTTTTGTTTTTTTTTACTGGTCAAACTGGGAGGGAATAAGGCACCGGGGCGAGTTTGAGGCGTTTATCTGCGAGAACCAAGGATACCCAACATTATGTGGTGCAATTATGGCAGGCAAGGATAAGACAGTCGTGAGGACGCTGGAGGATTTAACGCTTGATTCTGGTTATGGTGGAGCCGCGGACTCGGTCAGGTCGTCCAGCGTGTCGCTCTGCTGCTCCGACACGCACCAGTCCGTCTCGCATGGAGGCAACTACTGGCATCTGACGGAATCCATGCACAGCAGACACAACAGTTTGGACACGGTCAACACCGTCCTGGCGGAGGACACGGAGATCCTGGAGTGTGCGGGACACTGCGCCAAGCTGCCCGAGCTGGAGGAGGTACCGTGGAGCCTCGGAGAGGTGGAGGGCGCACTGAGGAAGGACGAGGAGCTGATGTTGGGGAACCCGACTCCGGAGGTCCTGGCGCGGCTGTCCGCCCTCATCAGCCGGGCGCTGGTGAGGGTGGCCCGGGAGGCGCAGCGGCTCAGCCTGCGCTACGCCAAGTGCACCAAACATGAGATCCAGAGCGCCATCAAGGTGGTGCTCTCATGGACCATCTCGGTGAACTGCATCACGGCGGCGCTCAGCGCGCTTTCCCTCTACAACATGTCCAGCGCCGGAGACAAGTTCAGCCGCGGCAAGTCGGTGCGCTGCGGCTTGGTGTTCTCCGTGGGGAGGTTCTTCAGGTGGATGGTGGACAGCCGGGTGGCCCTGAGGATACACGAGCACGCCGCCATCTACCTGTGCGCCTGCATGGAGAGCCTGTTCAGGGAGGTGTTCGGCCGCGTCCTGCGCAGCGCGCTGGTGGAGAGGGACAACGGGATCCCCAAGATCACGCTGGAGTCCATGGAGCAAGCCATCAGCAACGACTCGGAGATCTGGGGTCTGCTGCAGCCCTACCAGCACCTCATCTGCGGCAAGAATTCAAGCGGTAGGAAAGCATGACAAAACACACACACTTCCACTGACAGTGCGAGACAACCTCCATCTGGACACTACAAGTAAAGCAACAACACCCAAAGTGATATAGTTTTATTAATTTAGGTAATTATGGCCTATAAATATCCAAAACCCTAAATATTGTCATTGATTTATTAGAATATAAGACCAGAAATGCTTTGGTTGTGGTCTCAAACAGGGCATGCAACTTTTAGATGTCTCCTTTGTCCTGTATGTTTGAATTAAATGGTGAACTGCCTCAGTAGTATGCAGTCAGGCTCTACAGAGCTCTGCTAATGAGCTAGCATTGTAGCCAGGTGTGCTGAAGCTAATAGATTTTTAGCTTTAGCTCTGTTGTGAAATCAGCTTAAGCGGGTTTTATCTTAAACTCTTGGAAACTGAAACTAAATGTTACAACAGTTTTAAGCTTTTACTAAATCACGATTTACTCGTTTGTATCTTTAACTTGTTGAGCAGCAGTACCGTTAGCTAGCATGCTAACACGTATAAGTTAGCTTAGCATCAGTGCTACTTCTATGCTAACTGTATTTGAATTAAAATTCTTGCTCCAACAACACAAAAACTTTCTCAACCACAACTGTTATGATCCTTGTCTAATTTTTATTGTGTTCATATAATCATAGTGTAAAACAGCCATCAGTAAGAATAGCTAACATTTGACTGATAAAATATCTCCAGTTAAAACATTTTTAGATAAGGTTTGTGAGTGTGGATGAGATAATTCTTTTAAACCAGTTTTATAGTTGTAGAATTTTCCAGTGTTCTTAATACATCTAGAAATGTGCTTCTAAAAAAAGATAGTCAGTTTTCAATCTGCCTCCAAAACAAGTTCTCCCTTTCTTGGTTATCAGAGCCCTGCAGCATCTACAGTCAAATTGGTGTTTATGGTGAGAAAAAGATCAAACAAACTCCATCTTGTGTCACTGTGAGCCATTGTGTTTCCCATGCTGCTGCATGGCAGGCATGAATGTTAATGGGTGTTTTTGACAGTCTGAGTTGGTGTGCATCGTGCAATAATTTAGCAGAAGCAGGATTTCGTGTTATGTATTGTGTGCTGGCCTTGTTGACAATGCCGCTGTGTCACTCCAGAAGGTGTAAGCCGTCAGTGAGTGTGGGTTGGCCTTTTATTTTAATTTTTTTTCTCTATCGAAAAGCACTGAATGAGTTGGCTGAAACTGTAAAGCAGAAGGGACTTGACATACTGAGAGCCAAACTGGGACATGCAGTATTGAACAGGAAGAAGTCATATTGCAGTGATGGTTTTCAGGCGATAGCTTTGGCAAAGTGAAACATTTCTTTGATGTGCATATGGGCGTGATTTGTTAAATAACAGCTTCGAAAAGAGAGACTATGAGAGGCAATCTGAAGATAAATTGATCTGAAATGGGTCTCATCATGATATGATGTGATCTGAATCCAAATGTCATGGAAGAAGAATCAGATTCTTTCTATTCAGTACCACAAACTACTCACTCTGATGTGACGTTATAGGAAAATTAGTACATGCTGAAACTGAGGATTAGTTTTAGACACCATTATTTACCATCTGATGTAAGTTTTTAAGTCATTTCAGTTTACTTATATAGATATCCAGTTCATAAGGTGACAAAAATATTAGGTTATACAAAATATAGTTCAGTCCACTTAGTCTGATTGATAACATTGATTTGTTTTTATAAGTTGGATGATAAGTTTTATGTTTTCTAGTACTGTGCAAAAATCTTGGGTGATTGGTTGAGATTTTTTCCTTTGTCTCGATCTAAAGATAAAGGTTTCACACTGGTCTTTGTTTAGATTTGAGCTACTTTTTAACTTAGTTTGTTATTTATCTGATTCTTTTTTTGTATTTAAAATTGCAATGCTCAGAAATATTATTGTAGATATGATTCGTCATTGTTCTTAATAGCCAATTAATTGAATTTTTAAACATATCTTTCCTTCTCTATCGACGGCTTTTAACGTCGCTGTGCATCCTTCTTCCTATCTCTTTGCCTCTAGAGGAACCAGTTTATAAAAAAATCAATAGCAGTAAAATTTCTCCAGTTTTCAGGAGATACATTTTTAAACCTCTCGTTATACTGGCCTCACAGTTTCAAGTTTGATTCTCACACCTGCAGCATATTTATTCCGATTTTTAATCAGATTTTAATCTAACATCCAATCAGGTGTGTGAAATGTCTCCATTGTTGCAGTTCTGGTCAAAGAGAGGAGACAATAAGCAGCTGAAGGTGTGAAAGAAACCCTTTATGCAGAAACACATGCTCCCATTTCTAAGTGTTCATCTGAAAAAGAAAAGTGATGCAGCACATAATGACTGAATCTGGGTTGTTCTGCTCTCCCACTGACCATACCTGACTGCTCTTATTGAGCAGAGCAAAATTTCAGCCTTTGTGTCCAGAAGAAGTAAATGCTGCTCTCTGACTTTAAAGAAAAATCTTTTAGAAATACTTTTGCAAAGTGATTTCAAAAGCCTCTGATGTAGACGGTTTTTGAAATACTGGAACGAGTCACACACTCCACCCACTCCGCTGTAATGGGTGGAGTGGGTGGTGATGAAACGTGAATGCAGAGATGCACATTGACTGTATTCTGCAGAACTATCATGATGACTGCAAGAAAAAAAAGCTGTGATATGTGCTGTAACCCTGCAGTAATGGTCCTGAAAAAAGCTACACACACTCTTAATTTGACTCTTATTTTACCATTTCTTGCAAAAATATGACTACATCTATTGTCCAGAGATAAAAAAAGAAGGGAAAAAGTAGTTAAATAGTCCTACCAGCTAGCAACTCTTAACAGAGTGCAATTAGCAATTAACAAATCTAATGCATAGTACCAGTAATGTTTCAAAATTCCAACCATAAGTTTCACATCAATTACAAATGAGCCTGTTAATAATTCATTCATCATATGTTGCACATCAAACATCAACTCATTCATTAAAAATACATTAAATACTCTGTTAGCATAAACATATTTTAGCATATTTTCTACTCTGTTAGAAAATACGCCCAGGCATCTTAGGCATTTCACCAGCAATGCCACATTTCAAACGGCGTCCAAAACGCCAAAAGAACAAACAAACAAATGGCTCAATTGTAGTTTGGGAGCCTTAAGAGATTAACTTAATGTAAATGGTATTTCTATTTCAGGATCCTAAATAGTTTTATACACCAAATGATCAAAAATACCCAAACTGCATTATGGAATTCTGTTTGCTGAATGCAGAAGTGGTATAAGACCTAAAACGGATCCAAAAGGAACCAAACAACCTGAAGGTCAAGCAACTTACTGCTGAATTTGGTAGCTCTGCATCAAGCCCCACACTTTAAAATGCCCTAAGGTAGTGACAGAATGTTACGGTATAGGTCTCTGTGGTGTTGCTGTGTAAAAGCTCATTACTGGTCTGCAGTTCATCCAAATGCTCTTTGCTGTTGCTTCCCAGTCATTTTTCCAACCTTTGTTTGGCTGCAGCTCTGTGAAGCATTCACTCTGCGTGATATCTTCCTGTCTTCCTTCAGTTTCCGCTTGCATTGCTTTATTCATTGTGTACGACAGGGAAAGCCTGCTGTCAGGCTGAAATCGCTGAAGTTTGTTTGTTACTGTCTGCATGAAATATTCACTTCGGGGTTTTGTTTGTCGCCACTGCTCTGCAGAATAAAAACATCATACATAGAAATGACGAATGCAACTAAAGTAATCATAGAAGGTTCTCATATTGGCTTTCAAGTTGTGTGTTTATGTAATTGCTAAAGGTAGCACTATAATGCTTTTATTTAAAGCTTCCAGTCGATGTCCTTGCATCCTAAAGCTTCTTTGGTTTCATATTTCTTTTGTGTCTATCTACAGTTTGGCACAGAATGATTTCCAAAAGCAGCTTGAAAGTATTTACTGAATACAGCTGCCTGATGGAGAAAGAAACCTACAAAAAGAAAATAAATAGATATATATATATATATATTTTTTTTTTTCGTTCCTATTTTTCTGTATTAGACAACACAACAACTTCAGTAGATCTATTCAAAACATAATGAGTCAAGTGCAGATACATATTTTCACATCATCAACGCACAAATTAAATACCAGAATTAGCTGCTAATGACATTTCAAATGGACGTCAGTTCATTTAAACACAAACCATTCCTAACATATTCAGTTGAATACTTATAAATAAGTTACTAAAAACCAAACACATTTTGTCAAGTTGTTTACTTTGCAGTTGTCTAGCAAGCATGTGGTGACTGTAGAAAGGAACAACTCCATTTATCCAGGAAGAACCTTTAGAGCAACCAGAAACAGGGTTTGTGTTGAGTGGCCAACTGTTGCAACAGGCTGGGAGTGAATCAGTGAGTTGATGTCTCCAACCGAGCTTAGCTAGCTGTAAGAGGTTGAGCGGTTAAAGCAGGGGTGTCAAACTCAATTTCACCAAGGGCCACTTCAGCATATTGGCCACCCTCAACGGGCCACATTGATGGTATAAATCAGGAATGCCCAAGTGCAGTCCTCCAGACTGCAACTTTTAGATGCGTCCCTGCTAAAACATACCCCAGACAAAAAGTTGACTTCCCTCATTAGCAGCAACTCAGTTCTGTAGAGGCCTATGAATGAGTCAGTGATCCAGGTGTGTTAGAGAGAGAACACATCTAAAGTTGCAGAGTGATAGGTCTGGAAAACTAGACTTGGGCAACCCTAGCATAAATGTATGAAAATACAATGTTAAAAATAAATTAAACACCTCATATTGTTAAATAACTGATTTTATGTATTCAAGTTTTAAATATTACATTTGCGTTTGCATGGATGTAAAATTACTGCTCAGTTTAAAAATTACAGTATTTTTAAACTGAGCAGTTTAAAAATATGCTCAGTATTTTTAAACTGCTCAGCTAAACTTCGCTCTTTAGCTCGTTAGCTTGTCGATGTTTCAGTTTTATTCGCTGGTAAAATTATTCTTTGTCTGCTTTAAAGATAAGCAGACAAATAATAAAAACCAAGTTTTGATATTAACTCTCAACTTCATTCACAAAACTTTTTCGTTATTTATTACACAACGAACATGCATTTCACATAAGAACAAAACAATGAGGTGATGTTGCCTGTCCTTGAACACAACGCTGATCCCTCTTCACCCCGTCACCAACTCACACACATCCTCATTGTGTTGTGTTCTGTAAATAAACAAAACACAAGCAAAATCAATAAACTATATGCATATTCCAGTATACTGAGTTTTGGTTTTACATTCATTCTATTTAAATTTAGTTTGTTCGTGCTTACCAATGTTTTCCCCTGGTCAGTTCGTCGATGTCTGGTTTTAGTTCTATTCTGTGGAAATCCGCAAAACGGCGTGTAGGTTTTCGTCAGTAATGCGCGATCTGTGCTTGGTCTTGTTTAAAGTCATTATTGAAAACACAGATAGGTGCTTCCAAACGTGGACAAAACACGAGCTGCATGGAGTCGAAGCTGTGGCATCAAATCAGGGGGCAGGAGACGGTAAAAGTCCAAGATTGAAACATCACTGAACTTCGCTTTTTAGCTTGTTAGCTTGTCGATGTTTCAGTTTTATTCGCTGGGAAAATTAATAATTAGCTTGAGGTGACTCTGCTGCACTCTAGTGGCGAGAAGCCGTAATGTTGGCTGGTAACAATCGGAAGGCATTATGGGAGATGTAGTTTGTAGTCAATTCGTGCTCAAAACCTATTTTAAGTCAATCAATAGGGCTGTAAAACGGTGGTGGGTAGGAGAGGGCCACATAAAATGACGTAGCGGGCCACATGTGGCCCGCGGGCCTTGAGTTTGACACATGTGGGTTAAAGCCTTTCCTCTGCTTACATCTCCCAAAATGCCGTGTGGTTCTGGATCAGAGTTCAGTGAAATAATTGAAAGTTCTATTGGATGTATTATTTATTGATATTGATCACATATCTATGGAGATGTACAGTATGCTGCTATTGATTTACTGTCCAGCCCTAGAAATAGCTCTGACAGTTGCTATGAACACGCAGTTAGACATAAAACCACAGAACAAGAATTATAAAAGGATCAGACAAAATGCAGAAAACAAGCAACATTTCCTCTGTCAATAGGTTCATTCAGAAAATAAATATTAATTTAGACATAAATGGAGAGTAGCAAGAGAGCAGCAGCATAATTATAGATAAAATGTCATTTCATTTGTCATTGTTTTGCTTTTCTAGTCAAAAATGACCTTTTGAATGTTTTGTTATATTGTAATTACAAAAAATACTGATGAAATGACAATTTATTTTGAAATATCAAATACTTTTGAGTTACAGCAACATTTAACATTTAATATTTATCTTCCCCTTGGGATCATAAGTATTTCTGTATTTGAATAAAATTTAAATAACTATAAAGCCCATTTCTTGATGTCATTTGGAGAACTGTAAGCTTTCATTTTGCTCTAATATAAAATTTTTTTTAAAACAGTAAAGTGTGTACATATTGCACTCATATAGCATGCACTGACAATGACAAGGTAGCAGAATTGTTTTGCTGTCCCACAACATTTATTTTGAAAATATGCGATGGTAAATGTGTGTAGATTTTACTTTATTATTTGTGAATATGTTCACATTTTCAGGTGTTACTGAACTGAGTATCTAAACGCATACTTCACCACAAAGTCTGAAAAGTATAGGACGTTATTGCAGCTGCCTTGCATGGTCTCACTGTCACGGTACTGCAACTGTTTGTGTTGCAGGACTGCAGGGCTCCAAATATAGACTGATGCTGTACTGAGGGGTACAGAAAATAACGAGCTTTTATTAATAAAGCTGCATGAATCCAGATAGATTGACGGAGGCTGACATGGAAGGCAATAATAACTGACATAAGACTCATACAGCACAACTTATCATGGGACAACTGGAACTATCTGGATTTTGGAAAAGCCTGAGGCTTCAGTCATTAAATTTGTTGTGACTTTTTTCTTGATGGTGACTTGACTGGTTTGTTTGAGATTCACCAGATTGTTTGATCTTGTCTGGAAAGCCGTCAGTCTCTTATTTTGATTAGATAATATAAGAGTAAACAAGACTTATTTGTGCAATTGAGGAAAAGCTCCATTGTATATAAAAGAAAAAAAATGTCCAAAAAATGTCTGATTTTATACTTTATGTCAGTTTTAATATTTTTATATTTCTGCCTTTAGTTAGGAAAAAATGTTGCAAATTTCTGAATTTTAAAAGTGAAGAATAGTCCAGTTTTTGTTGTGCATATATGACATTAATCTCAAAATTGAGATTACATTTCAGTAATTTGTTTCAGGAGTGATAGATCCTATTGAACATTATTCTAATCATTTAAAATTATTGTGATTTACTGGGATGGGTTAAATCTCTGAGCTTATTATTCTACACACAAGAATGAAGGCTTATATATTTACCATCCAATTAGTTATTGATTTTTGTGCTTCCTCTTTGTACATTATACCTGAAAACTGCTCTTTTTAATATTGGCGTTCACCTCTCTATATATTATAAATATTGATGAACTTTGTAAAATTTCAACCCTTTAGATACCAGTTTTAGATTACTTTTCTTTTTTTTTAAATTTAGTTTTAATAGAAAAAAAACACGAAAGGTGGTACAATTTCTGTGCACATTTTATTTTATATTTTAGCATTGAGACATAATCAGTAGGATTTGGAATTAAGTTGTAAATTGTAATTAACCAACTTTTAATCACTTTTTTTATTAAATTAAATCATTATTAGGCTGTGCACTGCAGCTACCAAACAAACGGTGTGTGAATCAGTGCTATATACACAATCTGGTCAAGGTTTAGGCTATTTGCATCATAATAGTTAAAGTTACCTGAAAATAAAACACAAAAATATTAACAGCTCCAATAAGGATAAAGTAATTCTCAATAAAACACAAAGTTATGCCGTGTGGTGCTCGTTTAGTATGTACCTTCAGACTGTTCTGTATATATTTAATAAAAAGCCTGGTCATCAGCTTCCAGGACCGCAGGGATGGTGAGCTTTCCTGTCATTTCCCGTGACCTTCCTGAAGGAGCTGCTCCGACCTCCGTGGGACAGATGACACAACATAATGGAATTGCAAAGCAGGTCTCAGCCAGCCTATTAAATTAGCAGCATGGCGTCCCAGTCTGTCTTTCACACCATATTTTATTGTGTTTTCTGCTGGGGGCGGGCTCTGTGTTTGCATATTTGTTTTCCACTGTGGTTTATAATAAGCTCGGCTCATAACAACAGGATTCTGGCAGAGCCTCTTGTTGTCCATTCTGTCGTAATTTTCCGCCTGTCCCTTCTCCTCCCGGCAGGATGGGTGCACGGAAACGAGCGGACAGATTGTTGTCTTTCTGCTGCTGTTGTGAGCATTCAGCCGAGCAAAGCTGGTTGCGATGGATTTTTATGTCACGGTAATTTCATCCGGCCATAGACTTCCCACTCGCCCCCGTAACCAGTTTGAGCAACGATCGGTGATCGTGAACGTGTTGTGTGGCCAAGATGCATTTTATGAGCCTTTGGTTTCATAATATTCATTTTAACTTCGGGGTGATTCCACTAGAGGAGATTCCCGACATGAGTAAGGTTCAGCGGGGAGCAGCTCAAACTGTTTTGGTTTTATTACTTCTCTTTTATTGGACAGTGGATTCCTCTTTCATTTTCACTAAGTAGGTGAATGTACTGGGTCAGGATGAGATAATAAGAGAAGTGTGTTAGCAGTGCGTAATGCAGTGAGGGAGTTAAGTGGAAGAGGAGGAATCAGGCCAGAGTGTCAGCTGGATGAGGTTGGGCGGCGAAGGCTTTGGCACGGGTTCCTCCAGGATATAATTAACATGCTGATCTGTTTAATTAACACTTATGCTTATCAGTTGGTCATTAAGATTAGCAACAGGAAACACAAAGGGAGGCCTGAAGAACAAAAAACACTTTCATACTTTATATCCATTCCTTCAAAGTCCAAATTGGCGAGTTTGATCAGATTTCTCTGTGTAGCTACAAACAAATATCTTCTATCCTTTATATGATTTAATGAGACTGTGTTGTGGAATCTTCTATATAATCACATAGCAAAGATTCCTAATATAATCAGGAAATGATTTACACTTACCGGCTTATTTCATTTCTTGATTAAGGACATTTGAGTCAAATCTAAAGTGTTTAGAGTATGAGTCAAGTTAGGAGGTGTTTTTTCCAACTTTGATTGAAGAAGAGAGATTTCCATTGTAAAGTATTTCACTTATTAAATATAGCTGCATAATTTTAAACTATATTGTGCACTAAATATGTCTGAGCTGAAAGCCAACACATAGCAACTGAGTGGGAGTTTTTAATCCTCAGGCTATTGGATTCATAAATGAGAATAATCAGGAACTGAGCATAGAAAAATGTTAGCTTTACTGTTTTCAGCCACCTTAATAAAAACTTACTAAAGCAAGACAGAATATTTCCTAACTCTATAGCATATTTACAACAGATTTCATCCGAATCCTAAACCACCAAAAGTCAAATTATGAATATAAAAAAATCTGTCAGAAAATTAACTTAATTTCAAGGTAAATGTGAGATGCAGTATAATCTAACAGAAAGTGAAAACTAAGATACTAAATGCAATAATTCTGCTTACCAGCTTTAATTTTGATAAGAAATTAGGCTAAGCTAAAGTGACACCTTATTTTTATGTTGTGGAATAACATATTGAGAATTACTTTGAATTCACAAATAAAAACATGTTTTCTGACAGAAAGTGAACCGATCAATACTAACTCTCAGCTCAAGCTTTTTTTTGTTGCTTATTTACTTTTTATGCAGTGAGCACAGAGTCACTCATTGATTAACGTAGCCGCTAATCAGTGAGCTAGGCTAGGTTAATAGCCTCTTAGCAATACATGCACTTGAACAAAGTTAAATGTTGCTCTAATCTGTATGTTTTTTTACATAGAACTGCAGATACTACAAGAAATAATGTTTAAACAATTTAAGCTAAAAATAAGCTAATGCAAGAGGAAGAAGTGAATGTCTAAATTCTTCCAGCTAGCTTTCAGAAAAAATTAAATTTCTATGCCACACTTGTGCCAAGTGAAGTTTGTTTATGATGGAAACGAAACTATAGGGTCAAAGAACGAATTGAAAAAATAAAAATGGAAAACAGGAAAAATCAGCCGTTGTGAGAAACCAACCAAGCTATGCTAACAAAGCGGCTAATATAGATAAGCTAACTTCAGCCTATTCAGTAATTATTTTTACCTAATGTTTTTTTTTTTATTTATCTTCATAAATTGTTTGTTTTCATAATACAAATTAACAGTTCCAAAAAGTTGAGTAGCAAATATTGCTAAACATCAACATACCCCACAAAATAAAATGCATAGATTAATTTAAGAATTTATGTTGAGAAAAATAATTATTTTTGTCAAATGCACAAACCGGTTTGTTGGGATTCTGTCAGTTGTCGTATTGTTGTTTATTAGATACAATAGATGGGATGGGTTTGTTACTTGCCTCAGTGTTTGTTTTCATGGCATAACAAAGGAAAGTATGAGGACATGTGGGTGTGAAATGTTTTCTCCGATTGGATTTGCCACACTCGGGCCACGGTGAAAGATGACTTGTTGTTTTTAATGAGCTCCATGTGCCGCTCCATGGCCATCGCTGTGGGTGTGATTCATGTTCAATAGGTGTCCTGTTAGATCTGGAGCTATGTGCGTCTCAAAACAATCACCCAAGTGGGCTGGGAAACTATCGTGAAGTGACAAAATGACCTAATTGTGTTACCAGACGCTGCACAAGCGAACAAGCGAATGCCACAGTGGCACAAATCCTAATTAAGTGGAAGACGCGCAGGATTTCTTTGATGTTGAGAAAACCTTTGACAGCTGCTGTCAGAAAAAGCTGTTATGTGATGCTACCTGTCAGCAGTAGGAAACCCAACTCGGCAGATACATCCTGGAGGAATTAAGAACGAGAGCATGTAGTCGGTTAAAAGAATCCTTTAAAATTATTTGTCGACAAAGGTTTCAAACTACGACGGAGTTTTAGGGCCACAATAAGAAAAAAAAAAAGTAGGAGAGTAAAGTTATAAAATGATGAGAATAAAGTCATAGAATTATGAGAATAAACTGATAATATTGTCACTTTATTCTTGCAATACTATGACGTTATTCTCATGATTTTGACTATCCTTGTAATATTATGACTTCTCTTTATTTATTTATTTTTTATTATGGCCCTAATACTCTGTGTTAGAAAACCTGTATTTTCTCTAAATTAATTTTGCTCTCTCAAAGCAATACATATGTTGCCAATACTTTCCTAGAAATATACAGATATTTTATTTTAAAGCTGAGTGGTTACTGTACAGAAATGAGAGGTTACATGCTGAGATGTTTCTGATTACTTTTCCCAAAAACTCCCAGATTACTTTCCTGGAACTTTCCAGCACATACATGTTGCTTTTTTGAAACTTGGATTGTACTTTAACAAACCTACAGGATATTCTCCTGTAACTTCCTAGAATGTATAGTTTACTTTCCCCGCTTACTTTCATATTGTGTGTTGTTTTTTATTTTTTATTACAACATACTTTCCAGCTAAGTGGAACTAAGGCAGCAGATTATTTTCTTGAAAGTAACTTTACTTTTTTCCAGAATCTAAAGATTAATATACTAAATTTACAGGTTAGTTTTCTGCAACATGTTTCCCAGAACCTACATGTCTTATTGCAGATCTCAGTTTATTTAATGAAACCTTCCAAAATGTGGATAACTGCTCCAGAGCTGACGGTTCTTTTTATGGACCTGCAGGTTACTTTCAGAGTGATTTTTAGAGAACTTTCATATCACTTTTCAGAACCCTAAAATGACACATTGCCATTACTTTTGCTTTTGATTTATACATTTTTAAGAGGGATCCTTATTTCTTCAGATGAACTAACCTTTTAAAACAGAAACCAAAATATGTTGACCTTTAAGGACAGTGTATTACTTTACACTGCTTGCCCAAATCATCCATCGTGTTTCGGGGCCAAAACCTGTACAAAAAAATCGTCCTGTACTTGTTTAAATTTCAAAACGGGTAAAAGCAATAATTAAAACATGCTGCACTACTCTACATGTATAATCTAAATAAAATGAATAAAAATGAACATTTTCACAAACTTTTTTAGGATCCGTTTCTGTGGTGGGCTGTAGTGTCTACATATATTAAAAATATTTTAGTTTCATGACCAAAAATGATAAGCTCAGCTGAAAAGTACATTTAGATATAAAGAATGACTTTGTTGAGCTTTATTGTTGTTGAATTATGTAGCCTGTAACCCTTTGAGGTTTAAAATTGATGTTTTTTGTGCTGTTGTAATAATAAAAAAAAAGCCGTGCGTCTTGTCGGCTACATTATGTCTTCCTCCTCATAAATTTCGCCCTGTGCCATCTTGTCTCTGCAGGCCTGTGGCTCTTGTTTAATGATGCTTTTGATCAGACCTTTCACACGTTTTCTGTGCTTTGCAGTCCGTAAATAAACCGCTTTGTGATTTTGAGCTAGATTTTTAACAGTAACAATTTTATCTTTTGAGAAAAATATGTAAGAGGCTGAGTGTGAAACATAATGTGAAACATTGTGAGTAAGTCTATTGACCAATTGTGAAATTGTAGATTTTCTGTAACACTGATGTCATTCTTGGACAAGGAATGACATCCCTTATAAATTTAGACTAAACCAACCTCATTTTTCAGTGCTGAGAGACGAGTTTGAAGCTTGAACTACCTAAATATTTGCTGTCGTGTTTGCTTTTGTCGGAGGATCATCAAATAATTTATTCAGCGGAAAAAAATAATAGCCTTCTGGCCTCTTAAATTTTGCTTTAATTAAGCAGACGGTTGCATAATACAGATTAATCATATCACTTCAACTATATCTCCATGCTTTGTTGAGTCATGTAGATAATTTTGGCATCTGTGTGGATGATTTCCAGTGGTTTAGCTGCGTGCGAGTTGTTGTTTTTAAAAGCAGGAAGCATCAATCACAAGCAGATCCTCCCTTGCGTACACATTTACTGCAGGAGTTCGTGAAGTTGTCTGCAGCGGCCTGTAATATATTTAAATAAGAAGCAGCAAATGCAGTGTATTCCTCCTACATGAGAGCGAGGACTCGGTGGTAACTCTATATGCCGCTGTTGATAGTAGCCTCTCTGCTGAGTGCTCTTCAAAATGAGTGAAAAATTATATTCACATCTCCTTTCTTCCAGAGATAATGGAGTAATTTGAATTCTATTCAGGTTTTTTTTTTTTTTTAGTGTAGTGTGTGTAATCTCAAATATGTTTGAAAGTAAGGGAGATTTCCTCTAGAAATGAGATTTTTAATACAATATCAAGGTTTTCCTCAGAAAACTTGCTAAGCCCAGTCATTCAGTCATTCATCCAGTCATTCATCCAGTCGTGTTTTTGAGTTAAAAATGTTTAAAGTTGACAGGAAATTTGAAAGTATCACTTGATAATCATGTGTTAGTGAAAGATTGGAAGATTAATACCTGAACACCAACCATAAAGTCTTAAAAATGCAAACATTTTAAAAAGACTTAAATAAATAAGCAATGCTTAGCCTGGTGGGGGCACAAGTAAAGCCTGGTGGCCCACCAGGCTTATAATACACTGGGGGAAACCCTGAATATTGTCTGCAGTACATATAGAAATATAGTGATTTACAATCTTTATCACAAACTTTCTCAATTTCTCATAAAAAGGTCAGATCTTACTCTAATACTCTGAATTTACACTTGGACACCGGTCATTAATGTTAATACGCCATCAATTGTCACATTTGTTTGTAAACAGACGTCTGATGGTCCAACTAGAAAACTTTAACACCATTTTCCCACATGCTAAAAATGTGGTGAAGTCACAACATTAATCTTGAGTATATTTCTGGAATCCATGTCCACTTTTATTTTAATTTTCTACAGAATTAATGGAAATTTGAGTTGAGTTTTTCTGACTTCTCAGGCCCTTTTGCCTCCATTGAGTCATATTATCAAGTTGATTTCAGCATGTTTGTAGGTTTCCATTCCATTTTTAGTGATTGATGTTGGTCGATAACATCTTTTTTTAATGAAAACAGATTTTCAGCTTCAACGAGAGTGGATTAGAACAACTCTGACATGATTACTTGGCTTTGACTCATTTCATCTCTAAAGTCCTGGCAGCGGTGATAAATGTTTTCTTGCTTGCTTCTCAAAATTCACTGATGAGCGTTTCCTTTTAGCATATTTGAATTGCATTGACGCAATTACAAACAAATCCCAGACAAGTTTACCTTAATAAGCTGCAGGCCTAAAACAGAAGCATTTGGATACTTTCATACAAAAAGATAATGTCTGTCAGCTGTTGGCCCACAGTGATGAATCTCCTACTAAGAATGCATCATATGTCTGGCTGGAGGGAATTGTGTAATGCTTGTGTAATACTTGTAAGTCATGCTCCCAAAAAAATCTGAATATCTTCTAAAGCGTACGGAGACGTCGGAGAGAAATTGTCAGCTGTTTGAAGTTGTGACGTATATATTTTTAGCCTCTGTTTGATGTTTTAAGTTAATTGCTTTATTTCTAATTTGGAAAATGAAGAGGATCCTGGCTTTAAAATGGAAATTGTAAATTGATTTTGAAGCGAAAAATGACAAATGGCAGACGCACGAGGAAGAAGTGCCTCACATCCACTCAGAATATTACAACTTTAACTGATGCAAATGAATTACGCCAATGAGAAATCATTGGTTTTAGAAAACTGCAGCATGTTTTCTATGGTTTTGTCTATTCAGTGTAATAAAAAGTTTCTAAGCAAATAGAAGACAAATCCAAGAAAATAAAATGTTGGCACTAATGTTTTTGGTAACCAAATATAACGTAGGTCGATGAGCTATTATTGTTTTAGTTATCCATTAATCTATCAGCTATCTGATAGGTTAAATTAAATGGATAAATATTTGGCACTTTTATTTTTATTTAAGCCTTTTTTCTACAATATTAGAAATACATTGAGCGATGCAAATAAACAAATAAAACAATTCCTTTAAAGAAAGGAAAATAAACATTTTATTGCAACAATGTCAAATTCTTTTAGTGTACACTTGATCATGTGTACCGAAAAATCAGTACAATGTAGGAATAATCTGATTATCTTTTTGATTGACTGATTAATAATTGAACAGTAGAAGATACTGTGTTTTTTTGTTTGTTTGTTTTTTGCAGAATTTGAATCAGGTGAAGCTAAAAGACTTTCCATTTGAGATGTTTTGGGTAGAACACATTAAATTTTTAATTTTAATCTTAAATGCAAAATGTGTATTTTTTTTTTATACAGTTTTGGTCAAATTACTGTTATAAATATGTTGTTCTTTCAGCAAATGTCCCTTTTTTTTAAATCTATGTTCCAGTTAACGATTAATCAGTCACTAAATTAGTTGACGATTTTTTCGATATTTGATTAATCACGATTAATCCGATTAATCGCTCCAGCCCTGGATGAGAAAGATTGTGGTATCAGACTCTAACAAAAGAATCATTGCTACTTTTGAATTGAAAAGGCTTTTCCTAAAGTATTTGTGAAACCAGATTATTGCACCTTTTTTGTCAATATTAAACTTGCTTTTTTTTCAATTAATCTGAACAAGATGTACAATTTTGAGAGTCATTGTATACACCAGCTGTGCTGCTTCCTGTTCCCGGTGTGTAGCCGTGTCCCCCTGCTTGCCCCGCTCGGTGTGTTACATCCCGACACGGCTCAGACGTCACATTTACAACATTTAATTAATGAGGGCGGCATGATGAATCACTTTCTGGTTGTTCCCAGGTGGAGAGAGAGGGAATTAGCCTTCTTGCTCTAAGGGGCATCATCTGGAGCGAGTGACACCGACTAGGCCTGTGTTGGGTGTTATTGTGGCATTATGGCTAACAGAGTCCAGAGGGGTATTTTGGGCAATTAAGACCTACACTTGAATATATTTGCCCTCCCTGTTTTGTATTTGTTTTCTTACTCCACCGCTTAATCTTGGCTTGTCGAGAGCAAACGCCAACTCAAACAGCTTGCCATGCGAAAGAAACAACATTCCTTTTTTTTTTTTTTTTTTTGACTCTTTCTGTTTTGAAACCCACGGTTACATAAGCTGTTCCTCTTAAACAGTGACACACTGTCCGACTACACTTGCCCTGAAATCGGGAGCTTTTTTCCTCCAACTTGGCATGAAGATGAGGCAATTTTCTGACTGTGTAGGAAGGGACGCTTCCTTTGACAGACACGTGGGGATTTCATAATATGGAGAACCTCTCCACTCAGTCGGTAGCTGCAAATGTGAGCAAATCTTGCTAATGTCGAAAATACACAATTTCGCAATTGCGGTGTTTCCATTAAATGAGAAATGAAATTAAAATCACGTGAATGAGCTTGTTCATGCTACTATATTTAACTGTTTAACTATCCCACAGTCTTAGCGCGATGCTCAAGAAGAGTGCAGTAGATGTCACAGTCGGCCAACTGAGTGACCCATTAGCTCTTCAGGTCACCCAACCACAAATTAAAAAAAAAAAAAAAGCTGTAAGATGGCGAGTCGTCAGAACTGTGCACATGGTAAAAAGCTCATATGGGGTTCACTCGACCTCTCTCAGAACTCTCCACTTACTCAGATTTAGCTAGCTTTGCTTCATAGTCACTTTTGGATTACAGTAAAAGCGCCAAGCTGCCAAATAACAAAAGTAAACTGACAAATAAAACTTAGCTTTGGGACGTACGTACATGTGCCCAGTTCCACAGACTCACACAGATGTGGGCTATGTACAAGATGTTTTGACACAAAAGACTTTTTTTCCCTCCAAAATTTTAATAATAAAGAGGGATAGATGATATTTTTTTTCGTTACTTAAAGGAAAATCTCAAGGTACGCACAATGCATACAGCCATACATCTGCAGGCGCTACTGATGCTAGCTCTGATCATCTGTCAGCCATCAGAGGAGACGTCGGCGTCTTATTTAGGCGTTGGAGCAACAAGCTCCTTATACTTTGGAGTGGCTATGTATGCAGCCTTTTGGGGAAATAATAGTTGGTGAATTTACTGAAGAGTTATGTATTCAATATGTTCAAATGATGCAACTTTTTATGAACTGTGGTATGCTGTGAGAGCTCTGGTGGAGCTCTCACAAACTTGCGTTATTATTATGTCATTATCATTATATTACTTGAAAATGGTCTCAGAACAAGAACATAATCATTTATAGCAATAATTTCTGGGAGAATATATTATCAAGTAAGATTTGTTATTTGTCACAGGCTCTTTGTGTGGCCACACTTACCAATAAAGCTATCCAAAACAACCTGGATCTGAGAAAATAAGCACTCCCTTTGGTAAATCAAGAATTACCTGAATTTCATTTTGATTCCATTTCGCTATCCATATCCAGGCTTGCTTAGTACCACATCCATAAAATCTTAAATTTATTCAAATACAACCTGTCTGGCAACACAAAAGATCGTAAAAAGCAGCACATGATTGATTGATTTCCCCTACCAGGATTACTTCAGCTGTGTTTTGACAACTCTTTGCGGAGTCATCAAAAATCTAAGATTTCCCTTGGTAATGTCAGTGTTCATGATTCAACAATTTCCATAAAAACATCTTAGATCCTAACGGCATTTGGACTTTAATTCCTCCTAAGTGATATAAAATACTAAATACTGATTATCACCGGGATTTCCCCAGAAAACCTTATAAGCCCAATGCTTGGGGCGCAGTCATCCAGGCGACCGCCATGTTTTTGAGTTAAAAATGTCTAAAGTTGACAGGAAATTTGAAATCACCACTTGATTGTTATGTGCTATTGAAAGGCTGAAACTTTAATACCTATACACCAACTATAAAGACCTAAAAAAGGCAATAATTAAAAAAAACTAAAATAAATGAACAATGTTAAGCCTGGTGGGGACAGACGTAAAGACTGGTGCCCCGCCAGGGTTATAATACACCCGAGGAAACCCTGATCGCCATCTGTACTTATTGCATTTGTTTGACGATCTGAAAATATTTGTTGTGTTAGAAAAGAAAGTTCTAACTGGTGAAAACTTTTCCACAGAAAACCAGATAAGTTTATGTATATGAGCTCCAAACTGTTTTCATAAGAGGTGACAAGTGATGGATGGCATAATAAACGTTTACTCTCATTCAACAGCTCCAGATTATATCTAGCTGCATTATCACCCCTTAAGGACTTGCATTTAATTTTTTCTTTGACATTTTTTTTATGTCATGAAGAAATGCTAATGTTACTCAAAAGGGCTGAAGCTATTAGCTTATGCTTGGCTGAATGGGGCTTCAGTATAAATAAAAATAAATTGAGGATCATGGTTGGTAGTTGTAGACGTCAACGAATCACAACAAAATAATTTCAGACAAATCTTCCCTTCTCTTCATGTTCCTTTGTTTAGGACACATTTTACTTAAGTGGGCACCTGTGCTTTTTGCACCGTTGCATTAAGAGAAGTTACGATTACCCTCCAGGGATTTATGTTTTTGTTTTGCCACCAGACTGGTTGAACCAGCTTTACGTCATCCCAGAGCTCTTTATGGACAAGTAGAGGCACAGTGAGTTGTAGTCGCCTTGCATCAGAGTTTGTTTTAACTGCATCTTCTTTCACTGTCATTAACTGACACAAAAGCCTGTGTGTGTTCATCTTCCTGCGCCTGTGAGAGAACAACGTCAGGTGGTTGGACAGAAGTGGAAGGCTTCAAACTGAATGGGAATTAAGTCATATTTCCATATTCTTCCCGTGTGTGGAAAACATTTTAGTTATTGCTCAAGTTTAATCAAGTTGAGGGAAGTGGTTCCGTTCAGTAGTTTCAAACACACTCAGCTTATTTAAAAATAATGTTCTCTTGTCTTTCCCATTGTGAAGAAAGACAAAGAGCAATGGGCCTGTGTGTCACTCCATATTTGCATCCCAAAAGAAACACTCAGGTCAGTGAATTATTGAAGAAAATGAATAATAATTATTTCTTCATTTGGAATTCAAATGAAAGTTTCTATATTTCTGTAAGATTATGTTATATAAGAATTTTACATAAAATCAATAAAATTATGAGGCTCTTACTAAAACAGTGTCTTCAGTCAGAGGCTTCTTTAAATTTGCTGTAATACAGACTGCTACAGGAGCTCTTTCATGCCCACAACCATCACCGTACAGTAACTCTTTGAATTTTGAATTAATGAGTTGCAACAACATTTAATTTCCCTTTGGGATCAATAAAGTATTTTGAATTTGCATACAGTTCTGTTTATTTTTAAGGTTGTTCACGCATAATTTACCTTTGAAAATAGAAATAGTTTAAAGAATGTACTACATTATTATTACACTAGATATGATTGTTTTTAATTGCTGGCAGTCATCTATAAATCAAATATTTCAAGTATTTGAATTAGCGTCATTTTTTACACTCAGTAATCATGGCTTCATTAAAGTTTGCCAGATTGGCTATGAATTTTTTTATATTTCATCAAAGTTGCACAAATGAAGACCAGTTTTAAAAAAAATCTCTGTCGCTCTCCTTATTTCTAGTTTTTGAATTCTTTGGTCTCTTGTCCCCTGATTTGAATGTTTTACATATAATTTAGGAGTTTGCGTGATGATGAAGCGTGGTTTCAGACTTGTAATTGTCCTACTGTTGAAACGTCAAGCTTTTACACGTCGGGGATTGGGATTTTAGTTCTTCTACCTCATTAGAGGCGTATGTTGAAGGTGGGCAGAGCTGAGTTTAAAGCTGCATGCTGCTGCCGCAGTGTGTGGAAGAATAAAGGAGCAGTTCGGCTTGCCCCAACATGAACAGCACAATAGGCAGGTAAATGAGTGAGACGTCAATCACTGTAACTGATATACCGTCTTTAGAAGAAATACAATCCAAGCTTCCCATGCAGTCTGTAAAGATGTAATTTAGAGTAAAAAAATGTTTGTGCTTCTATTAATTTTTGAATTCAGTCTTTCTTACTGAAGTTTGCTGGTTCTGGAAGTAAAGGGTAACCACTTTCTAAATATTTGCCACCAATATATTACATTGAACCACTTTGAAAACCTCCTGGTTTTTCCACCAAATCTTGATTTCTGAACACACACAGGTTTTTGTGTCAGTTAATGACAGTGAAACAAGATGTAGTTAAAACATCAGTATTGTTGTTTCTAAATGAATATGAACATGTTTTCCTCGCATTATTTCAGGTCTGAAATCACTGCATCTTTTTCGTTATTTTGACCGTTTCTCATTTTCTGCAAATAAATACAACATTTTTGCTTGAAATTTCAGAGACATGTTGTCAGTAGTTTATAGAATAAAAGAACAGTGTTCATTTTACTCAAACATAAACCTATGAAAAGCAGTAGAATCAGAGAAACTGATCATTTTAAACAGTATCTTGATTTGTTCCAGAGCTGTATATAAAGTATAACCCCCCTCCAAAAGGACTGAAAATTATGTAATGTATATTTGAAAACTGGTTGTAGCTTGACATGAAAATTTATTGGAATACTGAAATTCAGGCAATCCGAAAATGGCTGCTTTAACTGGTTTAAATGCGGACTTAAAGTTTTATTGCGATCTTTTATTGTAATGTGATTTTGATAAACGTGACGATAAGAACTTAAAAAAATTTTTTTTAGGTCATTTCAAACGCTGCTCTGGAAAAACATACCCATTTGTAATACGCTTCTTTAGAACACCAATCACAAAAACTAAATTTATCTCATATTATCAAATTAAATTAGATTTTTAAAAATACTTTTATTGCACAAACATTGGAGAAGACAGTAAAAGTAAAATATAGACAATACAGACAGTTTGGGGGATTTAAAATATCATTAATTGTAGGTTATTGTGACAGCAATACATTAAAATTTTTATCATCTAAACAAATTTACCACGATAAATGATAAACGATACGATTAATTCCCTCCCCTAACTGCAGGTGTTTCCAAAATAAAAGTCTGGCCTTTTCTCAAACTTCATCCTCAATGACAGAAAATTGGAAAAGATACGCAGGATGAGAGTTTTTATGAAATTTGCCACCTGTTGCAGCCGTCTGCTTGCATATACCTCACCTATCTGGTCTCTGCAGCAGCAGCATCTCACAAAGCACTCTTAACATCATCATCATTTTATAGCACGAAGTCTCCTAATGTTAAACGGCTTGAATTTCTTCACCCAGATTCATGCACATGCTGCACTGCCAGGTTTATTCATCCAAGAACTCATTCACCTATGCTAATGCACACCTACACAGAGCAGTTGCATGATACCATTCCTGCTTCTACACTCTTAAACTCAATAATCCTCAGGCTGAATTTAGATTTTTTTTTTTCTCTCCCCTGCACTCATAACAGATAACAGATACTCGGTCTCATCAGTGCCCACCATCCGTCACAGCGTCCCGGAGGTTTTCCGGTAATATCACCAAATACAGTTTGTTTTTTGGCTTGTTCTCGCAGATGAATGCATCATGAAGAGGGGGGTGCAGTGTAACATATCTCATTCTGATCTGTATTTTCCCTGGTTTTAAATGTGTGAGTCATTCTGAGTTTATGTTGGGATGCATGAAATGTACAGAGCTACCAGAAAATGAGGGACATTTTAATCAGATTGGAAATGAAAATGTAGAAATCAGACCAATCAAAGCTGAGTTTGGCTGTCTTGGAGTTGTATTTAAATAAATGACTTTTATAAACGATGTAGCTACTGCTGAAGTAATTTTCTGCTAGTTTGCTCGCTGATTACCCCACAAATTGTCTGCTAAATCCCACTTTGCAAATTTTTCTCATTGCTTACAAGAAACAGACAAAGCATTCATATTTTTTAGGTTTTGTTTGGGCTTTTGCTCGCAATACTAGCACCTGTTTTAATCCTGTTTCAGTTGCAAATTGGTATTTTACCAATTTATTAATACACACCGACCAGGCTAACTGCTGTTAGCAATTCAAACCAAGAGGTTTATTGATAACACCAGTTAGCAACACTGTTTCAGTTGCATAACATGCCGATAAAATACTAGGGAAAATATTCTATTAGTATTTTATGCAACTGAAACACTGTTCACAAGGAGCAAAATCAGACTTGTTGGTTATAAACAGACACCTCATAAAGACTGGCTAGTGCTAACACGGCTAATGCTCATGTGGCTAATGCTACTTCAGTCTTTCTATAGCTAAAAGCTAATTATTCTCAGTGTTTGTTTTTTATGTTTGTACAAAGAAGTGAAAGAAAACTGACAGGATGATTGACTTAATGGAAATTGAAATACACAGTCAATTTCCCAACATATACAGCAGGTTTGTCCAAAGTGTGGCACAGGGGCCATTTGTGGCCCTTGGAGTGATTTTTTGTGGCCCCCAACTGCAATTCAAGAGCGATATAAATTTGTAGAAACTTACAGTACAAAACTTTAAGTATTTGGGTTTTTTTTATAACCAAACTTTTACAATAAGTAGAGACTTTTACTGAAACACCAACTTTGCTGTTCTTAACTCGGCTTTTAACAGAATACATTTGTTCAATCAAGCCCAAAATAATTTGAAAACCAAATGAAATAAAAAAAAAAATAAATAGAAGAAATCATGTAAAATCATTTGAAAGTTTTGGATCTACAATGAATAACATGCTTTGTCTACAAAAAAAAATCTAAAATCTTTAATTGCTTGACTTCTATTTTAATCTTTCTATTATTATAACTTTTTATTATTTAATTTTTTAATATTTTCTTGGCCCACAAGTGCGATTTTGGCCACGTGACAAAAAGTTTGGGCAAGGTTTTTGCTCATCCACACTCCATGCAGGAAACAGCCATAAAAAAACAATTTTGTTGTGGTTCAAATATTAAAATATAATCAGGGTTCACATTAACCAACATTAGCTTGAAATAAGAGCTTTGAGAACAATATTTCAAAATCTACACGAGAATGTGCAACCATAAACAACTAATTCTGAATAATTGTTTTGTAGTTATACCAATTCATCTGTATTTTAAGCTCTTCCTTCCGATTACCAGTAACTGACTTTTACACCAAGTGACTCAAGATAACTTCCCCTTTTGATTTTTTTCTTTCTAAAATTAGAAATTAACTGTTTTTTTTCTCTCCCTCGATCTGCTGGAAGTCGAGGGCTGTGAAATTTTCCAGGAAACATCAATCATGCCTTCATTTCCCAGACTAAATCACTCCTCCTCCTGCTCTGCAAACCTCTCCCTCTGTTTGGTTAAGTCCTGACGGCCTTCACCTCGGCTGCTCTGCAGCCGTCTCTGAGTGTTTCCTCCTATGCATAAATCCAGGAGTCCTCATGAGAGAAGAAAGTGGAGCTGATGGAGCGCCCTGCCACAGGTTCTTCTCATGAAGGATTTGAGTCATCCGTGTCTTAGTGCAATACAGTGGTGATATATTTATGGGGTTAGGGAGCTTATTCTTGAGGTTAGAAGAGAAATAGATTGAATATAACAGAGATTTAACCTGCTGGGAGATGGATCGGCTGCCTTCTTATTTTATTTCTTTTTCCATGAAGCCCTTATAAAGGGAAACCCTCATATAATGCCAACTTATTGGCACAGTTTCATGTACTTTGGTTTAACTTTTCATACTTTTCACAATATTATTCTTACTGTCTTATATAATAAATCAGTTAATCGCATTACAAATTTAAAAATCCTCAATAATTTAAGGAGTAATTCTTTTCCCTCGGGATATGAAGAACTGCAAGAACATTTTTACATTGTCTGCAGAACCTGTGATGACAGAACTATCCAAGGCTTACATATTCATCAATGCAAAGACAAGACGGTGAGCCACGTCGTCCTAAATAATGTTTGCGCTGAACTGACAGGAAAAGGACAGAGGAGTTAAATTATGTGATGGGACCAAGTAAATTATCAGCAGGGAACAGTTTGTGTGATAGATGGAGGAAAATAATGCCGGGCCTCAAATATATCATGGTTTCTCTGTGCATCCACGTGTTTGCTTGCATATTAGAAACATTTAGCATAACAATGCAGTCATTGAATAAAACAGAACAGCTCCTGTCGTTCCTGCCGGCCTGTCCCGAGTGTCAGCAGCTCTTTGTCGCCGTTATTGTGCGTGTTCATCTCTGCATGAGCCTCCGGATGCCGCTCTGTCAGACATTTTGCTGTGAACAAACACAAACGAGGTGATGTGTCTTTAACGAGTCGGCCTTGGGGAAATAAACACGAGATCCTGAATGTAGAAGATGACAAAGACTGGAGGCAGGTACTCTGAATTCAGCTTTGATTTGCCTTTTTTACATGGAAACCAGATTTCAACAAGAAGCATCTTGTGCCGGGTTGGCATCCAGTCACACACCCATGAAAAGAACAAATTTAATAAACACAGCTGTCTGGTTTGAAGACGTACACCAAGATTTTCCCCTGAAGGTTGATCGGATGGATTTTAGTCCTCTGCGTGGGATTAAGTTTGATATTTAACTTTAAATTGACATTGAGATTGTAATGACTATGATAGATTAATTATGTTTTGGTCTGTATTGCATAGAAGTAATTACTCAATATATACATTTAGTACAGGTTTCCTTCAGTGTATTATAAGCCTGGCGGGCCACCAGGTTTCACTTGTGCTCCCACCAGACTAAGTATTGCTTATTTATTTTAATTGTTTTTAAATGTTTGCATTTTTAAGTCTTTTTAGTTGGTGTTCAGGTATTAATCTTCAAGTCCTCCAATAAAACATAATTATCTATGGACATTTTCACATTTCTTGTCAACTTTAAACATTGTTTCACTCAAATAGACGGTTGGTGAATGACTAATGTTACCACTACCACCAGGCTTAGCAAGTTTTCTGGAGAAAACCTTGTAGTAGGTAAATTGTTCTAAATATCCATGCAACATATCAAACAAAATGTCCTCCAGAGTTTCTAAAGTATTCTTTCTGTTTGAACTCCTTCCTTTCTGTTTGCTAAGAGTTTCTGCTCTAAGTCTCTGATGTGGTCTACCTCTAAGCTGCCATTCTTAGGAAAACCAAACTCTGTGTGCCACTGTGGAACATGTTGACAAGAAACTCTGCCGTAATTTCTAACCATATGATCTATTTCTGGGCCACATGGAACGTATTCTTCAGTATTTTTGACCTTTGTTAAAAGATCCTCCCATTTTCTAATTATCCTCTGATTTTTCTAAACCATTAAAAACTTTTTAATTACCCTCTGATTATTCTAAATCAGCAAAACCTTTTTAATTACCCTCTGATTATTCTAAATCAACTAAACCTATCTCTGATCTTTCTAAATCAGTAAAACCTTTATATAGATTGTCTAAGCCTAGAACAATCTACAAAAATCCTCAGTTATTTTAAGCCTAAAATAACCTACAAAAATTCCTTCAGAGCTAAGCCTAGACTCTGAATACTGTTTTGGATTTCCTACGCCCAGGAGAATCCTTCAAAAACCTTTTACTTTAGATTTCCTACGCCTAGGAAAATCTAATTCTCAGGTGTTTTAAGCCTAAACCCCTGAAACAGATCTATCCCTGATCATCTGTTTTTACCTTAAATCCTTGGGCTGGTTTGTTCATAATAAATACTCATGAATAAAGCTGTTAAATTTCAGCAGGGTCTAGCTGGTGTGATCTAGACCGGGAGTGTCCCACTCGTTTTCACCAATAAATCAAAAATATTCAGAGTCACGAGATTCTGAACATTGCTCTCCTCAACAGTCTTGATAGATTGTTCTGTTCACTCAAATAGGAGACATTGGCACTGACAAAGCTTCAGGATTCACTGCATGTCTCTTAAAATTAAATAATATTACAACACCTTTTCACACTGATCAGTCCATCCAGGATTTTGTGAGTATTTCTGTTTGGTTTTTTTCTTTGCAAACAAAATCACAGATTTTGTGGCGCTAATTTAGAAATACTTGAGCCAATGTATGACGTTAAACGTGACTTTTTATCAAATCCTTTTCACTGACTGTAACTTGACATCAAGTAAGGCTGAGGCAGCAGTCAAACTCAATGTTTTTGTACAATTTTGAGAAAAATTTGCAGAAATGTGGGAATCTGTAGATTTTGTGTGAACTTTGAGTAAGCGTTGCAGATTTGTTGAAAAATTGGTAAAAAAGGTTCCTGTTACTAAAAATTGTAAATTCTTCCAGAAGTTATTGTGTTTGAGACCATTTTCAACTAATAACAATTTTTTTTAGTACTAAAGGCCCGTGTGCCAAATGTTGCCCGCCGTCGCTTTTTATGTGGCCCTCTAGACTAAATTATATGAATATTTCCCTTCAATTAACCGCAAAAAAGTCCCTAAGGCTCCTGGTGCCGACAACCCCCAAAGATCCCATTCGGAAATTAAAATATCCCGGTGGCACCCAGTATCTCAAAGTTCCAGATTTGTACATATTTATAAAAATATGTCCGACTCTTTGGATCAAGGTTGGTGTCTCTTCAGGTGTCTCTTCTCTTAGCTGGACGCCCTTGGGATCTTCTGCCACTGTGGCATTAATGGTTTGAAGCTTTTCTTTCAAACCACAGACCTCTTTTTGGAGCTGTTTGTTCTGCACTACAAGCCAGTTCAGTTGTTGGGACATTTCAGTTATCGAGTCCTCTGCATTCTGTCTTATTGTCTCTTGTGTCCGTTCCAGGAGCACATTTAATCTCGCCATAGCGTCGCAACTGCTTTTTAACTGCTGAGCTGTGGCTCTCGTTTCCTCCAATTCACAAGTAAGAGACCTGATGCGTTTTGTGTAACGTTTGTTTTTCTCCTCAAGGATCTCATTTCGTCCCTGCAAGGTTCTCGCATTGTTATTGCGACTGCTGCTGAGACGCTGGAATTTCGCCGTCAAGTTTTCTTTTGTCATTTGAAGTTGGTCATAGTCCTTCTTCAGAGTCGCGTGTTTCTTTTGCAAAGCGTCAATATTTTCCATCAAGAAATCCTGTTCCGCCATTGTACATGCTTTTTGGGTCGAACCTAAAACTGCAAATGAATTTCTCTGTGGAATCTGGGAATACAAAGACAGTCAACAGTGATGTCACAGCAAAAATGCACCAAACCTGCAGGCCAGGGCCGGTTCTAGAGGGGGGCCAAGAGGGGCTCTAAAGAAATTATACTAAATAAATGTCTTTTTAAAATATTCAATGGCAGATTTTTTTTTTAAAATCTTCACAATTTTATTTGAACAATGAATTAAAAATTATAATACTGCACTTAAAAGTTTTAGCTGTTGTATGGAGATAGGATCACACAGGGATCTGCAACCTGAATCTTCAGAGACACAAGCGTTTCTATGGTTCACAATATTAAATTAATAAATATTGCTCTGTTTTTGTTTAATTCGTTTTTAAGTGTCTCTGTTAAAAAAACAAAAATAAAACATACTACAAGGGCCCCTCTAGTAAATTTGGTGTAGAACCAGCCTCCAAAGAAAACAGTAAAGACCATCATATATATTTTTTAACCAGCTAAAAGAGGCCAGACTTGTATCATCAGCACCTTTATTCAGATGACAGTTTGCAATGCAAAATATTATGCCTAATGATTTTTCGCAATGGGCAATTTTAAATTGCAATGCAGTACTTAATTTAGAATTATTTTTATATTTATGAATGGAAATTCCTAAATATATTGGACAGTATTGGCTTTATTGATTTGAAGAGTATTTTGTACTTCAGTACAAAATGTTGTATGTGTGTAAAATATTTGATCATTTTTGATTTGGCCCTAAATGAAAATGAATTTGGCATTCCTGATTTAAATGATTAAACGGAGACGTAATGTGCGAAATATTCAGAAGAATATGTCATTTAACAGTGGAACTGGGAGATATTTTAAATACCCCTAATAAATAACATAAAATGAATACTGGAGTCTGTAAAAACAACCGTCTAGTTGAGACCGAAGATGTTTATCATCCAGTTTTTGTTAGAAAATATAATTGTTTTCCATTACAAATGTGTGTAAAACTTTGTAGATATTCTGTTAATGTTGAAAACACACAATTTTGCAATTACGGGACAAATGGGACAAAGTGCAAAGCAGATATGAAATTCAACAATGGTAATCGCCTCAGTATCCAGAGGCCTGTGGCTCCATGGTGTTATGAATGAATGAATGAAGGAGATGACCGTGTGACGTTCCTAATCCCCTAATTGAGCAAAGCGTGAACCCCAAGGCGGCTTCCTGAGACGATGCTGCCTCTGTTTTCTGTGACACTCACACCTGATTAAACGTCTATGTGATCTTTATTCTGAACGGCGGATCCGTTGGGTCGCGCTAAGCTCATCTTGACATTTGCGTTCATGGAATAAAAACCACTTAGTGTTTTTTTTTTTTCATCTGCACGGTTCACAAGCTAAATTATTTATGTCATGGAAACCAGATCTTCTCTTGCTTGCTTCCTTTTGTGGAAAACAAGTGAAAATCAGGAAACATTTGGAATGCAAATGAGTCTTAACAGCTTGGACTGCGTGAACATGAGTTGAATTATTCAGAATAAACAAATGCAGTCAAACAAAATGGTCCAACTTACACTTGGACCTGTAGCCCACATGTGTCAAACTCAAGGCCCGGGGGCCAAATCCGGCCCGCCTGGGATTTCCACAGTGTCTTGTAAGCCTGGCGGGCCTCCAGGCTTTACTTGTGTCCCCACCAGGCTTAGCATCGTTTATTTGTTTTAGTTTTTTTTAAATGATTGCCTTTTTTAAGACTTTATAGTTGGTGTTTATGTATTAATCTTCCAATCTTTCAATAACACATAACTATCAAGTGATAATTTCAAATTTCCTGTCAACTTTAAACATTTTTTAACTCAAAAACACGGCCAGCTGGACGGGCTGCGCTAGCGCCCCGAGCAGAAAGTTTTCTGGGCCAAACCCGGCCCGCCTTAGCTTTTTATCTGGCCCTCTAAATTCTAGACTAAACATTAAATGAGCTTAAATATTATGCTATCAATCCAATCAATGCAGTTTTTATTTGTTTACTGCCAAATTTTATCAATCACTCCCTCCAGTTTGTTGAGAATTATCATGGAAATTCAGACAAAATCAACAATAACTGGGAGTTTATTGTAGATTTTTCTGTCAAAAACGTTTTCTAGTTTCTAAAGTATTATTTCTGTTTATTTACCTTCTTGAAACAGAAAAACAAAGAACCCCAGTGACTCATGGTGTTGTTTTTTTTTTTTTTTTATCCACTCTGACCTCTGAGCACATGATCATTTATCATGCGTAGTGGGAAGAGATGTTTAGAGAGTTGGTAAAACAACCAGGTCATAACCGTGTTGGGAATTTCCCAAAAACCACTCATCCTGCAACGTTTCCATCAATCAAACGTTAAAATTAGTTTGAATCCAACTCTGGGAGCTCTTAGTTACCAATATTCAATGTTGTACAAAACATTTAAATAAAAACTAGTAAATTATGATGAGTTTATTAGAAATGACTCAAACCCGTCCACCTGTTGCATTCATCAAGGTCATTGTAGAAGTTTGAAAAAGTTGTAATTTGTTTTCAAAAGTGAAACCTTTTCAAACATCTCAGGCAAGGGAAAAAAACTACATTTCTGAAATCTGAGAGATTTGACATGAACTAAATCTGAAACACTACCTGGTTGCTGTTTGTATTTTTCAAATTTGCTGTTAATTTTCTAATGAAGTTACGAAGTCTTCCAAATGCCACGGATGGATGATGGGTTATGCCTGCTTTAAGTTTAAGTCTAATGCAAACAAGAAGAGGTAAATTCTTGCATTTAAAAACAGAAAAGTAGTGTACATTTGTACTTTTAGCCCATTCTGATTAAACCAATCAATGGTGGTTATGCAGGAAGAATAGAAGTTGGCCAGATGAGCGAAATCCAGTGTAGAAATAACTTAATAAAATGATGTTCCCTTGTCTTTATTTCCAATTTTCTAAAGTGGAAAACTAAGTGAATCCAGTTAATGTGTAGATATAATAAAAAAGGCACATTGTTGTGTTGTTTCAGTATTTTTACTGGAATGTAAGTGCTGAAGCCAGGGGATATTTCTCACACATCAGTATTCAGCTGATGTAGCGAAGGCTTGTCAGGTGGAAAAGCACCGAATGCTTCTGGTAAAACACAACTACATTGTTGTATTTTGTTGGTTTTCCTGTTTCCTCTTATAACTGAGGTCAACCGAAAGCTGTGCACTCCATTTCAAATCAAACAAAACTTAGCAATACAGATTTTCTGAGAGCAGCAGTTTTTTTCAAGTAGCCTCCAGATTTTTCATATGAAGCTCCACTCCGGAGGAGGGAAACATTATACCTCTGCATGTCTCTAATTTGCTTTCTGGATCATTTATTTCCTCGGGCTTCAACCCTAATTATGCCCAAGAGTGGAAAAACCTTCTTCCCAATGCACAAATTGACAGCAAGGCTGAAAAAATATAATAAAGTTTCTGTTAAGTGAGCTAATTTGTGATGCTCTTCAGCTGTTAGGCAGCATTCATGAGTCAGCTTGTGCAAAAGAGTAATTGGGAGCAGACGGACGGGGAATTACTATTCTGGGGTCTAGTTGGGGATTATGTGGGACAGCATGAACATGAGCCTGTCTCTGTATCCAAGTGTCACTTTAGGGGGGTTTACAAACCTCCACTTATAATTGGAATAACTGAGAAGTAAGACTGAAGGAAAGCTTCTTGTAGGCGTATGAGGGGCCATTTTCCCATGTTAAGTTTGTTGGAAATATGAGAAATATGATTTCTCATCATCACCTCAAAGCTAAATTTGTTTGAGTTCAAGTTGATGGAATAATTTCTGAAATACTCCAGGCTATTACACCAGAATTTTAAGGGGAACAAATGGACAAGAAAATGCAACTCAGGGTTTCCTCAGTGTATTATAAGCCTGGCGGGTCACCAGGCTTTACTTGTGCCCCCATCAGGCTGAGCATTGTTTGTTTATTTATTTTTGCTTTTTTAAGACTTTATAATTGGTGTTTAGGTATTGTTAATAATATCTTCCAATAACACATACGTACCTAGTGATATTTTCAAATTTCCATCCAACTTTAAGTGTTTTTAAACTCAAACAACCGGCTGCTGGATGCCTGCCCTTCTACCACCGGGCTTAGCTCGGTTTCTAGGGGAAAACCTGGCAACCTTATTGGTTGTATATCGTCAGAACATAAAATGAGAAAGGCGTATCACCTCAAACACAGACTTGACTCATCGGTCTAATATTAAAAAACGAAAAAAAAAACACATCAATGACAGTAATACATTTATGCGACGTTTTTTAAATATATTCAATGTTGTGTACAGTAAACGATAGAAATAAATTGTAGGGGCCCGAGTACAGAACTGTGGGGAACACTCATGTAGGGGAAAATTTGCAACAAATTATAACAATAATCACCACGTTTCCATGGTGATTAGAGAGGAGCAAGACCATCACTACAAATACTGTAAGCCCTTTATGTTGAATTTGGATTTATTTACAATTACATTGTATAATTGAAATGAAGGATGATGAGTCAGCAGAACCAACTTGACATAGTAAATTCCCATAGGGAATTCCCGGATTTCCATTTACAAAACCAGTTTCTTTCCAGTTTTGAACTTCCTGGTTGATACTTTGAGATTCTGCTCCCTCTTTTCCATATAACATCCTTTCCTCATGATGCCATCCATCTACGTTTTGAAGAGCACCTTCCCGTCCTGCGGCTCCTTCCTTTCTGATCGGCTCTGCAGCTCATGTTGATCATTTTCACAGAACTAATTCATATAAAATCTAGACATTTATATATAGCTAGAGAGAAACTTCAGGCATCTGGAAATTAGAACCAGATTTGTGGAAATCCACATTTGCCTTCCTGATATTTTCTAAAATTATTTTCTTGTGACGTCACGCAAACATGATGTGGTTTGTTGCTGCCATAAGAGACATCTGTAGAAGTTTTTCTGTTTAGTCAAAAGCTGATAAAGTGCTAAAAGAAAAGTAGTTTTAGTTCTTCAGATTTCTAAGTTGGTTGAGAATGATTTAAAATGTTATTTATTCCTTTTGGCTTTTAACATAATCAATTAATAGGATTGTAAATTTAAACAGACTCAATATTTTCCATTTTAATGACTTATCACTTTTCTGTTTCCACCAAAAACTGAATGACAAAAATCTTCAGTTTGGTGCTTTGGTCGCAGTTAGCCATTTTTTGGAAGGATAGTTTTCTTCACAAAAATATTATTATTCATTTTATTTGTTTTTTTTCTGTTGTTTTTGTTTATTTATTTTGGATATTTAAAATGTCTTCCAGTTCCAGTGTTAAATGTTCATTAGAATTTAAAGTTTATCTTTAAGAATGTGTTCTTGCATTATTATTTTTCCATTATTACCATTATATTACCTGAAAACGGTCTCAAACAACAATATTATCGTTTATCACAATAACTTCTGTGGACAATTTATTGTCCGGCAAAATTTATTATCGTGACCGGTCTATTTGAGACTTTTGCTCTGATTTTCTTCTTTGCGTCTTAACAATTTTGATTTTTTTTTTCCTTTCCAATATTTTGAATGTTCATTGATTTTGTCTTAGCACTTTGTTTCTGAAGTGATTTATAAATAAAGTCGTAGCAGTAAAGTTGGACTAGTAAGAAATCTCTACAAATGTGTCTCTCAACATTCTGGCATTTAGTAATTAAATATAATTTTGGAAAAATTAAGTAGTTAGCAATGCATTTCCATCACTTTCACCCGTTTTTTTTCCCTTCAGCAGCATTCTCCTTTGTCTTTAAATCAACTTTTAGTCATTTTTACTGATGAGATTTCACATTCTGAGGAAAAAATAATATATTGGCGGTTTTAGAAGCAGCAGCAGCAGCGACTTTGTTGTCACACTCCCACTCAGCCACCCTCATCAAACCCACATATTGTATAGCTGCAGATGAACAAGCTTGCTGCAGTTGTTTTGCTGCATTACTGGCAGTGAGTCATGTCTTGGGTGAGGGAGTCCTTGTCAATGTTTCATAAAGAAAACCTTAACAACTGCAGCAACACATCCGTTGTAGTCCAAAGCCACTTAACGTTATGCAACATAAATCACTTCTGCTTTTTTCCCCCACCTTCTCATCTGAGTTAATGATCCCACGGGAGGGAAGTTGGTGTGTGGATGTCCAACCTCCATCAGACATTCAAGATTTGTAATAATGATGTTCTCCAAACAGCTCAGGAAACTCCCAGGAAACTGGAAAGTTTGCGTAGGTGAGGATTTGAATTCAAACGCTTCGTCAGATGAGAAGTTTGGTCTTCTGTCTGCCTCCTAAAGAACGCTGCAGTTGGGTCAAAACATTAGTTTTTATGCAGGTAACAGAAGAAGAACAAAGAAATTGCTTGTTGGTACCGCAGAAGGTACACGTGCCATTCTTTTTCTGTTTTGAAGACATATTTTAGATTCTGGATTAGATTTTATCAGAGGCTGAGCCCTTAGCGCTCCATATCTGATCCAGTTTAAAAGGCAAAGCTAACATGGAGTCATTTCACACAGTGACGTATTCAAAGCGTTTGTTTAGTAAAGAAAACTCAAAACTCAGTTCTTCAGAAATCAGAATGTTAAAAACAAGTCAATGGGAAATTGAGTGGAAGAAAAAACCCCCTGCAATTTTCACATGCTAAATGATTATCTGAGGTTGATCACCTCCAGGCCAAGCTGCAGTATTTCATGCAATACGAGCCTCAACCAAATATCAAACAGTACTTTAGCCTAGTTTTTAGTAAACTAAAAATGTGTTTTGACTGTGGTTTTATGCATAAATATTTCAAGACTTAGGTGCTTAGAATATGTCATAGAGTCACAAATCTATAAAACCTGAATTTTATTTTTAATTGTTATAACTGAACAAAATTAACTGACTTTTTGATTTTATTCTGAAATAATAAGATGCATTTGAAACAGCACTACAGGATGATTTGTTGCTGCAAAAATCAACTAGATGATGATTTTTTGTTGGCGTTAGATTGATCTGAATCAAACCTGGACCTAATTAAAATCTTTGCAATAAATTATAACTTTTTTTGATTTAAAGTAGGCCTCTCACGATAACTAATTATACTGGATGATAAATTGTTCCAGAAGTTATTGCGATAAACAATAATATTGTTGTTTTGAGATATTTTTCAAGCAATATAATGATAAAGGCTGTCTCCAAGATTAATACACTTGAGATTTTAATGAACATTTAACACTGGAACTGGAAGACATTTTAGATATCCAAAATAAACAACAGAAATAAACAAGTAAGATGAATATTGAAGTCTTTGTGAACAAAATTGTCCTTCAAAAAAAAAGGTTGGTCATCTAGTTTTTGGTAGAAAAAGAAGAAAAAAAAGATAAATCATGAAAATTATTGAACTCGTTTTAATTTACCATGTGATTAATTGATTTATTGTTTATTGTGACAGGCCTAATTTAAATGCCTTGAAGTAGCATTTATTGTAAACTGGTGCTACATGAATAATGAATTGAAATTAATTCAATTTGGTCAAATTACTATTGTCATTTATATAATCAAACGAGTAAAATTAAACGTTATTAAGTTCAAATCAAAACAAAAAATGTCACAAACTCTTTACATTTATGCAATTAGTTTAATATTTAACTATAGTCCGTCTCAGCAGTGATGGGGAAAAAGTCAACATTTGTTGTTGGGTTTCTTGTTTTTCTGAGTTTATTTAGACCCTTAACGTGGAAAGCTTACAGCTTTACTGCGTCCCGTAGCCTGGTGATCTGGAACGGCGAGTGGCGAGTCTTCACGTTCTGGTAGACTCAGTGGAGGCGCTTCCGATGACGCAGCCCTCCAGTGGATCTTCACGTCCTCTAGATATGGAAGCTTGAAGTTCAGCCTGTCGTTCACGCAGACTTGGTTTTAAAGTAGGCCAGCTCATGCCTGGGAGCAGCCGTGCCGAGTGAACCTCCTTGGTCGCTGTATGAGGCAGCGTTTTGGAGGAGCCTCCTGGGAGTCTGGGCTGTCAAAGCGATGAATGAAGCTCTGGAAATGCAGCAAAATGAAAATCCGCCTGTTTTGGTTCAGCTGCAACATTTTCTTGCAGTGCTTCACAGTTTGTTTGTGGGTGAAATACACTTTTTCTTCTTTAATTTTACGTGTCGGAATAATGTTATCCGGTTCGCAGAGTGCTGAGCGTTGTGAAGCATCGTCATCATCATTGTGGAGTCCTGAGTCACAGTGTTGGTGTGTTTTCACACCCAGTAGTCCGGTAGACACAGTTCGATTGTAAGAAAATGACTAAAATTTATTTATAAAGCACTTTCGCAGACATGAAATCACAAACCGACTTACAATAAAAATTGTTGTACAAAAAATAAAACAACCGTAACTGGCAAAATAAAAATGATGACATAAAAGCTTGGGAAAAACCTGTTTCCCTCCTTGCCTGTGGTGGCGCTGCAGCAAAAACCACTGAAGGGAACAACACAAAAACCTCAGAAAACACTGAATGCAACTTTATTCTTTGAAAAATGTAAACAAAAAGGTAGTAGCATGAAATTCTAGCGGTTGTCGAATTTTTTTTTTGACTACTAGCCATCTCTCTCACTAGTAATAGACCCCTGTTTTGGTAGGGGGGGTTTTTTACCCAGAATGTCCTGCAATATAATCTGCTTCCTGCTTTTGGAGCGGCCTCCAGTCTTCTTGCATCCACATCTATATTCAAACTAGGAATGCGCAATATATATGGTAGAAACAGTAGAAATTTGGCCTATGATAGAGATATATATCGTGATATGACTTTTATGCCATATATATTGCACATTCCTAATTGAAACTGTGCTAGAGTTCACTTCAACCGAACCAAAACTGAGGTTTTTAGGCAGACCAGAGTTCTGTTACCCATTCACGCCTCCCAAACAAACCAGACTTCCCAGGCAAGCAAATTAGAGGACTGGACTGGTGTGAATGCACACTCAGTGGGACGGAAATAAAGAACTTACAACATGACTGCAGAGAAACACGTGTAAGTCTAAAAGTTCAAACAACAAGAAATGTAAAAGGATCAATATTTACGGACATGTTCTTTCTCTGTGTACTAACTTCATCTCCAGACTCCTTTGTCCTGAAATATCGATCAGCTCTGCCTCAAACAGAAGTCAGACACTAACGTTAAATCCATTTTTAGAAGAAAAACCTGAAGATTTCACTGAAGTTATCCACTACTGTCCTCAGTCCAATGGTGGAGCGTCAACTTTTACACCTTTAGCAGGAAAATATTGACATATACCCATTCATTTTTCAAAGAGTTGAGAGAAAATTTTACTTCAATGAACATGATAATATATGTACAGTATATTATCATGTTCGTTGCAAACATGAGCTTAATGTTTAGCTACCAGGCAGTTCAAAGTCATAAAAACATAAAGACAGCAATTAACATTACATCAAAAACAATCAAGCAAATATACATCAAATACAGTAAACAATGTTCCAGTTATTATAAATCTAAGGCAAATATAGAGGTGAGGTTTATTAGCATCGTTTTGTAGGAAATCAGTGTTTCGGCTGTTCTGCAGTTTTCTAGAATTTTGTTCCAGAAAACTTAAATTTTCCAGTTCTTTGGCGATAAAGCAAATTAAATTAAAGGCATTTTGAGATATTACTTGCAGAAGACATTCTTAAAAAAACTTTTGACATTTATTAATAAAATGTAAATTACAGTAGTAATTATAACAAATAAAGTCGAATCAAAAATCACAAGAAACTCCCGCCTTGCCTGTGGTGGCGCTGCAGCAAAAACCACTGAAGACATTCAGTGGTTTACACTGAATTACACATTCAGTGTAATTCTAAAGATAGTAAAAATAATAAATTATTATTGTACGATGATTTTGATACTGTCTATGAAAAAACATCAATAGTACTAGAAGTGAAAATATTGCAATAGTAGCTGCTGTAAATTAATTTTATGGTAGGTAACTTAATGGTTTTCTAAAATTTACAAAATCCTACTTACACTATAAACAATTACATTTATGTTATTTAAGCAATGCTAGTAATTGTAGTGATTGATATGTGATTTGTGGCTCTGAATCACACTGACCTGTGCGTAAAATATTCTGTCAGCTGCTAATATTATGAAATGAGTTCAACCAGGCTGCATTCCCTTTATGTCAGCTCTAATTTTAAACCAAATATGGCTGCACATTTTTCACTGCCATGCACAGCAGGATCTTGGCTCCACACCTTTCTCACTGTCAAAATCCACCAGCAGAAGCATTTTAGCAGGTTCTGTTATGAGCTGTTAAACATTCGGGGAATCCCACACTGGAGGACAAAGCTCTGTAAATGAGCGACTCTGGTGAAACCCGAGCTTTCCCCCCAAAAACCCAGGGGAACACCAAGAGAGAGAGAGAGAGAGACAGAAAACATCAGATTCTGCTGATCTGTGCTTGGCAAGAAGAAGCTGTAGTGTTGAAGTGATGAGATCCAGGGGGACAAAAAAAAAATTGAAGTGCAATAACCGCGCTGACAGAGCGGAGGTTGAATTTAGGAAGACGTTGGGGAAGAGTCGGGCGGCGAAGACCCGAGGGGCCGCGGCCCGTTCCCGTTGAGCGGGCCCGGATAATCAGAGTAGGGAAATGAGGCGAGTCCTACGCAGATATAGCGAAACCGCCCCGGAGCGACCCGAGACAAGCCTGATGGATGGCAGCGCACGACGAGCCGCGCTCCTCCGGGAGCGCAGGGAAAGCAGAGCTGCAGGTGGTCAGAAATACAGCGCCACCAAAGGTTACCTGAACGCCTCAGGATGAAACTGAATAATGTTTTTATTAATGATCACTCAAAGCATTTCGTCAAGTTTGATTTGTTATTGATTCCTTAGTTTAACTGCATGCTGGGTTAACGTCCCACAACCTGAAAATTATCTTATCCATCATTTTCTAAGCCTTTCTTTATCTTTTTATCTACTTATAGCGGGAATAAGCCACCTAAAGAGATAAATCCTCACAGAAATAAACTTTATAAACGCTAATCCAATAAGTAATACATCTTCTTACAAAGAGCTTTTTTTTCGGTTCATGTGGATTATGATGGTTTAAAAGGATATTAAAACAAGTAAATGTCCAAAATCGACTATTTGAAAGCTCTTGGAAGTCGCAATTTATTTAGTTGTTTAAATTCAATTAAAAATAAATAATTTTATTATAAATTCTTTTTTTTTATCTGCTAAAATTAACATAATATTTTTATTGAAAAGGTCCAAAAAACTTTCTTAGGAGTTGTTCAGTTTCCTAATTTGTTGTTTTCCAGCAACAAAAGTGAGAACTGACTTTGTGTTTATCCCATTTGTGACCCTGCTGACATTAAAACAAAAGCAAAAAATTGGGTTTTGTTCTTAAAATTTTGTATTTAAGATATAAAGTTGTCATTGAAAGTAAAAAGAAGAACGCAAAGTCTCCATCTGCATTCACTCTACAAGATTTCCCCCAGGAAACTTGCTAAGCCTGGTGGTTGGGTGCTTGGCAGTCATTCATCCAGCGGTCCGTCGTGTTTTTGAGTTAAAAAATGTTTAAGTTGACAGGAAATTTTAAAATATCACTTTATAATTATGTGTTATTGAAAGATTGGAAGATTAATACATGAACACCAACTATAAAATCTTAAAAAATGTAAACATTTAAAAAAAAATTTAATAAGCATTGCTTAGCCTGGTGGGGGCACAAGTGAAGCCTGGTGACCCACCAGGCTTATAATACTGTACACTGGGGGAAACCCTGCTGGATTACCAATTAAACCATTCCTAAACTGCATCCAGGGGCCATGCAAACCTACGCCAATGGCCGCAAATGGCCCTCGGGCCGCACTTTGGACACCCTTGCTCTAGATTTTAGAATAATCCAATAAATAAACGTGTATGCATTTATTTTTGTCTCACATTTTCTGCAACTTTTAGTTGTTTTTTCTTTTTTTTTAGAACAATCAGGGTGTTTTGCACAAAGCAACTTGTTTTTCATTGAATATGTGAAAAAAAACAAAAACCCAACAGTCTGGAAAGTAAACGAGCTACACTTCCCATTTTTATTCCCATATGTCTTCATTTAGCACAATGAATGAAGTCTCTCACACTTTGTGGAGAGACTGGAAGTTTTCTTAGTGTCCTCACCTGAAGTGTACCTTGCAGTTCTGCTGCTGGGAAACCAGCAGGAGAGAAATAAACAAGGCAGTAAACATTAACAGCCACAGGGGTGGCCACAAGGAAGAGCTTGGTTGTTTCTTTTTTAGCAAAAAATATCTCCAACTTCCCACAAAAACTTCTCCAACTTGTTGACTGGATGGATGGATGTATCGGAAAACAAACTTTTTTGTATTTATCTCCACTGCATCTCTGCTTGGAAGTTGTATTTTTGAATTTAGACGTTTGTCGACTCTAAATTGAGCTTTTTGAAAGGAAAACTACAACTCATGACTCCCACGCTAAAACCCACGACGTCCCATTTATTCAGGATATAATTTGTCAATGTGAAACCTTTGTCATGTGCCACTAACAGGAAGTGATGTCATACAAACCAACTGCAGTTGTTTTGGGGAAATCGCTTGCCATTCTCATATTTCTCATATCATTAGTGGATGTTTCTGCCCCCTACTGACCTGGGATGGGAAGTGAAATTTAACAGCTTTATTCATGAGTATTTATTATGAACAAACCAGCCCAAGGATTTAAGGTAAAAACAGATGATCAGGGATAGATCTGTTTCAGGGTTTTAGGCTTAAAACACCTGAGAATTAGATTTTCCTAGGCGTAGGAAATCTAAAGCAAAAGGTTTTTGAAGGATTCTCCTGGGTGTAGGAAATCCAAAACAGTATTCAGAGTCTAGGCTTAGCTCTGAAGGAATTTTTGTAGGTTATTTTAGGCTTAAAATAACTGAGGATTTTTGTAGATTGTTCTAGGCTTAGACAATCTATATAAAGGTTTTACTGGTTTAGAAAAATCAGAGATAGGTTTAGTTGATTTAGAATAATCAGAGGGTAATTAAAAAGGTTTAGCTGATTTAGGATAATTAGAAAATGGGAGGATCTTTTAATAAAGGTCAAAATACTGAAGAATACGTTCCATGTGGCCCAGAAATAGATCATATGGTTAGAATTTACGGCAGAGTTTCTTGTCAACATGTTCCACAGTGGCACACAGAGTTTGGTTTTCCTAAGAATGGCAGCTTAGAGGTAGACCACATCAGAGACTTAGAGCAGAAACTCTTAGGACAGCGCGCCAAACTGATGCAACACACAAAGATTTCAAAGACACACCTGCATGCACTACAATCACACGAAGAAGCGTTCAATCTCTGGAAAAGAGAAGCTGATTTCCGTCCAAGAGGAATAGATGGCCCTGACGGAACCGACAATCCACTCAACGCTAACTACAACAAGGCTCTACGAAAAATCGGATATTCAGATGACAGTTTGCAATGCAAAATATTATGCCTAATGATTTTTCGCAATGGGCAATTTTAAATTGCAATGCAGTACTTAATTTAGAATTATTTTTATATTTATGAATGGAAATTCATAAATATATTGGACAGTATTGGCTTTATTGATTTGAAGAGTATTTTGTACTTCAGTACAAAATGTTGTATGTGTGTAAAATATTTGCTAATTTTTGATTTGGCCCTAAATGAAAATGAATTTGACATTCCTGATTTAAATGATTAAACGGAGACGTAATGTGCGAAATATTCAGAAGAATATGTCATTTAACAGTGGAACTGGGAGATATTTTAAATACCCCTAATAAATAACATAAAATGAATACTGGAGTCTGTAAAAACAACCGTCTAGTTGAGACCGAAGATGTTTATCATCCAGTTTTTGTTAGAAAATATAATTGTTTTCCATTACAAATGTGTGTAAAACTTTGTAGATATTCTGTTAATGTTGCAAACACACAATTTTGCTATTATGGGACAAATGGGACAAAGTGCAAAGCAGATATGAAATTCAACAATGGTAATCGCCTCAGTATCCAGAGGCCTGTGGCTCCATGGTGTTATGAATGAATGAATGAAGGAGATGACCGTGTGACGTTCCTAATCCCCTAATTGAGCAAAGCGTGAACCCCAAGGCGGCTTCCTGAGACGATGCTGCCTCTGTTTTCTGTGACACTCACACCTGATTAAACGTCTATGTGATCTTTATTCTGAACGGCGGATCCGTTGGGTCGCGCTAAGCTCATCTTGACATTTGCGTTCATGGAATAAAAACCACTTAGTGTTTTTTTTTTTTCATCTGCACGGTTCACAAGCTTAATTATTTATGTCATGGAAACCAGATCTTCTCTTGCTTGCTTCCTTTTGTGGAAAACAAGTGAAAATCAGGAAATGCAAATGAGTCTTAACAGCTTGGACTGCGTGAACATGAGTTGAATTATTCAGAATAAACAAATGCAGTCAAACAAAATGGTCCAACTTACACTTGGACCTGTAGCCCACATGTGTCAAACTCGAGGCCCGGGGGCCAAATCCGGCCCGCCAGGGTTTTCCACAGTGTATTGTAAGCCTGGCGGGCCTCCAGGCTTTACTTGTGTCCCCACCAGGCTTAGCATCGTTTATTTGTTTTAGGTTTTTTTTTAATGATTGCCTTTTTTAAGACTTTATAGTTGGTGTTTATGTATTAATCTTCCAATCTTTCAATAGCACATAACTATCAAGTGATAATTTCAAATTTCTTGTCAACTTTTAAAATGTTTTAACTCAAAAACACGGCCAGCTGGACGGGCTGCGCTAGCGCCCCGAGCAGAAAGTTTTCTGGGCCAAACCCGGCCCGCCTTAGCTTTTTATCTGGCCCTTTAAATTCTAGACTAAACATTAAATGAGCTTAAATATTATGCTATCAATCAAATCAATGCAGTTTTTGTTTACTGCCAAATTGTATCAATCACTCCCTCCAGTTTGTTGAGGATTATCATGGAAATTCAGACAAAATCAACAATAACTGGGAGTTTATTGTAGATTTTTCTGTCAAAAACTTTTTTTATTGTACTAAACAGCTGCCTCAGCCTTAATTGATGTCAGATTACAGTCCATGATCTATACAGCGAGTAATAAAAAGTTGTATTTAAATAAGTGCAAATATTTCCAAATTATTACCATAAAAACTTTGATTTTTATTGCAAATAATCAGTAAAATATCACAAAATCCTGGAGGGACTGAAAAGATGTTCAGTAATATTTCATTTTAAGAATTCATTGACATTTTAACAGCTTGTGAACTGGTTTTACCAATACTTTCTGGCATAATCGGCCCTTTAAAAGGATTCATGATCTTGATTTGGCCCAAAGCAGAAATGAGTTGGACTCCCTGCTGTAGCCTAAAGCACATGTTGCTCATAAAGTCACCTCAGGTGCTGCAGAAAGTATTTTATATTTAATGTTCCCTGCTGAACATGTACAACCCAGTCTGGAAGAGTTTGTTTTGCCCCTGAGTGCACCTGTGTTAAAAAATGCTGTTTGCCCCCTGCTAATGTACATTTTGCTCCTTTTTATGCTGCAAAATGTAACTTTCACTTTCCCCTTCTCGGGCCTTGTCATCACCTGGGACCATTAGCCTCAGTGCTAGTCGATGATCTGCTGCTCTGACATAAATCAGAACCTAATGAGCCTATCTGTATGCTGCATGTGTCATCTACAAGATTTACGACATCCAGCTCTGAAGCAAGGCCGTCATCACCATACCTTTGTGCAACAGTTAAACACTTTCAGACACGACAAGCACATGAATGATCATTAATAAAGCTTTATGTGCTTTTTTTTAATTTATAAATATGGTAATAGTCAGTGAGGATCCTGTGGAATCTGACTGGCAGCCGTTAGATTTATATTAATGTTACTAAAGTCAAAATGGTAATTCAAACCCTTTTTCTTCAAATAAAGTTTCTTCTGATTAAACAAATGTCAAGACGTTCAATTAATCAGGCTGCGTGACAGATTTGGTGTAAAATGTTTTGGAATATTTTAGTAAATGCTGTCAGAAATAGTTGGTTCCAGTCTCTTAATAATTGTTACGACTTTTGTATAACCAGCACTTTAATTTAAAAAGCACATTAAGAAATAATTATTTAACAAAATCAACACTTGTTGGCACCCATGAAAATGCATAGAAAAAAATGTACCTAAAGCAATTTCTGTAACTTACATTCATATTTTCCTTTAATTCGCTGCCACTCTTCAAAATGGGAAAAACAAAAGAATACGCTAATTGGATGTGTGTTGTGAAAGTTACATTTATTAATATAGCACGTTTAAAAACAGGAGAAGTTGAGAAAAAGCCTTTTCTCTCCTAACATGCACCACTACTACTCCAGCTTTGAAAATGTGAAACCAAATTTTGTTTTTCAAAGGTGAAAAATGTCAATTTTGCACCTTTGGGTCTCTATTGCTTCTAAAAACAATCCAAACAATAAAAAAAAAAACAAAAACAAAAAAAACAGAGCTGTTTTTTTTGTTTTTGTTTTTACCAGCTCTGTTTACCATGGTAATTAGTTCATGTATTTTGTTGTCTGGAAAATGAGCCGTTTTAAAAACCTTTGGTTTTTAGTGACGTCACAAATCAACAGGCACCGCCCGTTACCTAGCAACCCGAGCCTGTTGCCTAGCAACCAGGGCTGTGCTCTGAGACGTTTAATCAGCAGGTTTTACTGTTGCACCTGGACATTTTTGGGTAGTGAGTTGATGTTTTTTTGGCGTCTGGGAAAGTTTCAAAAACGTCCCAATTGTTAAGTCTCACTCGATGGTTACCTAGCAACCACAGCAAAGCCCGGCCCGTCACCTAGCAACAAACGTTGCCTCAGCACGTTTGTTCAGCTGGTTTTACCTGCTGCATGAGACAAGTGTTTTGTTGTTGACTTGCCATCCAGAAACCACTTGCTGCAGTCTTGTTGGTTGTACAGGAGGATCCACTTCTGCTTTTCAAAGATGTGCGATTGTATAATTGCCCATCTGTTTGCAGCCATTTTCATGTGTGAGTGTAAACGTTGAGTTAGATGGAGTTTCCAGCAGCAGCATTTTTGGGTTTTAAGTGTCAGCTTCTGAAAAAACCTCATTATCTATGAACGATTTTCTGCAAAACAAAAAAAAAAATTTAGTGAGCAGGTTCTGTGTAGCCTAAAGACCTAGCCTGACCTGTTCAAGGGAGCATTATAGGTCACCTTTAAGCAAGGTAATGATTCAAAATACATAATAAAACCAAAAATAGAAGTTTTCCACCTCTGTTTCCAGACCTAACGAAGATTTTGTCTGTTGTTTTCCATTTTTTAAAGAAGATATTTCTGCATTTCCTCTCAGTTCCAGATAGCTGGTTTTTAAACAGAGGCTGTGATCTCCTCTCCCTCCCTCTGTGTGCTGCAGAGTACACTCCCCCCTTGGTTTCTGGATACAGACTCTAAGCTGCGTTGAGCTTTTGTACCTCTGGGACTGACGACAGCATGTAGGAACTGCTGCCAAGCTGGAAGAGTCAGATAGACGCGCAGCGTTGCGCTATTCCCAGCAGATAAACCCACTGACAGAAAGCAAGGCGAGTGGCTAAGCCTAGCATACTACAGGGGTCAGCGGCTTCATTATCTACTCTCCCTGAGGCCCTCCATTGTTGCTGAGGGCCCATCTTATCTCCAGCCACTAAATCTCAGAAATAAATGATCATAGCCCTTATCATCTGGTGAGCACGTTCCAATCTGTGGAGTTGGGCCTTCATGGGAATTCAGAGATCAGCGTTTTTATCTGTTGGACGGTGTATGAGTGAGAGAAAAATCCAGCTTTTAAAGGGTTAAGGAGAATGACACGTTGGTGGTGGACATTTGTAAAGGTGATGGTAACAGACCTCTGAGTAGCCTCACTGTAATTTCCCTGCCGGTGTTTTATTGACCGGCTGTCATTGTGTTCCTAAATGACCCTATCTGTCAAAGATCTGCTTCCGCACAGCTTGTTTGTTCCAACTGAGTCATGTGCTTTTGCTAAACTACTTTCAGATGTATGTCAGAAGCTTAAAAAACCCTGCCCTCTTTTACATGCATCCTGACGGCTGCGTGTCGCATCTGAAATGAAATGTCAGGAACAAAATAATAATTTCTGCATCTATTTACCGTTTAAAAGAGGGGAAATAATTGAGTTTGCGTCCACATTTGTCCCACTTCAAGAGGAAAAATACGACAAGAGCACATTTCTCTTTTTGCTAACAGCAAACAGATGCTTTCCTGAAATCAGCACATAATTTATTTATGTTCATTATGTGAGTCAATAGTGTCATTTCGACATATTCAGGTGTCTTTTTATGACACAGAATCAAAGTTTTGCTCTTCAAATTTTAAATTAGATCTGACATTAATATCTGTATCAGTGTTGTATAAAGTACTGAAATCTCAGTCAAGTAAAAGTACAAGTACCTCTCCAAAATATGACTTTGGTAAAAGTCGAAGTCACTGACTGAAATGTTACTTGAGTAAAAGTCTTAAAGTATTTGAAACTTCTTGTACTTAAGTATGGAAATTACTGTAAAAATGGATGTACTCAAGTAATGTAATGAAAAGTACAAGTAAAAAGTAAAACAAAGCAAATGCAGTTTGAATGACATTTTTTATATTTTGGTAAACTTGTCAAATACACTTAAAATAATGTACCCAACCAAGTGCAGGCAAAATTAAACCTGCTAATAGATATACCTGCAGGCATCATTTAGTTAAGAAAATTAGGTGCTTTACCTATAGCACAAGGTTAACTTAACCTGCTTTACAACTGAACCAGCTTCTTAGTATACCCTCCAGGACAGAAAATACAAAGTTTTTGTAAGCCTTAAGTTTTCCCTTCAAGTAAGGTCAGTGCTGAAAATGAGAAAAATAAATAGTACAGAAAATGCGGCCAACATGAAGAAAAAGAGCTGTTACGATTACTCTACTTCACAAATCAGTGAATCAGTCAATGCTACAGTCAGTAGGTGGTGCACACAACTGGTCATTATGCAAAAGAAAAAAAGAATTGGGAGGGAAATGCAGCTTATTGGCATCTGTAAACCTGGTTTTGAACTTGCATGCCTTTCCTATATTCGTTAAATTTAGTCTAAATTGCTATTGCTATGGCTTCTGTCCCCCCTTGAACAGAGGAGTCTAGGTAGCCTGCTACAGTCAACATTAGGCCTAAGCTAAATACACCACGTGTGGAACTGAAACAATGCCAAACAAAGTTCATTTATGGTCAAGATTTCACAATACAGTAGTGCCTAGTGACCAAGCTATAGTTACTGAAACAGGAGGATTATAACCATTTCATAAGAAGTTACCTCGATGTGTTTCTTCAAGTTGAACGGGGAGTTTTTGTAAGATAGAATTTCCATGTGACTGCTGCTGATTGCGAGACTTGCTTTGTGTTTAATGGGAGAAGCGAAACAGGTGTATCCTAATTAAAAGTAAAGAAATCAAGAAATGGCAAAAAATGTGGAATGAAGATAAGAAAGGAAGAAGATTATATGAAGTACAAAAGTCAGTTTGAATTCGAAGCAATAATGAACGAAACAGAAGAGAAGAAATAATAATTAGTAGATTAAGAGTAGGTCATACCTACTTAAATGACATGCTTTATAAAATAGGGAGGAAAAATAATGATAAATGTGAGAGATGTGGAGAGAAAGAAAATGTAGAACACATATTGATGAACTGTAAGTCAAATGAACTCGAAAGGGAAGAATTAAAGAGAATAGTTAGAAATATGGGGCATGAATGGAATCTTAAAGGTATATTAGGAAATGAAGGAAACATAACAGATATTCACAAATTAAGGAAAGCATTGTTTATTTATCTTAAGAATACAAAATTAAAAAGTAGAATTTAATAGATATGAAGTAATGCTTCTACACACTCATGTACAGTAGGTGGCGATATGCACCTTAAAGTTGCTTGTGATCCGCCATAATAGAAAAGAAGAAGAAGAAGAAGTATCCTATTGGTGGTGATGAACAAGCCCAGGCAAGCAGGCTACGGACTTTGTTCGGTAGCCTACTTGCTACTTGCTAATCAGTAGGTGGGGTCAAAACACTTTGTTTCTCTCTCTCGCTTTTTTGTAACGAGTAACTAAAACCACACATTGAAAATGTATCGGAGTAAAAGTACGCAATTAAGTTCGGAAATATAGTGAAGTAAAAGTGAAAGTCATCAAAAATTTTCATACTCCAGGAAAGTATGAAGTACTCCAAAATATACTTAAGTAAAGTAGTGAAGTATTTTTACTTCGTTACTATACAACACTGATCTGTATCAGTTCTGATGTTGAAATAAATTCATTATTTTGTCTTATTGCACTTTCTGAACTATTTGAAAGGTTTGTTGCAGTTTATTTTTACATGTTTGACCAAAGTAGTCATCCTATTATTTCTGTTTCTTTTATACTTATTTCATATTTGCTGACAGAACAAACTGAGTTTGTTATTTTTACATTTTTGACCAAGCTTGTGCAGCTATTGTTGTACTGAAGTGTGCTGTACTGACGCAGAGTTATCAAACTAATTTGTAATTAAAAATAGATCAATTAATCGCATGATAAGTTAAAATGATGTCAGTAATTTCCATTTGAATGATTTATTGTTTTCTTTTGTCTTTTTCTACCAAAATTGGTCTTTATTCTGATGGTTTGGTCTCAACTAACCATTTATGTGAAGGGCGATTTTGTTTACAATTTGTTTCATTTGTAGTTTCTGTTTTTGTTTATTTGGGGTATTTAAAACGTCCCAGTGTTAAATGTTTGTTAGAATTTTTGAAGTTTATTCATTTTTAAGAACGTGTTCGAGCATTATTATTATGCCAATACTGTTATATTGCTTGAAAATGGTTTCAAAAACAATAATATTATTGTTTATCGGAATAATTACCGGGACAATTTGTCGTGACAGGCCTGTTTGTAATTCAGTAGATTTAAAACTCAAGGTCCGTGGGCCAAATCCGGCCCGCGTAGCTTTTTATGTGGCCCTCTAGAGTCTAGTCTAAACACTAACTGTGCTTAAATGTTATGTAGTCAATCAAATCAATGCAGTTTTTATCTGTTTACTGCCAAATTATATCAATCAGTTCCTCCAATCTCTTAAGAATTATCGTGGAAATTCACACAAAATCAACAAATCCCCGCACTTGGGATTTTATTGCAGATTTTCTCAATAATTGTCAAAAACTTTCTGATTTGTACTAACCAGCTGCCTCAGCTTTAATTAATCTCAGATTATAGTCCATGATCTATACAGCGAGTAATAAAAAGTCACATTTATTGTCATAAATAAGCTCAAATATTTCCAAATTAGTACCACAAACAAAAAATCCTGAAAAAAATTTCAATAATTTTATTTAATTTTAAGAATTTATTAATATCTTAACAGTTTGAGATCAGGTTTTATCAATACATTCTGGCACAACCGGCTCCTTAAGAGAATTCATGATCTTGATTTGGCCCAAAACAGAAATGAGTTGGACTCCCGGCTTTACAGGATGTTTATTTTCAGTTTGTTTATCGCACTAAATGAATGCAAGGAAGTAAAATACCCAGCTGCAGATGGTTTTTGTTAGAAAATCGTCCTCCTGTTGGTCTGATTTGGGCATACAGGTCAAACCTGAGCTGCTATCCTGGTGTCTTCTGTTGCACTTTGGCCTCTCATGAAATAGAAATCACATTTCAGCTGAATAAAAGGTGAGACCTGGGCAGCAGCAGGTATCTGACAAACTGAGGAATGTGAAAGAGCAAATCACAGCGGTGAATGAGACTGCTGAGGTCCATAACAGAATCTGCTGTAATGAAACTATTACCACAGAAAAGGTCCTGGTGTAGAGAAGAAGCAATTATACTGGGAGATAAAGGTCAGGCCTGCAGCATGTCTGTAGTTAACCTGGAAACCTGCAAATAATGGCTTTCAGGCTGCTGGACAACAATGACAACAGTTTTTTCAACGATCAGCATTTTGTAAATTTAATATTTTCTGGTTCAGAATTAAATTGTCAAAAGAGGTCGGGTATCATTTTTTTTCTCGATGTTTGCGTCTGCACCAAACAATTTCCAGTTAGAGATGGCTTTCTAATTAGGTCTGCTGTCATTACACCTCAGTATTTATTAACTTAATGCCATGCAAACAAGTTAAACAGCAACTTAAGGCTGTTTTCACACATGATAGTCTGATTATTTGGTTCCACTGGAGACCAAAATTGCAACATTTGCTAAATTTCAGCTACATGTTCGCCGCCATATGATCCATACCATTTTAAAAACCTTGCCTGTGGTGGCGCTGCACCAAAAACCACTAAAGAAAATGACAAAAACCTCTGACAAAGACATGAGTGAACAAAAGATGGAAAACAGACATTTTGTGTATTGACTGATACATATTTTTTGGAAAAAAGAATTGAGAATAACAGTGCTTTCACACCTGCTAGTCTGGTAGATTTGGTTTGATTGGGACCAAAGTTGGAACATTTGTTACATTTTCATCTCTTTCTCACTGCACTGTCAAATGAACCAAAATAATTGAAAAACCTATTCCCCTCCTCGCCTGTGGTGGCGCTGCACCAAAAACCACTTAAAGAAACTACTCAAAAACCTCAGACAAAGACATGAGCGCAACTTTCTTTTTCATAAAATGTAAACAAAAATGGAGTAGTGTCAGATTTTAGCAGTTGTAGAATTTCTCTTTTATCTTTGGTAAAATACCACGAGCCATATCTCCCGCTAGCGCTAAGCTAGCATGTTTGTTTTGGTTGTATTTTCCCAGAATGCCCTGCACTATCAACTACTTCCTGCATTTACAGCGGTGATGCACACTCAGAAATGCTTTTGAACCGCATCAGAGTTCGTTTAGACATTCACACGTTCCCAAACGAAACAGACTTTTTAGGCAAACGAAGTAGAGTTTGTGGAGTTCGATCGGAGCGAACTAAACAGCGCTGCTGTGAATTCACCCTGAGGCATCCAGAACCTTTTCTGGCACACATAGACTGAAATCTGGCATCAATACCGGATGTAGTTTTTGGCTCATGACTGAATGAGTGCAGAATGACATCATGTTTACGTTCCTGCTACTTCTCTGTTCCTGCTGTAAAACAGTCAACATGTGACATGCATACAAACCTCTGCAGAAACACGCAGCTCATGCTTTAGATGCACGAACAGATGCAACGCCCTGCAGAAACCTCTCATCGTCCTGGCTCTGTTTTATTCAACACGTGAGAAGCTTTCACAGCACCGACTGATCACATGCAGTTACAGTCACTGAATGACGTCTCTGGCTCGATGGGTTGAACTCCCACAGTGGCCAAACGCTTTAATGTGTGTTGGTTGACTATCTCTACTCTAAAGCAAGATCCTGTGGCAAATCACTGACAGTGATGCAAGAATTGATCTAGCTATAGTTAAAAACTGGATGGGTCTCATTATAAGCTTGGCGGGCCACCAGGCTTTACTTATGGGTTAAACACATGGGTTCTTTGTGTAACATCTTTTTTTTTTTTTATCCGTTTTATTCTAGAGTTTAATTTCCAGATGCCAGAAGTTGCAGCTCTCATTCGTTCAAACAATTATTTAGAAGAATAAACACCTTAGTAATGTCTAACTATGATGTCGTGTATTCTGGGTCCCAGAGACGGATTTGTTTTGTTGTGAGCTGTTTTCATCAACGCTGCACCTAAATAAGACTCTGTCAAGACACTATCTTAAGCTAGTTTGATTATCCACATTAAAATTGGTTTGGTACTGAAAGGCCAATCAGAGAGGAAGAAGCCATTACTCTAAATTACTCTTATCTGCAAATACACTGAAGGATAAAAAAAATATGTTGAAACCCTAAATTAATGATTGAAGACTTTTTGTGTTTTCAGTGCAAGTCTGGACAATTCAGACACATTCTAGACCTAAATAGGAAAAAATATGTATATAAAAAATAGTTTATTTTCATTAAAAAAAATTTGTATGGCTTACTCTTTTTTTAAACTTTATAATTAAATGGAGAAAATGGTGTTTCCCATTTTGATACAAGTAAAAATTATAAAACATGCATGAAATATTGGGGGAAAAAAAGTTTCATCTTCAGATTTAACTTTAAAAAAAAATGTTAAAGATGGAAATCGTGCACATAGATAATGGTCACATTTATTTTGAAATCTGACATTTTTGGAGGAGTTTGTGCTGGAGTGACCGAAACCAGCTACCAATCCCCCCCCCCCCCCCCACCTTTTTGTATCGATTTTGGATTTCCAGTTGGGAAAGTTGTCTTCCTTTTATCTGAACAGCCCCAAATTGGTTTTGAGAGCAGTAATTCAATGAAAGCGATGGCAGCAGAAGAAGCAGCTCCACTAAGTTTGAAAGACTCCAGCGAGGCAAATGACTCTTTCTTATGTCATCTGTGACCGGGGTCATCTCTAAACCCAGACCAGAGTTGTAATGGCCTCCTCTGCTGCCACTGTTCTGTGGCCAGCCCGGCTGGCTGTGGCTCAAATTAAGGAGCCCTAACAGGGCCATAAATTTCCAGGAAATCTGCTGCAAATGTCATAAAAAGGGTACGGAGGGACAGAGAGAAGAGGGGAAGTTTCATCCTCCTGGAGTCATAAACGCGGCTGCTGTGGGATTTGGAAAATGCCATTTCACTGCGGTGCTCTTGAAATTATAATTAGATTAAGATTTTTCTTATTTTAATGCATGATTCTTGGGGGGAAAGAAGAAGCAAGAACAATGAAGAGACTAAATCTTTTATTCCATCAGATTTATGAGGCTTCAGCCTTCCGCCCGTTTTAAGTGAAATACGCCTCCAAGCGGCTGCGACCAAACTCCCACAGCCAGTAATAAAAGTAATGTTCGCATAACGTGGTTTTTACAGTATGATCTGCACACAAAATACAGCGAGACCCATCAACCTCCACCAGTATATATCAATTATTCAGTGCATGGCCTGTACCGTGAAAACAAATCTGTCTGGATGTTTAATAGCTACATCTATGCATTGTTTGTTTTCTGAAACCATCAGAATAACGAGCCAACATCATTTTATGTTATTTTAAAGTCATATTCTTTAAGAAAACTGAGTCCACTGATGCTGTAAAATATTTTGCAGATACTGTGTCTATAAACAGAGGAGATAAAATAGTAGAAAGTATCTTAAAAAGCAGTAAAATGCACAAGAAATCATTTTGAAGAATAAAAAAAATGCTAAATAGTTGCGTATTGGGCTAACGGGTGATAAATAGATGATTATGAGTAACAATATTTGGATTCATAAATCATAAAAATTGTTAAATGAGGAACTTATTGATGGAGGAATTATCGAAAAATTATAGAAGATGTTTGGATGTGGATGTGTGAATTTAAATTGACTGTCAGCAACATTTTTTGTTGCTATTTGGGCAAATCCTTAATTCAATTTTAAAAACAATGTAATTTATTCCAATGTTACAAAAAAATAAGCTTCAGTAACTGTTTATCTGAAGGGTTGTGCATAAGAACATTACTCTGGTGTCATTAAGTGTCTTTCGTTAAATAAAGACACTTTTTAATGCAAATATGTATTAAAAGTGCATTAAAAGTATCAACTTACCATTATTTGATAATTACATTTTTATGCATTAAAACTTACATTAAAGTCAATTAAAAGTGTCAAGTTTGCACTAAAAGTGTCACTATTACGGAATGACATTCATGACAATAATCATAAACATTCATGAAGACTCCTTCATGTTTGAAATGCACAACTCTTCAAATAAAGTTTTTTACCGAAGCGCAAATACAGCTGTGGAAAAAAATTAAGAGAAAACATAAAATGAGCATTTTCTCTGATTTTACTTTTTATAGGTTCATGTTTGAATAAAATAAACATTATTTTATTCTATGAACTACTGACATGTCTCTGAAATTCCAAGCAAAAATTTAGTATTTATTTGCAGAAAATGAGAAATGGACAAAATAAGAAAAAGATGCAACCTCAAATAATGCAAAGAAAACAAGTTTATAATATTATTATAGTATATATATTATATTATATTAATAATATTAATGTTTATCTCAGGAAGAGTTCAGAAATAAATATTTGGTGAAATAACAGGCAGGTTTTTAATGGTCTCTTAATTTTTTCCAGAGCAGTATATTAGCACAGTTTAAAAGTTTGAAGCAGGGATTCAATAAGTTTTACTTATTTTAGGAATTCAAATTGAAAATCTAAATATATGTGACATAAATTCACACAGTTTGTCCTTCCACTTAACTTTTTGTGAAAGCAGTCTTCCTCTGTATTCTAGCATGTTTATTTTATTGGTCGTGTATATCATCATTTAGATATTGTGTTTATGTATTCATTAGCTTTCGATTCAAATTATTAACTTCTTAATGAGATTCTAATTAATTGAGATGCACCTTTGAATTTGGATTCTCAGCTCAGATTATGAATCATATCTTCATGTACAGATATGCCAAGCCCAGCTGCTGTCTGCAGCTTCATATGTATGAAATATGAAGTCATAATCTTTCTATCTAATCCCGGGAAAGAAGCTGAAAATATTCCTTCATCCTGAAACTGAACAAGTAATCATGAGCTAAACAGTTTATGAAAAGATTCTCACTGAAAAACGGCTAAAAAAACCCCCACAAAATCCAAGCAAAGATAAAACACACAAACTCTTACTAATCCCTCCACATCAGCACCATTACATCATGCAATTAGACTTGAACACAGAAACTTTGTGTGGGCTTATCTCCAAACACAACTCCAGCTGATTTTCCCAGAATAAAACCTCGTGGCGCTGGCGTCGAGGCAGGTTTTAGATTTTGCGATTAATGCAGCAGAACGGATGCAGCCGCAGCGAGGCTGTCGCACGCCGCCTGGTGAGATCGAAATGATCGAGTGAGTCGGAAAAGTGATAAATTACGGGTAATTATGAGGTTAGTGCAGAGAACGCCCAGTTAAGTCTCTATAATGAGAGCTTTATGAATATTTATTATGTAGTGTGTGACGTGAAGGGCTTAAGTTTACTTGGAGGTAAACTGCTGTCGAGTTAAATAGGTTAAAAAATTACAAATTAAACTAACTTTACATCAAAACTAGCTTTAGCTTTCTCCCCAAAAATCTGCAAAGAAATCTTTTTTAATTTTTTTCATATAAAAAAACAATTCAGCTCTGCAGGTTAGGGATCCACCGATACACATTTTGTTTCTGAGACGGATATCTGAGGTTTGCAAGGTTTCCCCCAGGAAACTTGCTAAGCCCGGTTTTCATCCGGCGGCCCGTCGTGTTTTTGAGTTAAAAAATGTTTAAAGTTGACTGGAAATTTGAAAATATCACTTGATATTTATGTCTTATTGGAAGATTAATACATGAACACCAACTATAAAGTCTTAAAAATGCAAACATTTTAAAAAGACTTAAATAAATAAGCAATGCTTAGCCTGGTGGGGGCACAAGTAAAGCCTGGTGGCCCGCCAGGCTTACAATACAGTGGGGGGAAACGCTGGGTTTAGTATCAGCTGATAAAGAAAAACAGCTGAATTGACTCAAAATATTCCTGTTTTTAAAAACAGACATAAATTTACTGATTTAAAAAATAATCTGATAACCAGAGCAGCACATTTAAATACACCAGCAGCTTCTTAAACATGTAAAAACAACACAAATTGAATTTTAATTTGCTATGAGTGCAACATCCAAGTTAAGCAATAGAATGATTATTTTAGTGAAACATATAAAAAATAAAGTGTAACAAACCTTTTAAACTGCTTATAAAATGCACTTAAGAAAACTAAATATAATGTAAAACAACGATAAAGCATTGGTCAGAGCACAAATCAGAGAATTACACTGAGCAGATACAAAATCTATATTTGTTTTGTTTTCAATACGTGACTGATACAGGTATTAATAATATCAGATTGGTGCATCTCCACTAACAGACATTTCTGAAATCAGAAAACGACGTCACACATCAGAAAAACAAATCACAGTTCAGCATACAGCTCATTATCTGGATTACGGTTCACTTTAGGTTATGTGCAGAAGAAAAAAATTGCAAAATGCAAACTTTCCTCCGAAGCAGGAAAAAACAAACCAAGCTTATTTGGTGTATATTATTGCTCTGCATCACACTTAAAACCGTTTATTAAACTCTATCAGGCATTGCAAACTGGGAACCAGTATGTCAAAAAGATTAAATACACAATTAGCTTGCCATACACGCACTTTTATTTAAATAATCATTAAAAACTTGACATTTCCAAAACACTTCCTCTTCACTTGGCGTGTAATATGCACAGTTTTTAAAAACAATAAATAAATAAGAGTTTTGAACCTCATGCCTTTCATCATTTTCAGTTATTGTTGCATTTATTTGGTGTGGACTGCTTTAGATAGTAGTTCTGTCTATGCAGTTTATGATGCCACGTGACAAAAACCTAATTTAATCTTATTGCACAACCTACTGACCCTTTGGGGAAAAAAGATAGTGATAGAAGTAGGGACACATTTTATTATTCTTTTTATATCATAAATCATTTCCAAAGTAGTGCATGAAATGTGCAAGCTGGCTAAAGAAGCATTCAAAGAGAAACAATCCGAACATCTAAAATACAAACAGGTTAAAAGGAACATTTGTTGCCTCAATGCACAAGTCAGCTGTTGGATCTCATCAAATAATTTTGCTTCATTAAAATAAATACATGGATGTAATGTGTGTTTTTTTAATCCTTATTAAATTAATAGTTAATGTTTTGCTGCTCGTGCATCGTGGCGCAAACAGGCCGAACATCTCTGCTTGTTTCTGGTCATTAGCAGTGATGCTGCAAGGAAAATGTCAAAGTGTCATAAGAATACAGGAAACAAAAACAAACGTTATCTTAAAAACGAAGCTGGCTGAGAGCAAGTCTATTTTTGTGCGTTTTTGTTTCACCAGAGGGATGAACTGAGTTTCTGTTTTGGTTGAAGAAATGCTTGTAATATTTTTGGAGCTGTATTTCCTGCACGTTCACATAAATAAATGTGTATATTCCAGCATGCATTACGGATTTAGACCTGTACAGTATTTCCCCAATGAGGTGATAAAGCACTTAGTGATGTAAACAGTAGGAGGACAAAGGATCTCACCGGCCGTGTAATGCAGGAGTGGAAAGAGCACGCCGCCCACTGGGGACCATTTCTTGGCCGGTTCTTATAAAGGCAGAGTGAGCGAGCAGACGCCCCGAGGGAGGAGGAGGTTCAGACAGTAGTTGGTGCCTGAAGGAGCAAGTCACTTTGGCTTTCCTCAGGATGGGTTTATATTGGGTACAAATGGATATGTTTTTCTTTTCTTAGAATCTGTTCTCTTAGATTTTTCTTCATAAACATAATCTGGCAGGCGATTTAATTTTATTATTATTATTATTATTATTATTATTATTATTATTATTATTATTATTTATTAATAAAGGGAACCAAGAATGCAAAATATGAGTTCACATTTTGCAGTTGTACTTCCAAGTACTTAAAAAAAATGCCTAGATGTTTTTTGGTGTCTGGAAAATGGGCAGTTCAAAAACTTCCCAATTCTTAAGTCACATTCTGTGGTTACCTAGCGACCCCAGTAAACCCCAGCCCATTGCCTAGCAACCCAGGTTGCTCCGGCTTTTGTGGTTTGCTGGTGTTACCGCTGTACGTGCTGTACAACGGCTGCTGGAAAAGACAAGTGTTTTGTTGTTGACTTACCATCCGGAAACCGCTGCATTCCTGTTAGTTGTTCAGGAGTCTCCACTTCTATTTTTAAATATGGACCAAAATTGGTGAGGAACCATTTTGAATCCATACATGGATGAATTAGGTCACAGAACGTATAGTTTGTTTACAGATGCAAGATTTCTGTAAAATACAGTAGTTTTGGATTTTTGGTTTCCTCCTGCTTTTTTTTTTCTTTTAAAACCAGCACCTTAGATGTATATTCCCCACCTACTGGAAGAATTGGTTATTGAGCTCCTTAACTGGGGGGGGGGGGGGGGGGATTGAAATTTTAATGTTTAGAAAATGCAAAAGTGAAATAAAATTTTGTATACAATAATAAAACATTTAGCCCCACGTTGGATGCCATTTTGTTAGGGAATGAAAAAGTGGACTCAACCAGATCAGTTCGTTCTTTGGTTGACGCAGATCTCTTTTATTTTTGAGGTACTGGGACCTTTCAACATTTAGCTAGATGGTGTCTTCATATCCTTCTAAATATTCAAAAGCAGCATTTAGAGAAGTAAAATCACAGAGAATGAAGACGATCTCTGCTTTTCAATACAGAACCAAAACAATCTGAAGAATCTTTATTAAAGCTAAGATTTAAGCACATCTGGATGTAATGCATCATTGGCCCGGATGGCGTCAGTCTGCATGCTGTCCGGGTCAATAACCCATGTTGGATGGCGTGACAGTTTTACCTCCAGGCAGCTGCTAGCGATTGCACGTGTCCACTGACACTATACAGCTGAACTCCGACCTTTATTTTCTTTAAAACTGAACGGTAAGAAGTTGATCTAAATCAGTGTGTTGCAAATATAGATACAAATACTATGTTTTTTATTCTAAAAGTCAATAATTTCTTCATCTGATATAAAATATTTTTTTTTTAACCTTTCTTTCAACTCTTACTACGTTATCCAGTTAAGAATAAATACAAATAATAAGAACAAGAACCTTGGAAAACTGTTCATGTTTTCATTCTTCAAACCCTTTGGTTAAATGTTAAGCCCTCTTCATACGTGGATTTAATAAATAAACACAATTCCTGTCATTTTTAAAGCTTAACTGGATGATATATTGACTTTTTTCCTTCAAGGTTCATAAAAAAGAAAAAGAGACTCTTTTATTTTTATTCTGTGTTATTTTCTAAGGTCTAAGTCTGGAACAACTAGCGATGAAATACGTTTTTGTAAACTTATAACTTGCAAGCAACAGAAATGTTAAGTTGCTCTATGTTTTATAAAGCATTTAAATGGGACAAACAATAAAAATAGTTTTAAAAAAATCTCATTCGCATTAAAAAAAGTATACTTTTATAACATAAAACAGCAAGACAGGTCTTGTTTCTATTCTTCAAACGCTTTGGTTAAATGCTAAGCCATCTTCATACGTGGATTTAATAAATAAACATAATTCTTGTAAATTTTAAAGCATATTAACTGGATGATATATTGATTTGTTTTTCTTTCAAGGTTAATAGAAAAGAAAAAGAGACTCTTATTCTTATTCCTTTATTTTCTGAGGTCTAAGTCTGGAACAACTGTTGTGATTATTTAAAACACTCCTTGTATTTGACAGGAATATGTTGCCATATAAAGCATTTAAATGTGACAACCCAAAAAAAATAGTAAAAAAAAAAATCTCCTTATTTACATTATTATTTTAAAAAGTATATGTTTCAACATAAACATGACTAGCAATTACTTCTGGGACGAAAAAAAATGCAATTATAATTTGATTAAATCCCAATTTCAGAATAAAAAAGTATATTAAAATCACATCCTAATAAAAGTAAGATAATCTGAGGAGAAACTTGACAGTTCTCAGAGTCACTTCAGACTTTCTCACCTTTAGAGACTGATAACACATTTTTCTTGACATTTCCACCAAGGCTGTGAGAATTGTATCTGTATCTGCAGCCTTTTGTGTGTCATGAAAGAGGAAGTTTTGTCCCAGAACTGGAATCAATAGTGACAGCCGTACAAGCAAAGCAACTGTTCTGCTCGTCTCTGTAGGAAAACCATTTGAACCCAACAAAATATAATTAAAGTTAAGGGGATTTTATCTTACACACCTAGAAATAATACAAAAACATAGTTCTACTTAAGTCTCAGAATTTCTTGGGCTGTGTTTTTTTACTGTGCTCTGATAAAGTATTTTTTTTATCTTTAAATATAGAAAACAAAGTTTAATGTCATTAAAAAAATAGCTCATAGTGTAGTTTTCAGATTTTGGTCACAAAATAATTGACCTATAACTAAATTAATATGTTGTCCCACTCCTTTAGCCATAACATCTGTTGGTTTTAAGTCCAGACTTTGACTAGGCCATTCACAAAAAAATTTTCTGTTATTTTCTGAGCTTTTTTCCTTCATGGGTTTCTGTTGGATCAATTTAGCTGGTGTGACTAGTGAAATTCTGATTTAAAAACAGTTATAATATTGATTATTTTTCATATGGCGTCACATTCATGCCGAAAATCTGAGGAGTTTATAAAGCAATCACAACAGCAAATACTAGAAAATGTGCATTTTCTAGGGAAATGCAAGTGTGAATGCTTTTGGTGAAAATGGCAAAAGTGTTTGAAGCCAACCTGAAACATAAACTGTGAAACAAAATAGACATTTTATTTTCTCATTCTCCATTCTGCCACAGGATGGACTGTTGCCCATACTTCTATGGGGGTGAAAAATTCATAAAAATCTGAATATCCTAAAAAGTATGAAGGTTACGAATACCAAGAGAGATAGCCGGCATTAGGAGAGCAAGCTGAATAGTATAAAAGTTTAACGGTGAAAATAGCACAACGTATGCAGGAGAAGAAGCGCGGCGCAATTTACGGCTCAACCAGAAAAGTGGAACTCAATAGTATGAATGCCTACAGCATTCATACTATTGAGAGACTGATTAATCTGATTGGTCAGATGTTGACCGACTTGGCGTTATAGAAGAAGAGGAGGAGGACGAAGAGTAAGAACATTAGGAAAAGGAAAGGAAAAAAAAATTTTTTTGTTATATTCTTTTGAGACATTTCTGTTGGATTATGGTACCTGGTGTAACTAGTGCAATAATGATTTAAAAACAGTTTTATTATTGGTTATGTTTCAATATAACCAATATTTACATGTTTTTTGATTATCTCAACTGTGGCGTCACATTCATGCTGAAAATCCGAGGAGCTTATGAAGCAATCACAACAGCACATATTAATTGAGAAATAACGTTTCTGATTAATCTGATTGGTCAGAGTTTGGCCAGCTTGGTACTTGGCGTTATAGGAGGAGAAGAAGAGGAGGAAGAGTAAGAACATCAGAAAAAAGAATCAGAAGAAAAAAATCAACAAACTTTCATTATATCTTACCTTCATATTCTTCATTCTCATCATCTCCCCTCCTTCTTCTCTTTGAACCAACATCACATTCTTGTATTTCTTCTCTTCAAAAATCCGACCAATCAGATTAATCAGAGAAGTTACCGCCCCAATTGACAAATAATTAGAGACTTAGAAACATGCTGCGTTTATGGCCCTCCATGTAAAAGGAAATGTGGCCTTCTTTCAAACAGTATATGCACAGTTGTGATTACTTAATACGCTCTTTGCATTTTTGACAGAAATGTGTCGCCATATGCATCATTTTAACGTGACAAAACAATAAAAAAAATTAAAAATCTGTAAGTGACGAGCATTTTTAAACAATTCTGTGTTTTTTTAGCCAGTTTGTTACTTTGACTTGACGATTTTGGCCCTCATGCCAGAAAAAGTTTGGACTCCATTGGATTATACGAAACATCCGCATCATATCGATGACGCCGTTCCTTATAAGGCTGTTAGGTTTTGCCGTACAGCCAAGATTGTGGAGAAGAGCGGAGGTTGTCTGAAGGTATTTACACCGTTAGGGGGGGGGAAATCTGCCAAATGTGCTCATCAGCAGCAAGTATAAATCACTTTGTCAGCTGGTGGGGTTTGCTAAGGTCAGTCTGTCATTCATTTGGAGCTGAAAAAATACACAAACGGCAGGCAGAAAGCTGCAGGGGAAGCACAGACGCAGAGTTTAGGGAAGGTTTCTTATCTCACTCAGAGGGACGTTTAATCGAAAGAAAGATCATTTCAGCACTTGTATTTTGGTTCGCAGTGGCAGTTTGGCAAATATTACAGTCATACTGTTTGCTTATATCTCACATTTTCTGATTAATAAGCTGCAGAAAGAAGAGATAAATACCACAGTCAGGATCGTTTAGAAGGAAAGTAGAAATCTGTTGGATTAGAAAAGCAATCTTCACATTGCAGATAACACATGTAAATATTAAGTACTTAGCGCAAAATAAATCAGAATCATATGTAGTTGAAATATGTGCATAAATATAAATGTGTTGACTTTTAAGCTAATATTAGATTATTAATAGAATATAAACAAATGCATATTAAATTTTATTCTTACTCTTCTTTATTCTCATTTATTGTTTTATTAATTTCATATAGTATAAATTGACAAAATAAATCAATTTTGTTAAATGTATATTTGATAATAAATTGCAAATATAAGTTTTATTGTTTTTTGACTTAAAAAAATCACGTGCCACAAAAAGTTTGTTTTTGAAGGTTTGTCTTTGAAGTAAAAATTACATTTTTGAGTTAACGTTAGTCCACTATGCATTAAAAATATTAATATTTTTTGAGTGTTTAAACCCTTTAATTGAATCTTTTCGATAATAAATTTGAATTTTTTCTCAATTTGAGGGTCAGGGGTTGAACGTGTAAACATTAGCATCATCATTAATTATAATTTTGGCAATAAATGGGCAGTGATGGACTTATAACACATAAAAACAATCCATACCTTAAGGAAGTACATTTCTGTCAGAATGTTTGAGTCTTAATGCTTATAATTTTTGAATACATTCAGGTTGCATTTCTTCTTTTTTTCTTGCCATTTCCTTAAATTTCACTCCATTTTTCCCGACTCAGCACCCCGTACTTCCAAGCTGAGACGTAATCTTGTTAGAGAGTTTTACTTTTTAACTCAATTGTTAGTAGATGTTGAAATTATTCCGCTTTATGGAAATGTAATTTGGATCTTCACTTCTCCTTTTGGCTCTATACTGTACATGTGAGAGAATGAAATATTTTACGCCTCTCTGATCCAACTGAGACCGGACAACCTCTCTGTGTAACCTTATGCGGTTTAGACGCTGACCACTTAAAGCACATTTTCTGCGAGAAGGTTTGTAACCTTTGGCTGATTTATTAAGGTGCTTCTTCACTGTTTCCATTTGTATTTAGTATTCAAGACTCCTCTCATGCCTGTCTCTCTGGGTTTCTCTCCAAATCTGTGGGGAGCAGAGTAAATGTCATTTTTCTCTGGAAGATAATTGGACGTGGGAACATAGCGGAGGGATTTTCTGCCTGCTTCAATCCGACAGTCTGACATCCACGTTAGCATTGTCACTGCTGCACTGGGAAAATTCGGGGCTTGATGCTCACGATCTGACACTTCTGTGAGGTTTTCCTTTTTTTATTATATCAATTTCTGAAGCCCCCTTCGGTCAAAGCAGCTAATAAAATTGAGGACTGATGTCGCTGAGTTGAGTCGATCCAAAGCTCTGTGGGGCTTTCCTCTGGGGTAGAAGTTTATTTGACGGTCAGATAAAAAGAATTAAATGTGTCTTCTGTTGTATTTACATTAATGTGATCATGATTTGGTGAAACAGTTGATGTAAAGTGCTCAAAAGGAAGGTATTTCCTGGAGATGGTCACCAATTCCCCCATAATTCCTTCGCTATAGGACTAGTGCATAATGGACAATGGATAAATGAGCAGAGTTAGCTAAACAAGCTAACAGGTTAGATATCTAAGCTAACATATAATTATAGTCCATTCATTTTTGTTTTACTTTTTTACAAATAAAATATATTTATCATGATTTTACAAACAAATGATTTGAAGTTTAGTAGTGTTAGCTGGACAAGCTAACAGATTAGCTAGCTAGACTAACATATAATCATAGCCTATTAGTCTCTGTTTTACCTTTTCACAAATATAATACATTTTATCTTTTTATCATGAGTTTATACACATTTGATCAGAAGTATTTTTCTTAAGCAGTGTTAGCTAAACAAGCTAACAGGTTAGGATAGAAGCTAACAGGTCAAGTTAGATAGCTAGGCTAACATATAATGTTAGTCTATTAATTTTATATGTAATTTCTCTTTTACTTTTTCACAAATATAATAAATGTTATCATGATTTTATACACAGTTGTTTCTGAAGTATTTTTAGCTAAACAAGCTAACAGGTTAGCTAGCTACGCTAACATATAGTCATAGCCTATTAGTCTCTGTTTTACCTTTTCACATTTTATCTTTTTATCATGACTTTATACACATTTGAAGTATTCTGAAGTATTTTTCTTAAGCTGTGTTAGCTAAACAAGCTAACAGGTTAGGATAGAAGCTAACAGGTTAGGTTAGATAGCTAGGCTAACATATAATGATAGTCTATTAATTTTACTTGTAATTTCTCTTTTACCTTTTCACAAATATAATACATTGTATCATGATTTTATACGTAGTGGATCTGAAGTATTTTTCTGAAGTAGTGTTAGCTAAACAAGCTAACAGGTGAGATAGCAAAGCTGACATACAATCATAGTCCATTAATTTTTGTTTTAACTTTTCACAAATATACTGCATTTTATCTTTTTATTATGGTTTTATACTCAGTTTAAGTATTTTTCAGTACTGTAAATTTGGCTGGATTCTCGCGCTCCGTTCGAAAAGCTAACAGTCACAGGATAAAAGACTAATAATTTGAAGGATAATGTTTGTTTTGTGAAGTTCTCAGTTCAGGGAGCGTTAATGAACGTCTTTGCTGCACATTTTCTCCTCTTACTCCCCCACATCTTCGGGCCGTTTGAGTGACAGGCAGGATTTCTTTTATTTCAGTGGGTGGAGAGTTATGTAAGGAGGAGAGCTGATGCAGGGATGATCGCCCTGCAAGCAGCTGAAAAAAAAAACTTTGGACATCTCAGGATTGCCAGCAATCGGTTCCGGCCACAAATCCACAAAGAAATATAGAAGTGTAACAATATATGATGGGAAAATGTTTTAGTTTAGCAAGCTGCAGAGCAAAGAAGTATTTATTTATACTCATGAATCAGCATGATAATTACAGCACTTTCTTCAATTTTCTGTGCAAATATGGGAATATTTGTTCCCTGAAAATTTGACAAAATGGGAAATATATTCAAAAATTTTATAATTATGCAATTTAAAAATATATATATTTGGGAAAATGATATTTTTCATGAAATACACAATGGAGCGAGACTGGTTGTCTAATTAAACTGTGAATTAAACACTTTTAATGACGTATTGAAGTAAGCAAAGTGTGCTTTATTTAGATTTTATCATTTTTTTATTCCAAAAATAAGAAAACGCCATAATTACTTTTTATTATTATAGAAAATACTAATAACAAGCTAAAATATTGTGAAAATTTTCAATTTAAAACTAAAAATGTGGATATATTTTGAATCCATATTGTGAATCTGATTTATTTATTTTTGTAACCATTGCTAGTTTATTCATAAGAACCCTGATAGCATATGTGTTATTGTTTTTCCTATAATCTTTCAATTTTTATATATACGTATGCTATATATTTTCAGTTTAGATTACTGATAAGAAACAAAACAATTATTCAGTCTCGTTTGTCCAAATTTATGTAAATATTTCTGTATTGATGAGGAAAAATTAACGATCTTCTTTCAGCCAGCTGACCAGCCGTGCATAGCAACAAGTTGGGGAGGGGCAGTGCTGCTTTACTTTATCCTTTGTACATCCAGAAAAGATTTTAAAATGACTTTAAACTACAGCAGTGATTTCTCATATATTAATGCAACTTTATGGTTTTAGATCTGACTCCTAGTGGCTGTTAGCGGTATTGCATCTTCTATACTTTAAGGTTGTTAATTTTTACTTAAAAACAAGAGAAAACAATAATTTTTAAAAAGCAGTGAATAATGTTTACTAAGCAGCTGTAGAAATGATTCCATATGAAATTATAATTTCTTTGGTTTCAGACATTTTGATGCTGATTACAACAGAAAAACGAAGCACATTTAACGCCAAGTGGAACAAATGCAGAGCATGTTTAGCTTCAGACCAGTAGCAGAACGTCACCTGTTCTAATTAACTTTTCAATATTTTGATCCCCAGAAACTATAATCCTGCTGTTTGTCTGTAAGCTAAATTTCAGAGGTTTTTGCTAACATAATCTTTCTCTCTCTCTTGTCCTTTCCATGCGTTTGGACCTGATCCGTCCGTCCGTCCGTCTGTCCACTGCAGGTAAGCTCCTCTCTGTTGCACTTACTCTGGGCTCGCCGTGTTAACTTGCTCTGCGACTGTTCGGGCCGCTTGCCAAGCATGAAAAACAATTTGCTGCCGCCTAACAAGTTGTGAAATTGGGAGTCTGTACATTCTCCCACTGTGCTGCGGCCAGTGGAGATGCTGGCTGTGTTTAATTGCGGGGCAGTTGGCCGTATAAAAAGCAAATACATACATTTTTTTCACGTTGTGTAACGGAGGAAATTGGAAGGAGCCGTGTCATCCTTAACAGTTTGGTAGTTTGTGGCGACTTCTCACACAATTCTTGGTTTTGAAAGTGAGTCATCTTGTTGTTTTGCTCTGTGGTTTTTGTTTTTTAGCTAAATTCATGTTTGTTTTCTTGCCAGGCTGCTGTGGCCTAATTTAAATGCTAATGTCTCTGAATATTGATCTTCATTGGAAGTCAATATTTTACTTTGACTTTTGTTGGGGGAAAGAATTTGCTAATCATCGCAGAAAATACAAGAATAATCCTGAACTTTTGTCTTGAGAAATGTTTCTGTTCTGAACTGGATCTGGGTCTCGCTTTCATCAGGGCCGTTGCTGAATTTAGCCCATTTGGACCAGAAGTTGCTGCTTGTTTCCACTCCTACTTGATACCAAAACTGGTTTTTAATTAACTGTTTCCTTTTCTGTTGTAAGAAAAAAGATCAGCCAACTTTATCTCATTCTTCCAGAACCACATTCTGCGTTTTGGACACTCCTGCTTTAAATATTCTGTTTAAATTGTTTGAATTATTGCTTATATTTCCATTCTAATGTCTAAGGAATACATTTAAATTATTATTTTTTTTGCTCAATTAAAAATCTTTTTTTTTTCCAAAGGTTTTTATTTTATTATATATAAACATCTATAGCCTCATTATTTTCACTTTCCACTCAGTTTGGTTTTATTAATCTCTTAAAATGAGTTTCAGTTTGTTTAAAAACTAAAATTTATTGTTCTTTGACAAGAGTGTCATGCTAATATCCTTATATTACTTGAAAAGAGTTTCAAAACAACAGTATTATCATTTATTGCAATAATTCCTGTTATAATTTAATTGAAAGTTTTTAATTAATTTTTTTTCCTGTGTTTTAGACACAACATTTATACTTTAATTACATTTTGTTAATACGTCACATAAGCCTCTTTGTTGGACCCATAAGTGTAAATAAATAAGTCGATTTTGTATTTTAGCATCTTTTTAAAGATTTACTCTCCATCTCTGTCCTCAGACACAGTTCCCTTCTCTTGGTTGCTGATGTTATTTACTTTCATGTTTCTTCCGGGAAAGATTTGCAGCTTTCATTTTCGGCGAACGCTCAGAACACAGGAAAGAATTGACTTTGGCGAGGAAGTAAAATGGGGTCATCAGCCGGCTGCGCGGTAATTTATTTCAGGAACTGCTGCTGGGCTGAAATCACTGTTTGGTCTGAGTTTATGTCGCTGCGTGGCGAATTATGATCAGTGGGAACTCAGGAAATGAAAGCAAAAGGATTAAATTACATGTTTTACTTCTTAAGAGAAAGGTTTTCAGCAGAACAAACGTCTTAATGTGGATGTGAGTAGATGCTGCAGCATCTGAATACTGAAATTAGCATGTAGCATATTTATTTCTAAAAGGAAATGAACTCAGGGACAAATTCAGAGAAGTATTTAAAAATACTTTTTGTCTCAAAATAAAGATTTTCTCTGTATCTACAGTAGGAGGTGATATGAACATGAACAGCCAATCAGTGGCAAGGAAAATGAATGCTGCTCCTTGATTGGCTGTTTTGAAAATGTAAGCTAGTAACATTACTACAAGCTAATTTAGCTTTTCAGCTGCATTTTCATTCAATTCAACATCCATCCATCCATCCAACATTTCATCCATCCATCCATCCATCCATCCATCCATCTATCCTTCCAACATTTCATCCATCCATCCTTCCAACATTTCATCCTTCCAACATTTCATCCATCCATCCATCCAACATTTCATCCATCCATCCATCCATCCATCCATCCATCCATCCATCCATCCATCCATCCATCTATCCTTCCAACATTTCATCCATCCATCCATCTATTCTTCCAACATTTCATCCATCCATCCATCCAACATTTCATCCATCCATCCATCCATCCATCCATCCATCCATCCATCCATCTATCCTTCCAACATTTCATCCATCCATCCATCCATCCTTCCAACATTTCATCCATCATCCATCCATCCAACATTTCATCCATCCATCCATACATTTCATCCATCCATACATCCTTCCAACATTTCATCCATCCATCCATCCATCCATCCATTCATCCATCCATCCATCCATCCATCCAACATTTCATCCATCCATCCAACATTTCATCCATCCATCCAACATTTCATCCATCCATCCATCTATTCTTCCAACATTTCATCCATCCATCCATCCATCCTTCCAACATTTCATCCATCATCCATCCATCCAACATTTCATCCATCATCCATCCTTCCAACATTTCATCCATCCATCCATCCAACATTTCATCCATCCATCCATCCATCCATCTATCCTTCCAACATTTCATCCATCCATCCATCCATCCATCCATCCATCCATCCATCCATCCATCTATCCTTCCAACATTTCATCCATCCATCCATCTATTCTTCCAACATTTCATCCATCCATCCATCCAACATTTCATCCATCCATCCATCCATCCATCTATCCTTCCAACATTTCATCCATCCATCCATCCATCCTTCCAACATTTCATCCATCATCCATCCATCCAACATTTCATCCATCCATCCATACATTTCATCCATCCATACATCCTTCCAACATTTCATCCATCCATCCATCCATCCATCCATCCATCCATCCATCCATCCATCCAACATTTCATCCATCCATCCAACATTTCATCCATCCATCCATCTATTCTTCCAACATTTCATCCATCCATCCATCCATCTATTCTTCCAACATTTCATCCATCCATCCATCCATCTATTCTTCCAACATTTCATCCATCCATCCATCCATCCTTCCAACATTTCATCCATCATCCATCCATCCAACATTTCATCCATCCATCCACCCATCCAACATTTCCTCCATCCATCCATACATTTCATCCATCCATCCATCCATCCATCCATCCATCCATCCAACATTTCATCCATCCATCCAACATTTCATCCATCCATCCATCTATTCTTCCAACATTTCATCCATCCATCCATCCATCTATTCTTCCAACATTTCATCCATCCATCCATCCATCCTTCCAACATTTCATCCATCATCCATCCTTCCAACATTTCCTCCATCCATCCATCCTTCCAACATTTCATCCATCCATCCATCCACCCATCCAACCAACAACCATATTAGCCTCATAGTCAACATTGTACTTGTATAAATAGTTACTGTATAAACTTTTACTCTTGAACTTCCCTCATGATGAAGGAGTTTTCTGAAACCTTGAGTCAGGATATAATCTCTGCAGAAATAAAAAAATCTAGTTTAAATAAAGAGTAGCTGTTTCTTTGCTCATTTTAATTCTTCTGGCCTCGTTGACTCAGCAGGGAGTCTGTCCTGTTTTTCCTCTTTCTTCTTTCCTGTTGCTGCAGGTTGCTTTACTCTCCGCTTATAAAACCCACATGGTAAAAATCCAGTTAGTATTCATGTGGTGGCTGCCCTCTGCCTTATACATTTGTCATTTAGAGGGAAATAATTAGCTAATGGAGTGTGTGTGTGTGTGTGTGTGACTCAGGAAAGTTAGTCTGAGGCGAATTTCTGGTTTAAAAAAATTCATCCAGCACCTCCACTCCATTTTGCCTGAACATGATTTCACTGGATGGATGTTGGCCGCTGCTGCTGCTCTCCAGTTGAGTTTGTTCACTCGGAGGAGCCGCCGCCATAAATGATATAATGCGGGAAATGTTATACGTGTTAATACTAAAGCTCCTCGCTGGGTATTTCTCTTCACTTTTAAACAAAAATTGCTCGAAATAAGCCGCCGTTGTAATTGTGAGGCGCTCCGGGAGACTCGTTAGCTTTTATTCCTCCACCTGCTCATTGAAATTTCATCCGCACAGATAAATTGCAGAGTTGATTTGCTCCACAGACCACACTCGTAGATGATAAGGTTGCGTAACACGGCACGGCGAGGCGGAAATGGAAAAAATAAAGTATTTTAAAAAGTCTCTGAAGCCTCTTCACGTAACAACTCCCATCCGCTGCCAAGAAGATGCACGGCCCTCTTCTTACGTGTTGCCTGTCATGTCTTTTTATATCGGACAAGAGTACAGCGGCCCTCTGGTGGTTTGCTTGGAGAGCTCCTTTTCCCACAGTTACACAGATTGTTTGGCTGTAGCGGAAACAGCAGAGGTAATCAACTGGATGTGGCTGGTTGGCTGGTTCTTGAATGTCAGGAGCCAACGTCATGGAAACGTGAAGGAAGTTTGTGTGAAGAGGCTGTTTTCATTTCGTCTCAAACAAATCAGCAATAACGACAGTAGAAATATGATCATTATCAATAGATAAGACATCTGATATAATAGTGATTTTGTCCAAAAAGATGTTTTGGTCAAAAAAATTGTCTCAGGTCATTGCTTTAGGAAGGTGATCACGTTCAATATTCAATATAAAGAATGTTCACTAAACTGCAGAGCATTCTGGGGGATGTAGGCAGAGGAAAGGCTTATGGTGCGTTCACACCGAATGCGTTACGCGCATCAAAAACGCATCCAATGCTTCAAGTTCGACTCATCAAAATCGCTGTAGGTGGGCGTTGAGAGGAGACTTCTTGGCCTTCGTGTCCCTCAAACTCTTCCACCACCTCATGCTTATTTCGTTTAAATAAATACGTTTATTTAATGTTTATTTAACGCTTAGCTGGACGGATTGCGGACATTAGAGCTCAACCTCTTACTGCCAGCTAAGCAAGGTTGGTGGCCTGAACTATCTCACTCACCCCATGGTTACCTAGCAACAAGCTGTTGAGTAATGTGCGCAGCAGCAGTTTTAGTTGTCACAATCATTCCTCATAACCGCTTAAAAATAAAAAACGTGGAGTCAAAACTGGATAAAACAGGAAAGGCCACGCCACCAGTTTGGCAGAATATTAGATATTTGAAAGAAAATGCTAATCAACAATTAGTTTTTATGTTGTTTTGTTTGTTTTTGTAAATGAGACAAGAAATTTTTCTTGTATAAATAAAGGATTATATATTATTGTCATTGACTGTTTTTCAGCCATTTCATACAACCACAAAAATCTGACGTTACTCAATTTTTGGTTTGCGTTTTATAAAGAAGGAAGTTGCGCTCAGAAATTTTTATGTTGTTTCCTTCAGTGGTTCTTGGTGCAGCGCCACCACAGGTGAGGAGGGGAACAAGTTTTTCAAATGGTTTGGATCTTTTGACTTAGTTCAGTGTGGAAAAGAAACAGAGCAGCTGAAAATGTAACAAATGTTACCAAACTATTGGATGTGATGAAAGATTTATGTCCAAACTCCATCAGTAAGAGTTTGGATGGAGAGAACCAAAGTGCAGACCTCCTCAAATATGATGTTGATTTCTGCAGCTGAAACTCGGCAGAGAAGATTAAAACTGTTCAGGTGTGGTTCCCTACACACACACGTCATGGTAAAAATAACTGGCCCGCAACGTGAAGTTAGTACAATTTAATGTCAGAAAAGACGTCTATGTGTGTTTTCGATACAGTAAACATGGTTATTTATTCTCAGAAAGAATCCAGTCCTTGAATGGCGCCGCCGGCCTCACTGTCGCCCAGCTCTGGGCCGGCTTGTCAGCCTTGCTCACATCAGCAGGGTGAGGTGAGGTCACGGCTGGACAATCCACCGTCTCCTCCAGACCTCGCCTCCCTCTTCCAGCTGCCAGGGAAAAGATTAAGGCCTATATGCATTATTGTACTGGGCCATGCATCTAGGAAAGGCTGGGATTTAAAGCAGATTCTTACCAGAAAAATCAAGTTTTCTCTGAAATAACTGATTAAAAGTTTCTTGCTCTTGTATTTTTTTCTTAAACTGTGATATAAAGGGATCTGACATGTTGCTTAAATCTTTCTGAATGAAATGATGGCGCTGCATTGATGTGTCCTCCAGTGGTACCAAGGGGCAGGAAGGTCACAACCCTTGACTTTTATCCTTATTTGCCATTTCTTACATAATTTTCTAGTGACATATTTTGGACTTTAGAATGTATAAATACATATAATTTTAACAGTAGAGTTATATTGGTGCGATACTTTTAGATGGGTTAATGGTGAAAATATACGGAAGACTTTTCCTGTTTTCACTGAAAACAATTGAACATTTTAGTTGTGTGCAAAATAATATTCTGCTAATGTCGAAAAAACACCGTTTCGCAATTGCTGTTTCCATTAAATAAGAAATGCAATTAAAAATCACTCATGAGTAAGTTTGTTCACAAGATAAATCATTAAAAATCGTTCTGTCGAGAGATGTAAACACTCATCTGATGTCAACATGTCCAAATGTCGAACTCAACTTTTAATAAACTGGTCATTGTACATTTCTGCTGCACAAACTGGCAAGATGCAAAAAAAAAAAATTGCAGTTTTTCCAAATATATACATTTCATTATGGCTGAAAAACTTTCTAAAAACATGAGTTTTTAAAAATGGTTTCCAATTTAGTTTGGTAATTCCAATTTGGGCATTTTACGCTCAACGAAAACACAGCTGCTGTAGGTTATCGCCAAAGTTATAGACTGGATGGTCAGGATGTTTGGAAAAATCTTGAAATTTGACTCCGGAAAAGTGTAAAAATGAGCTTAAAAGAACTCTAGCCTAGGCCTAACACAATAACAAATTTTGCTGGACAATAAATTGTTCCAGAAATTATTGCGATGAACGATAATATTGTTTTGAGACAATTTTTGAGAAAGTTATTGTAATAATTCAAGAACACATTCTAAAAAATCAGTAAACTTTTAAGTTCTAATGAACATTTAACACTGGAACTGGAAGACATTTTAAATATCCATACTAAATAAACAAAACAACAAATAAAATTAACTTTGAAGTCTTTGTAAACAAAATCGTCCTTCAAAATAAGGGCTAGTTGAGACCAAAACACCAAACTTAAGACTTTTATCTTCCAGTTTTTGGTAGAAAGAGAGAAATAAAGAGATAAACGATAAATTGTGCCTATGGAAATTGTTTGTTTTAATTTATCACGCGATTAATTGATTTATTGATTGTTGTGATAGGCCTACTCCAGTCTTTCCAACACTTTGAACACAAATATTATGTAATATTATTTTTACTCAGTTGTATCACACTGGGCTAAACTCAGCTGTCTGTACCTAAAAGCAGCATTGCATCATGTTTGAGTATCAGAGTAAAAGTCAACGTCTTAGTTGGCTGCTTGTAAAACCTTGAAGCGTTCATGGTGGCCCGGTCCCACAGAGAGACTCGGTAATTGGTTGGAGATATTGGTGCTGCTGGAAGCTCAGTGACATATGGACACAAAGAGGAACATCAAACTGACAGAGTGGGTTTGATTAAATTCGGGGAGACTGTAGAGTTCCCCGAAAGGTCGTCTCTGTCAGGATGAGGTTCATGTGGTCAGTGACTCCCATCTGTGGTAAAACGTCAAACATGCAAAATGTTAAAGCTAAATAAAGCTGCAAAGGACAAGTTGGTGTTTGAAAAGTTGAATTATTAGAGTTTCTCAGGGATTCTCACTTTACATCAACCTTGGATAAGAATGATACAGTTTTAAATTATCACCAAAATAGTAAACAAAATGCATAATGTCATCCATAGTTCTTTGAAAAAGTATTTACTCCCTGCTTTCTTGCTTTGTGACAGTGGCAATATCACAAAGCAAGCACCTTCATATGGGGAAGTGTTTCTGCCATAATTTGAGAGCAACACATTTTCAGTCTGAAAGCAGGACTTCATGTCTTTCTTCTCAAAACTTGTAATGCTCGTACTCAAAACTTCTGCTCTCTTTCAAATATTCACTGTGCCTTCTCAGACTTTTCTCCTTGCGCTCAAAACTTTTCTCTGCTCGCACTTGGAACATAAAAGTACCATCGTCTGGCAACCTTTCAGCCAATAGAATGAAAGTGTTACACTGGGTGTGTTTGTTTCTTTTTAGTGGGTGTGCCTGTTCCTGATCAGGACGGACAGACAGACAGAACATGATATCTAAGTTGTAACACTGTTAGTTCTGTGGATCCATTTTCTTTGGTTGGGTGAACAAATTCCTGCCTAAGTTCAGTAGCTGTTAGTGATCAATAGCACACAGCTGGTGGATCTGTAGTGTAACACCGAGCAGAAAGCTGAGGCCGTTGTTTCTCCCTACATCCAGTGGGTGGCGCAGGTTGCTACAGTCAACATTAGCCACACAGGCACACCGACTAGAAGGAAACAAACTCACCCAGAGTAACACTTTCATTCTATTGGCTGAGAGGTTGCCAGGTGACGGTACTTTTCTGTTCCAAGTGCGAGCAGAGAGGTTTGCAAGTGGAGATTTGATCTGAGCAGAGACAAGTTTTGAGAAGTTTGAGAAGGCACAGTGAATATTTGAAAGAGAACAGAAATTTTGAGTACGAGCATTACGAGTTTTGAGAAGAAAGACATGAAGTCCTGCTTTCAGACTGAAAATGTGTTGCTCTGGTAGAGGACATATTTCAGGTTCAAATAAATCATTAATTCTTTAAGATGGCTGGTTTCAAAGGGAAGAAAGCTGTAAAGGTTTTTCCAAAGAGAAGCCACTTCAGAATCCTCCTATCATCCAGCAGTGGATGAATAAACAGAGTAATGTAGCAGAAAATTCATGTATTCTTCCACATGTATGATTTCATCTTCGCTGCAGATTCTCCACCGTAAATATTCCAGTAAACGGTGTAAATCCAAGCTCCAGGGTGTTCTAACGGGATCTCTTCAGACAGCACTAGAATCTGCTGTCCTGTCCATCCTCTTGATTATCCTCTGCTGCTAAGCCGGATTTTTTCTTTTTTTCAATCTTCAGAGAAGTGATCCGACAGGTGAGGCGGCTGAGAGATAAAAGATCGATCGCGGTGACGCTCTGCTGCAGGGATTGAATAAGAATTTGTCGCAGTAGCCCCCACCTCCTTCGTTTTTTGGTTCAGGACAGATCAGAGACCAAAAGAGGAGACAAACAAACGCCAGGAGAAAGAACGAAGCTCATTACCTCTTCTCTCTCTCTATCTGCATGAAGGCATTAACTTCTCTGGGTTTGCTTCTTAGAAGACTGTTTTATTTTTTTAGTCCTTAAATTAGACAGATGTGGCCAGTCCGACTGAGGTAATAATCAGGAGCCACTGCCGTCTCTTAGCCATGATTGAGTCTCCTGTGGAGGATCGATTCAATAAACTGTGACTCACAAGGTCTCAGCTGCTGAGATCAGAGAGTTGTCAGGACTTGACGTTTGGATTTGGAGAAGGAGAAGCAACAACACTTAAGCTGAAAGGTGTAGAGATACTTTTGGATTTGGCTGCACCTTCCTTTATATGTCTGTCTTCTTTTCCTGTCCTTTCATAAACACTGTGGCTTTTTATGTGGCCCTCTAAACTCCAAATTACATCAATAAATCCCTCCAGTTTTTCACAAATACTCAAAATTCACACCAAATCAACAGATTCCCACATTTGTTCTGGTTTTTACTGGAAATTTTTCTCAAAATTGTCCGAAAACATTGGATCTAAGTGACTGCTCCCTCAGCCTTACTTGAAGTTATACTCAGTGACTGTCACGGCGATTAATAAAAAGTTACATTTAACGTCTTACATGAGCGCAAATAAAGTAAAAATTCCTTACAAATATTTCTAAATTAGCACCAAAAAATCTGTGGAAAAACCACAAAAAAATCACAAATTCCTGGATGGACTGATTAGTGTAAAAAGATGTTTAATATTATTTAATTTTAATAAACACTTATTGAATGCTGAAAGAAACAGCTATTTATTGACATTTTAACAATTTAATGGGTTTTATTAATACATTCTGACACAACCGGCCTTTTAAGAACATTCAGATTTTTGATTTGGCCCAAAATGAAAATGAGTTTGACACTCCTGCCTTAGTGCATTAATATGCACATTGAAGAACGTGTTAGCGCTGCTGCTAAAGCTAACAGCTACAGTCTTCCTTATTTTCAGTCAATCAGCAACAAGGAATTGGCTGCTTTGCAAACGGCAAGCAATGACGTCAAATAACTTTACACCAAAGTACTAGGAGGAGAAAACAAAACTAATGTAGTGACAGAAAGTGAAGTAGCCTTATATCAGCCAGCAGTTTTATTCTAGAAGCTAGCCCAATGATGCAATAACTGCCATAAATTCATAACAACATTTTGTATTGTACTTAAACTTGGCTAAAAAGTAACATTGAACTTGAGTTTGGGAATGTACGACTGGAGGTCATTTGGTATTTTATCTTCTTTGTCAAAGACTGTTACAATATACTGATTACTTCATTAATTAACAAGTAAAATAAATACTTAATCGTTGTTGTTCTTTTACAGTTATAGTAATTGGAGCAGTTTTTAAGTATTTATAGGTGATATTTAATCATCTCTTTTAATCAGACATTATCAAAAATAGAAGTTCTTGATTGGTTTAAATCATGCCCTGTAACTCACAAATGATTTGTTTTCAAAATCAAGTGCTGAGAAATCATTATTTCATAAACATTTTTTAGGGGCGTACCTCAAGGTTCAGTTCTCGGTCCATTTCTTTGTAGCTTATATATGGTTAAAGCTAAATGATTTGCAGTAATTATATCCTGATGCAGGTTTCTTGTATTCTGGTGACACGTTTGCTTTTGATTGCATCAGTTTCAACACATAAATTCTCCGCTAGATGCTCTCACACTAATTAACAAGATTGTCCAGAAACCAAAACTTTTTCCCTGCAGGTGCAGTTCATATTCTACTGAAACTTTGGTTATGGTGCTTCTGTAGTCCGTTGTATATCAGTGTGGGAAATATTCATGAGCAGGTGTTTGCTCTGAATCTATCCTGCAGTAAATTAGGGTTAGAGGGGTTTTTTTCAGCTTGCAATCATAAAACTTTTCTCATAATTCACACCTGAAGTTGGTTCTGTTCGACTCCGGCTTGTAACTCTGACCTGCACATCCTCCGCGTTTCTCATTCGCGCATTTCTGCTGAGCATCCAATTAAACCGAATCTTTGTTGTTTTTTTTCCCTTCAAATAAGTAAAATCTAAACACAATTATTCAGTATCACCTTTCCTTTCGGTTTGTAATTAACCTCCGCTTGACCCTGCAGCGATGACTGCAACTCGCCTGATAACCAGCAGTGAGAAATAAAACTGACGCTGTGGTTGTTACGGGGAAGGGAGGAGGGGGTAATTATCGATTTCTCTGCAGGTTGGGATGGCAAAAATCATTCGGCGCATCCAGCCGGAGTGGACACCGCCTGCAGGAAAACATGCATTGATCTCCCTTTACAAGACAACTTTATCACTGGACACAGAAATGTTTTGTTGGAGCCGATTCATCTTTTACAGTTACAGTTACATTCGCTGGCTGGGTTTATAAAAAGAAAAACTCTCCCTGCAGTTAATTCAGCTGACGGTTGTGAAGTATTTGCGATGTATTATTTGTTTCTCTTATTACTAGTTTTTTAAAAAGCCGTGGTATTTTCATTTACAGAAATGAAAATACCACAAGTTGCCGCAAAGAGACATTTAAAGGTCTCAGTTATCAGATTTACTGCCATCTAGTGGCAATGCTGCAAATTGCACCTTGTTGTACAGACAGACCTAAATAATTTGACTACATTCACATTTATTTAGTATAATTTTCTCTTGACTTTTAGAAGGTGGACAGTTTTGATTATGGATGAATGTTACATTTTATTTTAGCTGTTTTTGAATTTTTTTGCTCAAATTTAATTTTGAGTATCGACCTTGTGTTTGCGTGAATAGTGTGGGGTTAATTTATCGTTTTTCTTTTTAATTAATAACCAGTTTATTCAGCATTGTTGTCTTTCAGTTTCAAAACTGCCAGATATTCATGAATATTGGAGTTGATCTTTTTGCAGAATAATTTTTTTAATGGTTTCTGATTGATTGATTCTAAAGTATTTATTTTTCGTCAATGTCCACTTTTTATTTGTTTGTTTTATTTTTCTGTCAATCCACTCCTAGACCATTCGAATGAAAACATTCCCTAATATTGCACACATAAAAGTATTCATTTCAGCAACTTGATCTCACAATGTGGCATCAGTTTTAGCGTCTGAGTGAGAAGCAGGAGCTCCTTCATCCCCGGCGTCAGGCTGCCTGTCAGCCAGAGTTACGGCCCAGACTTATGGGGAATCCCTTCGCCTTGGCTGGGCTCTTCTTCCTTCCCTTCCTGCCTCCTTGCCTTAGATCACCCTGAGCCTTTCTTTCCCTCAATCTCATGGCAGCTATTAAGTGGGGCAACGCAGGCTGCAGCCATGCATGGCAACACAGCCATCTAATCCTCCTGCTGCTGTTTGGAGGGATGAGGCAGAGGCAGTCGCTGTGACCTCAGAAACTACTGTTTTCTCCTTTCATCCCCAGTGAGGGGAAACGGAAATCTCCATAAATGTGCACTTAGTTCTATTAATGCTCCTCTAAAAGCTGCAGAAACTGTAGTTTGTAAGCAGAGAACTTAAATCTGAGCCAGAAAATGTCAAAATCAATCTCATTGCTTGTGTTTGGAGCTACCTGTGTGTCTGGTCTGTGTTGATTTAAAGTGCTATCAGTATGCACAGAAAGGTCCTTTCGTCAGATGACTGCACCAAAACTCACTGGCAGAAACTGACCATGAACGTTCTTCTGTATCATTTATTTCATATTTTGTGTGTTCTTGAGTTAAACTTAACGGTTAATTACTGAAAACGTTAGAAATTGGTGAATGTTGCTGACTAGTTTGTCTGATAAGGTGATGTTATTGCAGATTAGTTTTATTGGACTATATACAGTAGATTCATCTGGACACAACTTCAGATCATATTTTTATGCTTCTAGCCTATTTTGTTTTGGTATTTTGCAAACATCAAGGCCAACAATCTTTAAGATAATTACTTGTTATGCTCACAATTCCAAACATATGGCTGAGGCATTCTGTGTCCAAGCAACAACAACATATTTTGTAATTTAGGTTCATTCCAGCGATTTGAAAGAGGAATGATGGGAAATGGGGTTGATAATTGGTTCTAACAATCATTAAAGCAGCACATCTGCAGGCTTTAGCATTTACTAGAACTAGTCTAGCAAGCTTCACCATTTCATCAAAGCTTTACAGAGGAGTATCTCTAGCTTAAATAGTTGTAGATGCTTGTTTTTCCTTCATAAATGAAAGTTTGATAAACCCCAAATTGTGTTTATTTTTAAAAAAAATGAAAATTTAATAGCAAACAAAGTTGCTAAAAGGAAACACTTTGTATTCTGTTTAGAAATTAACACCTCTAAAGGATTAAAAAACAGCTAATGTCCAACTTAATTCTTCTGTTTTTACAAATAAAATAATCCTGATTCCCTTCAATCAACAACTTTTATGCTTGTTGTCTTCCTCTGCTTATCACCGTGTTTCGGCTCACTAATACACACAGACCGTTTTATTCAGCCTGCTTCCCACAACAAGACCTGATGTGTTAAATTGCTTTCTCCGGAAAAATTAAAAGTCAGCAGGATGTCATGGCAAGGCGCAGAGTTACAAGCCTGTCTCATTTTCCTCTCATGAATGTGCATGCACATACCCGACTCATGCTCCTGTGGGTTTGTTATCACACTCATTTTGCACCTGTCACCCATCCTGGTAATTATTTATGCTTAATAACCAACTCCGCGGGGTTATTTTTGCCCCTGACATTTTATTTGGTAATATCAGATGACTTCATTTGGTGGCAAAATGGAGGATATGAAATGGGAAGACATGACACTCTTCAATATGGGTAAATGATATGCTATTCTGTATTTTACCACTAGGCGGAGCTTTTAGGGGCCTATTTCATGGAGTTTAACATTTTGTGTCTTTTATTAGTATAAAGAATAATCTTGCTAACCAATACAGATTAGTTTGTCCACTTTGTAAGAAAAATCCAGGTCTGTCTGTGTATCTCAGGGTTGCAGTTTTGTGTTTTGGACGTGTAATCCATTTTTTTAAAATCTTACCTACCTACCTTCAACAATTTATCAGAT